>NW_020189977.1:436315-441947 GCF_900000015.1 Plasmopara halstedii | reverse complement strand
ACGGGAACGGGAAGAATGCCAAATAACGTCAACTCGGTTTACGTCCCCATCACTAATTGTAAGGAAACATTTTTGTCCAAAAACGAAAGCTCCAATTTAGCCAATTCTAATGTAACGGCACATTTGAATGTTATAAAAACGAGTATTTTCGTAAATTTCCTCGATGTACGCATGGTGCAGACCTACATCATGTTTATTATTGCCGGTTCATAAAACGATCTAGTAGACCTATGTCTCAAGGCAACTCTTTTGAGACTGGTTCAAGTTGCCCTCACGGACTCAAACTTCAATTAATAAATTGATCTTTAACAAGAAAACGAAGAGGTGACAAAAACTTTTAGAGTCAGAAAACTTTTTGCACAAAACAAACGTACGCACACGTTTCTTATGCTACTTAAGTCAATATGTCCACACAAGTGATTTATCGCTCATTCCATTGGATGTTCAACCGTCAACTACAAAAGAGTCCACTATTGGTCTTGAGTAAGAATCAAATGCAATTTCGTCAACATAACGCCATTGTACAAAGGATAGGCGACTGTACATAGGTGTGTATTACACAATCACACAGTTGGTGTGGCTAAATCGTGGCAGGTATTGCCAGTGGTAAAGCGTGCTACTATATTTATTATGTTCTGCTATCTTAATTAGATATTACTATTTTATTAGGGTTTTAGATATTGCCAGCTCTGCCGCAACTTTTCAATTGAATACAGTTTCGTTTTTGAACAGAAGTGTTTGTTTGCCTTAGTTGAGGCTTTAGTACATAGAAGTAGCGGATTGCGATCCGCTACACTTGTACTGGTTCTTGGAAAGAAGGTAAGGTCGGTGATCTTTACTTAGCTTCCCCTAAGCAAATAGCTACAGCAGCCCCGCTGCACATGGAACACCTCTTACATCTGAATCGTACCGTCTGGTCCTTTGTGAAGATAAAGGAGTTCTTTAATTTGCCCCAGAGAATGCAGGACGGGCTTAATAAGCTGATATCTCTGCTGGGCCCTGAGGGCATTGAGCACCTCGTTGTGCAAGGGCCCGAAGCGATAGGCGCGCGCCTAAGCGCGTTTCAAAATTATGAAAATGCTATGTTAGAGCACCTAAGCAGAAGCCGTCAGCGTCGACTGCGTCCATGACGCCACCGACGACGACGGATGACTCCTTTCGATCCTCGTGGTGAGCTTAAAGACCTTTGAGAGTAAGGATGGAAAAAATATTCTTCACGGGGTTTAAAATGCTGAGATGGCTATGGCATCCGACATGCTCCAAAACGAGCAACAGCGCGAAGCGCTAGTTATCTCCAAGCTCGGGGGTCGAGCGCAAGAATGGGCAGTAATGTGCGGTTGGTTGAAGCTGTGTTTCCCTCCTGGAAGGAGTTTTAGCGTCAGCTCTGCGAGTGTTTCGCCGCCTAATCAGGTATATCGCGTGAGATCGCGTTGCCTTGCTGCCCGACGGGGCAAGAAGGAGTTGGTGGACTTTGTCCAAAAGTTGAGAGCTCTTATTGCCGGGATGTCAGCAGATCCTTTCCCCGAGGCGGTCGAAGTGGCCGTCTTTATTGAGGGCCTCCGCACTGGCGTGGTCAGAATGGAAGTCTTCCGTGTGCATCCGCCTTCTTTTGTAGAAGCGGTAAATGTGGTATTGAATGCCGAATTCAACTTTAAGTTGGTACGACTTGGTTGGAATGCACACCCTCAGAGCTCGCCGAGCGGGCCTGAGCCAATGCATCTCAGCTATGCTGAGAAGGATGAGGGAGAGCGCCGAGCTGCTGAGCAGCGTGTAAAGACCCGACGGTGTTTTGTTTGTGGAGACACCCGTCACCTCCGGACTGGTTGTCCCTTGCGCAAGGCGCGTAAAGGTTCGACGAGCCAACGTCCCACGTCAAAGCAGTCTGCTTTGACGCGAAAAAATGAGAACTCTCAGTAGGCACGGGGCGCCCAACTGGGGGAAAACTGAGTTCTGTTGAGCCTCAAAGATGTAGAGAGCAGCAGAGCCCAGCCCCGAAGAGCTGCGTGCTCTTGAACATTGAACGTGTATGCAAGCTGGGACTGCTGGTCGTTAAACGACTGTGAAGGGCTTTGAGATGCCATGTAAAATCCTTATTGATTCTGATGCGGTGGACATTAATGCTCGGCGCTCCACGAACGAAGGAAGTCAGCTGTATGCTGAGGCGCCGAAAGCGCTGGAAGCGCGGTTGAGTGACACCGTCACTGTCGCTTAGCGACGGGGGCTTGTGCCACTTTGGCGAGAGTCCCTGTGGACCTCGCTGGCAAATTCCTTAACTTTGATAGCGTAGAACGCTGAATAGTCTTAGACTTGGATTTAAGGTATGACATTATCCTTGGTATGACATGGTTTGTACACCATGAGCCATGGATTGATTTGGAGGTTGAAGACCTTGGGCGCTACGCGCACGTCCTCTAATGGAGCTTTGGTGGGTCATGAACCCACCACTGCTAGGAAGCAGAAGCGCTATTGGCGCGGGCCGGTCAATGTTCTGGATATCAGAGCATCCGAGTTACCGAACACCAAACGTGTTTTAAACAAGATTCTCGAGCGTCGCTCGCGGGTTGAACGTGGAGTGGCACGTAACCCACTGAGCGTTGCCCATGTATTGGTGCAGCCGCTGCATGCCACGAGTGGCATGGTCGGCCGAGGGCCGGGCATCAAGGGTGAGACCGTTGTTATGCACGTGGAGTGGCACGTAATCTACTGAGTACTGTCCATATTACGAAGCAGTTACTGCGTGTCAAAAATTGCATGGTCGGACGAGGTCCGAGACATCAAGGGCGAGGCTCTTGTGATGCGCGTGGAGTGGTACGTAAACTACTGAGCACTGCTCACGTTTTGAAGCAGTTACTACATGCCAAGAGTGGCACGGTCGGACGAGATCAAGGCACCCTGGGCTAGACTCTTTCGAATGCGCGTGGAGTGACACGTTATCCACTGGACGAAGATGCGGAGATAGCAGCCTTCGTCGGATGTTGTTGATAACATCGAGTCTCTAATTGAGCAGAGAGTACTGGACGACGCCGAGTGTGTGTTCTCATTGGTAAAACCTCTATCGAGAGGAGATGGCGAAGCCGTATGTTATCTGCAAGACGCAGGGCGTCGACCCTGGTCCAGGGTGTGTCTACCGTAGACGATAGCGAATAGCTATATATCCTTCCCTCGTCAACGGTATGATAAACGATGAAGGAAGCAACGACACCTTCGAGGCTATTCCCGCGGTGGGTGCTCTTCATGAGCTGGACGAGATGTCGTTCGAAGAGTTTAGCGACGTCTTGAAGGCAGAAGATTAACCTGTCGTCGCTTGTGGATGATGCTGTTCTGGAGGACACTATAGGGTGCTGATCGCACGAAGTAGATCGTCGATCCTAAAGGATCCATATTATTCTTCAATAAAGGAATTCCAAGACGTTGTCTCCAAAGACCCGATGTTGGTCCTACCTTGGACCGAGGTGTGCATCATGAGATTGACCTGGTTCCGGGAATCAAATACTGCATAACACGCCAATGGCCCCGCCCAAAGAGCAGTGCGACGTCATTGACGCCTTTTTTCCGTGCGGATCGCGAGGCAGGAATAGTATGTGAGAGTTAATCTTCCCATGAGAGCGAGTGATATTCCACTGACAGCCGTGAGTACTCCGAGCGAGATGCTCTGGAAATGGCTGGTGGTGTTCCAAAGGCTGTCAAATGCACCAGCAACATTTACTCGTCTTGTGAAGCAATTGTTCAGGCCCCATCGGGCGTACGCACAGACATACTTTGATGGCGTCATCGTTCACAGTCGTGCCCTGGAGAACAAATGAGGAAAACTACATCGTCCATTTAAGAGCGGTGCTCGAGTGCATGCGCACGGATAAGCTGTCTGCTAATGCCGATAGGTACATCGTCGGCGCGGAAGAAATTTCCTTTTAAGGGTGCTTCATTCGGAAGCGTGGCCTTCGGGCGGATCCCGCTAAGGTCAAGACCATTGTGGGCTAGCCGGTTCCAGAGAACCGAAAGGACTTGCACAAGTGGCTTGGTCACGCCAACTACTTGCACAAGTATAGCTCAAATTATGCGGAAATGACACGGTTGTCGGCGAATCTCCTTAAGAAGGATAAGGAATGGTGTTGGGATACCGAACATCAGGAGACTTTTGACAGGGTCAAAGACAACCTCCTTTATGCTCCAATACTGGCGTTGCCTGACCCCGATCCCCTTTTTAGTGTTGTCTGTGACGCTTCAGACTTTGCCATCGGCTGTTCACTGCTGCAAGGGAGCAAGATCGAATGATCGCGTTCGAATCTCGCCAGCTTAAGGCTGCGGAGATGAACTACCCAGTCCACGACAAGGAATTACTTGCGATGAAGCATGCACTTGTCCAGTTCAGGGTGCACCAGCTTGCCTAAAAACCGTTTGTGGTCTACACATATCACGCGTCCTTACGCACTGCGACTCAGTCGCTTCACCTCTCGCAGAGGATGGCCAGGTGGCTCTCATTCTTTGCAGAGTATAATTTCGAGGTGAAGTATAACTAGGAAAGCAGAATGCTTCAGTTTATGCGTTGTCACGCAGACCGGACTGTGAGCTTGCTCATGTCACGGAGATGACGTCGTCGGTGGTGGATTTGATCCGCGCTGCATACGCGGGTGACAGTATGTGTGTAGCGCTGCTGCAGGATCTTGGGGGAAAGAGTCAAATTGTCGGCGCGTTTGCGCGTACGGTTACACCGAATTCGTTGAGTAAAAGGTTGCTGTAATATAGCACCGATTCAACGGATACGCCACGAATTGTGGTTCCTCCCGATGAGGATTTAAAATACTGTATTCTCTAAGAGACCCACGACAATCCACTCAGTGGGCATCTCGGTCGTGAGAAGACGTACAGCTCGGTGAGTTGCCACTACTGGTAGCCCAAGCTGTACAAATGAACGAGCACATATGTGCGCACGTGTGGGACCTGTCAGATGGTGAAATCCTCTTGCAGCGGTGCCACTGGCCAGCTTACCGGAACCCAACGGATTTTGGCAGTCCATGAGTATAGACTTTGTGTTTGGTCTATCGAGGGACTCGGCAGGCAACACGGGTTTAGTGGTCTTTTTGGACCATTTGCGCAAGATGGCTCATCATGCGGTAGTGCCGGACACCATCGACGGTGTGGGTACAGCGACGTTGTTTGACGTTCGTGTCTTTCGACAACATAAATTCCCGGAATAAACTGTCTTTGATAGAGACCCGCGCTTCACTGGAAAGTTTTGGTTACATTCTTAAAGGTGCTGAGCGCCAAGTTGACTATGTCAACAGCAGACCATTTGCAAATCGATGGTCAGATTGAGCGCGTGTATCGCGTCGTCGAAGACGTTCTTCGCAGCGTCTGCGCTGAGACGCCGAAACGCTTGAGCTCTATGTTGCCACTCGTATCCTGCCCGACGGCTAAGAGCCACTCCGACAGAGCACGATATTCCTTAACGCGAGGCAGTCGGTGCGCAGAGTGCTCCAGATCCTGAGGTCTTTCGCACAGCGGTAGGAGACCTCGGAGAGACGCTCGGCAGAATGCCGATGGCGACGGGTATTGTTCTCCAACGCTCGAAGATCATCGCGAGTCATCGACCAAGTCGTCATGGTTCACCGCCGACTCTTTTTAATGAGAATGG
>NW_020189977.1:436189-436305 GCF_900000015.1 Plasmopara halstedii | reverse complement strand
TGGCAAACAACTGAAACATATCCAGCACGTTGCGGAGAGGCGTCGTGCTCGAAATCAGACGGCTGCTGTGGCGCTGGCAGTCCCTTCCGAGGATGAACCGCTGCTTTCTTCCAGTT
>NW_020189977.1:433241-436179 GCF_900000015.1 Plasmopara halstedii | reverse complement strand
TTACCTTCAAACCACCAGGTCCTTCCTTCCTATCTGACATTTGCAGCACTTTGCGCAGGTAGCGTATCGGGCCACCAATTTAGTTCAATATTTTCCACCACACAATCGAATTCTTAAGTAAAATCAACAAATTAAGTGAAACAGCGTTTTCCGGTAGTGCTACGTAAAGTCAAGAGAAGAGAAGGGAAGAGAAGAGAAGAGAAGTTTATCCTGACTGCGTGAATGTTGGGATAGATAGAAATGTGAAGGATCGTCGGTGACTTGCAGGCGTAGTGTATAACACATCCGTACGTACGTTTTTGCACATGAGCCGGACATTACAGTTGAAATTTTCGTCTATATTATATTCTTAATTATACCTAGCTAATAATATACACTACAGTAAAACCTGTTTAAATTAAACATGTTGGGACTGGGGGGACAGTGTTTATTATAGAGAGGGTTTTAAATTAAACAGGTTTAGTTTAGACAGGTTCTACTGTATGGTGCCCAATATGGGTCCATATATTTTGTCCAATTTAAAGAGGGTTTTAAATTAAAGAGGTTTAATTTAGACAGGTTCTACTGTATACAGCATGAAGTCTTAAAAATAACCTAATAAAAGAAGGTTTGGATACATCTATAAAATCTTGTGATCAAAGATCAAAAAATCGAAAGAGTGGTTTGGAGGTGTAAGTCCTGGTTGGGAGCCGGGTGAATCCCAATCATTAAGGAACCGCTTCGTAACTTCAATCGTTGTGGAAATTGAACCCTCATACAACAGATTAGAGCTGCCACTCCGAACCACTGAGCCAGATTTCATGTCGAAACTAGTTGAGTAAAGCCCAATACTTAAAACCATATTCTGATTGGAAATTTTTGAAAATCTTGCCCAACAATAAGTAAGTTGCCTTGCACATTTTTGATACCCAACATCTTCCGTGTGAATGTTCACTCACTCATTTCGTATCTCCATCCACTCGTTTCTGCGTATCTTCACTCATTCACTCACTCTTTTGCGTGCCAGTGATCAAATGGGAAGCTTGGAACCGATTTTGTCGCTATACGTGTTTTCGCCGCTGTCAATCACGTTTTCAAGGTGGCTAGCTGGGCGCGTCCTTGAAAACAGTGATGAGTATTATTAGAACTTCACGTCTTTTTGGGAGTCGTGTAAGCCATGTCAAGCGCGTGTTGTAGGGTTTCATTCATTACACTCTGACCCCGCTCTTCCCGACCCGAGGATTGAAGAACCTTAGACCTCCCAGTTCTGAAGTGAACAGCATTCCACTGCACCACATGATCGATTTTGATAACAATGATGAAGTAGCGTCTTCTGCGACGGTTGTGCTGGTCGGGTGTGGGTGCGTCGCTCTGCCTTCACCAGGCACCATCCCACCGTCACATACCTTTTAACTGTCCTTGTCCGGACCATTAGTCTAGCTCTGCTCCCGGCTCATGCCCTTTCCGTCCCTGTAACGAAGTCACAAAAACCCTGGTAGGAAATGGTGGGTCATGTGAACGTACAAAGGTGTGGATTACACGAGTCGGTGTAATCACACAATGGTGTGGCTACATCGTGACAAGAAGCCACTACGTGGCAGGACTGTCAGTAGTTATGCATATTACTTAGGCTTTACTATTGAATCAGGAAAACCTAAGGTTTTCGATATAGGAGGCTCTGCCGCAATTAAAACAATTAAATGCAGTTTCAAATTTGAACAGAAGAGTTTATATACCTTGGTTAAGGTTTTGGGTACTCCTTGAGATAGCGGAGTGCTATTTGCTACACTTGTACTCGTTCTGATGTAGAGCGTAAGGTCCGTGACCTTAGTAATCTTCCTCTAAGCAAAGAGCTACGGCAGCCCCGCTGCACTTGGTAGCACTTATTGGTCAATCTACGCCTGGGTCGTTACGACTGATCCTCTGTGAGGATGAAGCAAATCTCCTATCTGCCCCAGGGCAGGCATGACGGCCTTATTAAGCTGATGACTTTGCTTGGCCTTGAGTGTTGCGCAAAAACTCCTTCGTCAGGACCAGAAACGATAAGCGCGCTACTAGAAGCGTTTTTGAGCCATACAAATTCTCTGCTTCAGCACCTAGAGAAGAAGATGTCGTCATCGATTGCGTCCATGATGCAACCGTTACTGACAGATGACTCATCTAGACCCAGGCCGCTCATGGTGAGCGTTAAGACCTTCGAGGGTAAGGATGGAAAGAATCTCCTGCTCTGGGTGAGAGAGGCTGAGATGGCTATGGTATCCGCCATGCTTCAGAACGAGCAACAGGGGCGTGGCGCTAGCTATTTCCAATCTTGGAGGCCGAGCACGAGAATGGGCACTAACGTGCAGTGTTTCCTTCCTGGAATGGGCTAAAGCGTCAACTTTTGCGAGTGTTCTCGCCGCCTAATCTGGTATATCGCGTGCGATTGCGTTTCCTTGCTGCCAATTAAGCAAGAAAATGGACTTAGTCCAAGACTTGAGAAATGTCTGTGCCGGGATGTCAGCCGATCCTCTCCCCCATGGGGTCGCTGTGTCTTTCTTTATCGGCCTCCACAATGGTGTGGCCAGAATGGATGTCTTCCGTGTGCATCCGTCTTTTTTGAGTAGCGGTAAATGTGGCATTGAATGCCGAACTCAACTTTAGGTCGGTACGACTTTGTTGAAATGCACACTCTAGTAGCTCGTCCAGCAGGCCTGCGCCAATGCATCTCAGCTATACCGAGAAAGAGGAGGAAGAGCTTCGAGCTGCCGAGCAGCGTTTGAACAACCGCCTTTTTGTACCTGTCACCTTCGGACTGGGAGTCCCCTGCGCAAGGCGCGTAAAGGTTTGCTGAACCCACTTTTCACTTTTAACCAATCTGGTTTGTCGCGTGGAAATGCAAAAACCCGGTAGGCGCGAAACGCCCTACTGCGGGAGAACTGATTTTTGTTCAGACTTAAAGAGATAAGGGTCAGCAGAG
>NW_020189977.1:432640-433231 GCF_900000015.1 Plasmopara halstedii | reverse complement strand
TCTTCTTCTTCTATCTTCGCCTACTGACCTTCTTCTAGCCAATTTTCTTGTTTGCTGCCTCATTACTTATTTATTGATCGTCGAGATAATCCAACACCACCATGAAGCAGCAGCAGCAGAAGAAGAGAAGAGGTAATTAATAGGGTCGGTCATAGCAAGAGGTGGTGTTGCGGTACACATTTATTATCAGCAATTATTTCTCTATGATGATCGTGTTGTTTTCTTGTTGCTAACGGAAGAAGTAGTCGTAAGTGAATGTGAAGTAGGAATAGAAAAGTAAGGAAGTAGAAGAAGAACGGAGCAAAGAGGATGGAGCACGATGAGTGAGAAGGTCAGTCAGGGCAGACAGTTATTGTTGTTTCCCATCGTTCGTCTCCTTAAATCTATCACTGACGCAAAAAGAAGATGAACATCATGATGATGTTATCCTCTTACGTTCTTCTCTTTATACTACCGACCAAGCGCGGGTGGAAGCTGCCTTCGCAGCAATGACCGCCTCTACCTGACGTCGCTTGTTTCCCTCCGTCGTTTCCGTCTTGATTGAAAAACGTTCATGTGTCGCTTTGAAGTGCTTCATAGCATTGTTTGATA
>NW_020189977.1:432190-432586 GCF_900000015.1 Plasmopara halstedii | reverse complement strand
ATTTCTTTTCAATTCTCACTCCAAGGTCCCAAGCTAAGCTCCTATTAGGAGTCCTCTTCGGTACGGTTGCCATTCTATAGTCCTTCTCTAGATCGTGCGGGATTTTTAAGCATTTGATCGCTTGCTCTATCACAGCGGTAGCGTTCTTTCTAGCACCAGCGACCGAGCCCTCGTCGACTGTCGTCCCCTCCACGTCTCCAGCAAATGCTCTTTTGCTGCCGGTCTGCTGCTGGTGGCATTTCCGCTTACTTTGATATGAGGTGGTGTTAGCTTCTGCGTTGTGCTTCCTTCGTATCCCTTTAGTAGTGGCCATGAACTGGCGGTCTTCGTCGTTGTTACCCCCAGTATCAGCATCGTCTGGAACAAACAGAGGATCGATATCATCACCGGCGATAT
>NW_020189977.1:430938-431982 GCF_900000015.1 Plasmopara halstedii | reverse complement strand
CCCGCACTCGGTGCAACGTCGGACAGTGCGTCCGCAGCACCGAGGGGTGTATATCCTATGCTCGATGCTCGATGAGCATAAACGTCGCACTTCGCGCACGCTTTCAGTGCTGAGTGGCCTCGTTGAGGATGTGGTCGATTACGAGTCTGACACTCCTTTTCCTGCATGGAATGACGAGGAAGACGAGCTGCGCCAGCGGCGCGATACGATCCCTGCTCGTCTCTTGAGGACCCCATGTCCGTTCCCTGACTTCTCGTCAGCTGAGACACGTGGTGTGATCAACAATGACCTCGACGGGAAACAGAGGCGGCAGCTTGAAGCTGCCCATAAGGCGGCTCAAAAGCGCGCCCGTCCATGGTCGGTCATTGACCATCGTGTGGTATATGGCTTCCGCCCTGCGGATCCACATCATCAGGCCTCTGGCCAGAACTGATGATGAACTTGCCACATGGAAAGCTCTTCGAGCTCGTTTCTTGGTCCCACAAGAAATTCCGTTAGAGGTTCATCGCACTCGTCTCGCTGCTCAACGAGGTAGCTCTCGTGTACTCGCAATGCGGAAATACCTGTAGTGCTCACCTCTGGCAAAAGCACTACAGATGACGAAGCGCTCTTTGAGCCATGGGTGCAACGGCACCGCAAACTTTCCCTACTGCATAACCTGCAGTTGAGCCACAAGGAAGTGGACGTGCGTGTGGAGCGACACCTTCGCTTTGAGTTTGTCAAACGCAAGGCACGCCGTCGTCTTCCTTCACATTGTCGCCCTGCGACGTATGGGTTAACAACCCCTAATGCTCCCGCAAGCTCTGTGTCTTCGACCGCAAGAGCTCAGGGCCACTGCTTGAGCTCAGCTCATGGCCCTTCTGCCGGGAAGCGTGGGGCGTCTGATGACGCGGGATTTCCTGATCATTCCAATCAAAAGCGTTCACGGCGACTGGGCAATCTTGCCGAAGTGGCGCCTGAAACTCTCACGAGTTTTCAGAGTTCGAATATCCCCGCCACTTCACAAGATATTTTGTGCGGCCCTTGTGATGACGTCTTCGTACT
>NW_020189977.1:430513-430928 GCF_900000015.1 Plasmopara halstedii | reverse complement strand
ATTGTAAGCATGAACGATACGCCACTTGCCGTTTGGCTTTCGAACACAAAACGTGGGTATCGAATGGGGAGACTTGCTCTCACGTACCATCCCTGCGTCTTGCTTTGCACGGAAAAAGCCGTCACTGACGTCGCACTGCTCCTTGGGAAGGGGCCATTGGCGTTTACGCAGTATTTGGTTCCCGACACCAGGTCGATCTCATGACGCTCACCTCGGTCCGTAGGTGGGACTGAAGGCGGGTCTTTGGAGACGACATCTTGAAACTCCTTTACCAAAGAATAGTCCGAATCCACGGGATTCCGTAGGATCGACGATCCACTTCGTGCACTCAGCACTCTCTTGGTGTCCTCCAAGACAGAAGCGATGACGAGTTTATCTCCTCGTCTGGTCGTACAATGACCACTTCGGCCAATTC
>NW_020189977.1:428669-430448 GCF_900000015.1 Plasmopara halstedii | reverse complement strand
GGTGGACTTTGTCCAAGAGATGCGCACTCTCATTACCGGGATGGCAGCAGACCCCCTTCCGGAGGCGGTCACTGTGATCGTCTTCATGGAAAATCTCCGCACTGGTGTGGCCAGAATGGAAGTCTTCGGCTTGCATCCGTCTTCGTTTGAAGAGGCGGTGAAAAATGGCATTGAATGCAAAATTCAAATTCAAGTCGGCACGACTTGGTTGGAATGCACACTCTAACAGCTCGTCGAGCGGGTCTGTGCCCATAGATTTCAGCTATGCTGAGGACGGGGAGGCAGCGCTCCGAGCTGCCAAGCAGCGTTTGAACACCCGACTGTCAACTTTGGGTCGGTTGCTTCCTGCCCATGGCGCGTCAAGGTTCATCGAACCAACGTCCCGCTTCTTGCCAGTCTTATAGATTGTACATCCAGTAAGCGCGGGGCGACCTATTTGGAAAGAACTGAGTTCTTTTGGGCCTCAAAAAGGTAGATATCAGCAGGGTCCAGCCCCGAAGAGCTTCGTGCTCTTGAACACGGAACGTGTATACAAGTCGGGATTGCTGGTTGCAGAAGCGACCGTGAAGTGCTTTGAGAAGCAATGGAAGATCCTTATAGACTCTAGGGCGTCGGGCAATTATGGTCGACGCTCCACGATGGAAGAAAGTCAGCTTTATGTTGAGGCGCTGAAGGCGCGATTGAGTGACATTATTCTTGTTTGCTTAGCGACAGGGACATGTGTCACGGTGCCGTGGACCTCACTGGCAAGTCCCTCGACTTTGATAGCGTGGAACGCTGCTTAGTTTTAGACTTGGATTCAAATTTGACCTCATCCTTGGTATAGCGTGGCAGACACCATAAGCCATGGATCGACAGGAGGTCAAAGACCTTGGGCGCTCCGTGCCGGTTTCTTGGTGGAACTTTGGTGAGTCACGAACCCACCTCTGCTAGGAGGCAAAATGCTATTGGCGCGGGCACTGGACCGAGACGGTCAGCGTACTGGAGATCGGAGTTTTTGAGTCGGTGAGCACCAAAGATGTTTCAGAGAGGAGTCCCGAACATGGCTCTCGGGCTGAACGTGGAGTGGCTAGTAACCCACTGGGTGCTTATCAAGTTTCGAAGCAGTCAATGCATCTCATAACCACATTCCCCGGAAGTCGAGCAAGGCTTACATCGCGCCGCTCGGGTACCTTGCCTTTTTCCTCTTTCCATCCTGGAAAAGGAGTGTCTGACTCGTAGTCGACTTCCCCTAAAGCCTCGACCAGGTTGATCATCGCCCGTAAGGGGCGCGGTGCGCGGTTGGGTGTAAACAATCATCTGAGTTGTTGGTCGTGCGACACTATCACTGACAATGCATTGCGTGGTACTCGATTACTGGAAGCATAGGTTGCGCTTCCCTTAAGGCCGCAGACGTGCTGTCCGAAGTTGCACCACGTGCAGGAGACGAAGAAGGGCTCTGCCCGCGGGCCTTTTCGGAACCAGCGAGGCTGAGTGTTTTCCGTGCCCTCGACACAGGGCGCAGTTCACATTCAACTGTCGCCTCGAATGAGGCTCGCGTGTCTAAGACACCACAACATCACCAGGACTTTCTTCACGAATTCTTTGCTCAATGTAGGTGTTCACAATCTTGATGGGGGAGAGTGTAACGGATTTTCACGTACCCTAGTATGCAGGGTGTGGTTTACACAAGATGCTACATTAAGCAAGAAGTCATTTCGTGGCGGGATCGCCAGTATGCAGCGGGGCTGCCGTAGCTTTGCGCTTTGAAGAAGCGTGACTTGGGTCACCGACCTTCCA
>NW_020189977.1:428434-428659 GCF_900000015.1 Plasmopara halstedii | reverse complement strand
CACGTTGTTGTGCATCTTGCCATACCCACGGAGCATCCTTCTTGTTCAGACTACTCAACGGTAACGCAAGTGCAGCGAAGTTGTTTACGAAACGGCAATAATAACCGGTCTAGCCCAGAAACCGTTGAATGTCCTTGATGTTCTTGGGTTCTGGCCATTCGGTAATGGCACGCGTCTTTCGGCTATCCACGTGGAGACCTTGAGTGGAAATGGTGTGTCCCAGAG
>NW_020189977.1:411708-428424 GCF_900000015.1 Plasmopara halstedii | reverse complement strand
TTGTGTCGTTGGCGGGGTTCAACCCAATATCATGTAAAGTGGCGGGGATACCAACTCCGAGGACTCGTGGAAGTTTGAGGTGCCACTTCACCAAGATTGTCCAGACGCCGTATACGCTTATGATCAGAAGGATCTTCGCAACGTGTTGTAGACCGTGCTTCTTGGTAGTAGCCTGGGAAGCCGAAGGGCCATGAGCTGAACTCAAGCTGTGACATTGAGCTGTTGTGGTCGTAGACTCACCCGTGTGAGAAACCACAGAGCTCGCAGGAGCGTTATGAATTGTGCCATATGTCGCGGGACAACAATACGCAGGAAGTCGGCGTTGCGCCTAGAGTTTGGCAAACTCAAATCGAAAATAGCACTCAACGCGCACGTTTACTTCTCTGTGGTTTCGCTGTTAGGTAGACAGCGAGGAAAGTTTCCGATGCCGCTGCATCCATTGCTCAAAGAGCTCATCGTCATCTACAGCGGTTTCGCCAGGGACAAGCACCACAGGAATGGTCCGCATTTTGGGAATAGGATTGCCACATTTTTGAACTCGAACTTGAGCGCGGTACAAATTCATTGGGATCGCTTGGGGGTACCAAGAAGCGAGCTCGTAGAGCTTTTCGCTGATCAAGCTCAACTGGTGTAGTGGCCGGAGGCTTGACAACGTAGACGCCTAACGATCAAGTGGTCGCGTCTTTCGCTTCAGTAGCGGGATCCGACGAGCGGAAGACGTATTCCACACGAGAGTCTAAGACCGAACGTGGATACGAGCGCAAAAGAGCCCCCCTGTGAGCTGCCCTCAATTGCTGCTGCTGTGCCTCTTTGAGGCGATTGGTAATAACACCATTTCCCCCGGAAGCCGAGTGATCGGGGAACGGACACGGTGTCCGCAATATTTGAGCTGGGCTCACGTTGCGTCATTGGAGCGCTTCATCTTCCTCGTCATCCCAAGCTGGAAAAGGAGTGTCCGACTCGTAGTCGACTTCCCCCAACTCTTCGACGAGGAAATCCGTCGCCCGGGGCGGGCGCGGTGTGTTGCGCCTAGCTGCCGAGGGCTTGGGATGGGCTTCCCGTAAAGCCGCCGACGTAAAGAGAAGAGAAGAGAAGAAAAGAAAAGAAAAAAAAAGAAAAGAAAAGAAAAGAGAAGAGAAAAAGAAGACTGTCCGAAGATGCATCTTGTGCAGAAGAAGAAGGGCTTTGCCCGCGGGCACCCTCACTACAAGCTAGACTGGGTATTTTGCCTGTCGTAGACACAGTGCTTATAAAGCGGAGAAGGTTTAAAGTTGTTTCTAGTACTCAGGCACGCGAGCCTCGTATGAGTCTCGTTGGAAAAACCTTGAGTTTTAGATATTGACGGCTCTGCCGCAACTACATTAATTAAATACAGTTTCGTTTTTGAACAGAAGTGTTCGTTTGCCTTAGTAAAGGCTTAAGTACTTAGAAGTAGCGGATTGCGATCCGCTACACTTGCACTGGTTATTGGAAGAACGTTAGGTCGGTGACGTTAGCTTAGCTTCCTCTAAGCTAAGAGATACGGCAGTTCGCTGCAGCCACAAGCTCTAGTACTCAAATGTTCACCGTGGTGGCAGGCTTGCTGATGATCGGCAACTATTGTTAGTCCTTAGGTGCTGCGCAATTTGACAACCGCTGTGGCAGATTGCTAACAATGAAGAGAATGATGTATTAGTACCAAACTCGCTGTGCACCTAGCACATAGTATATTTACTCAGTTAGTCTGCTTCGACAAAGCATAAAAAAATAATTCTTACGCTTTTTCCAGAAACGAAGCCAAGAGAATCGAATGTACCTGTCACCTGAAATGCTCTTTCATTTCAAGAGCATATATTTAGGATTCCTATTTTAAGCTAATATACTAGATATACATTTTATCAATGACTTCTGCGCACCAAAATAACCAAATTTGACGAGAAATTTGAGGATGCCCGGATTTGGCCAAAACACAATATCCTGACTCTGCCTAGACTTATATATTACGTCTTGTGTGAAGGCTGTTGACATATCTAGCATCACTGAAGTTTTGTCGAACCAGATATTTTATTTCCAAAGTTGAGCACTAGGCATGGCTTTTCGTATGTGACTTTTTTTTACAATAATACAAGTATGGGACTCTTTTTTGCTTGCTGGTAGTTTCTGTATAGTTCGTTACGGCAGAAGAGACTGTCGCTACTGCTAAGTGTCATCATCAGCCAAGCTGTGAGAGCTATGAGGAGCGTCTATTCACTCTTTCTACCGGTGTTACTAGAGAAAAAAAGAGACTGTCGCTGCCACCAGGAGAGTCATCATCAGCACAGCTGTGGTTGCTATGAAGAGCGTCTATTCATTTCTCGCCGCCGGTGTTACCAGCAGAAGTTCGGTGATTACTATTAGTGATGATGACGCGAGTGAAAACTAGGAATCACGCACCTCTCAGTCAGTGATGTTGAGAAGCGGTTGCATCTAACACAAGCGGCAGTCACTGATTGTCGGCTGCTTATTAGTTGGAGGTCACTAGAGGAGCTTTGATGAACGGAGCATAACAGGCGAATGTGGATCAAGATTACCATATTACGTGTTATGACCGGAAGGATTCTTCTTCAGTGCAACTTTCAATGCGCCGACTTTGTTCTGGAAGAGGACGAGGCTTGTAATGCCATTGTCTCTGCTTTCAAAGAATCTGTAATTGCGTTGTAATCTATATGCCTGTCACTAGCCCCGTAGACGCTTGGGATCAAGATTTTCGTTCATTATCTCCTGCATTACGTCATCATCTGCATCAAACTGTCCTACAGCACCGTTGTCATCTTCGCGCCCTTCTTTTGTCAACTATGCAGCCTTTTCTTTATTCTCTCATTCCTCAACAAAGTCTTCTCCTAGACTTCCTTCTTCAAAAATATTTCTGCGACTTCTAGTTTCAGACACGCACGTATTCTGAAACTGAAAAGGCCTTTCGTTTCCAATGCCTGCGTACTCGAAAGCCGTGAGTGTGAAGTCTGGGCAACTTCAGTAGCGAACGAATCTAAAGCTATCAGAATCCCTCCCTATTCTGGCCGAGTCGCCGCTTGTCGTAGAAGAAGAGGATGTCATTGGCCCGCTTTACTGTTCGCTTCAGTTGCATGTCCATTGCTTCAACTTGATTCGCAAGCCCAAGGAGCCGTTCCTGGTTGTATCCAACGAGCACCACAATGCAGTGTGATACCCCAGAATGTGACTTGATGCCTACCGCTGACTGTGTTGGTGTGACGCAATAACCTTCCTTTCCCATGACCTTAGCCCTCCCATTGATCTGGCAAAATGAGCGTCTAAGACAGATTTGCCATATTGTATCGCAGTATGGATGAAGCGCGCAATCTCAATCTAGTGCAAAATACTCAAATAAGGAAGAATCAAAGGCAACTGTGTGTTCTACTAGCAGGTTGCGTTATCAGACTGAAGCACTATCTTTCTCACATATGAGAGCTCCTTCTTCAGTCTTATCAGCATCGCTTCGGCATAGACTCCCTGTCTTGTTTGTTGTCTCCTTTTGAGATGTGATCAAAGTAAACCTTGTTATCTGTAACGGGCGCCGCTTCCTTCACCTCGACTAATTCGTAGGTGAGCCACTGCACCATGACCCCTTGACAACTAACCCCTCTCTTGCCGTAATGCTCGACCGTATTTCTCGAAAGTATAAAAGGTTAAGCTTTGTCTGAACCTTAACTCTCGGTGCACCTGCTTCTCATGTTATCCAGAATCTTGCTGACAGTTATCTGCTGGTTGACTACTCTGATCTTGTGAGCGATAAACAACTTAGCTTAAAGGCATCAATCATCCATGACATGGATTGCTGAAGCAGATGTCCCAACGTCCGCCAGGAGACGCTGGGTCTTTTTGAAGAGGTAAAAGGCCTCCCTTGTATCGAGGCAATAGTTTACGGAGCCATCATCGGCTTCCTCCTCTTCGCCGATCGCGGTCTGGTGAGTGAGTCCATAAAGCGTCTTATAGCAGATTATTCGTATCCGATCCTTTGATCTTCCGCTCAAACTCGTACTTTAAAATGATTTCATGACCTATCTCCTTTTGTCAAGCTGTCTCTGGTATCTTGATTAAGATGTAGATTGTTAAGGGTCTGCTTTCTCAGATCGAAAGGGTCATTAACCAGAAAGCATAAACAGTGGTTATTATTATATAAACACTTAACGCTATAAACTCGAGTTTGGCTCGACATAGTCAGCTGCCTTGATCAGCCTTGTGTCGCTTGTCGTACGCTCTCACTATGCAACTATTTTTAACCATGAGACTCCTCATTACCACTCGATGACCCTGACCTCTCAAACTTTTCCACATATCGCTGGGTGATCAACATCAGCAAACTCATGATTATGTACAACCTAACGAAATCCATATGTTGTGGTGTACATCTAACGGTTTTAAATAACAAAGACGATAGAGAGGTCTGTGTCAGATTCATGTCAAGCAACACAATATGAATTTACCATTAAAAGTGATGATAAAACGTGTGTATTTTGCAATATTAATCATAACAGAATAATTTTTTAATTATGCTTTTCCCATTTTTGGGTCAAACGTACAAGCCCAGCTTCTTCGAGTTATATACGCGGGGTAATTTTGTCTCGGTGCAAGGTACTCGACAACTCCGTTGCACTTGCTAGAGCAAATAGTCAGTTTGATGATCAAATCGTAAGGATCAGTATGCACTGTGAGGAAGAAGTTTGTTTTTTTGTATTCCTGTCCCTAAAAAACAAGATACGTTTGATAAGCATGTTGCTTATGATTTTCCCGAAGAAATCGGCGTAGTGGCCCAGGAACAAGAAAAACAACTCCCTCGCTTGGAAGCGTTTACCAGCTTTAAAAGCGCTTCTTCGAAAAGGCCCCTACCAGGCGTTAGACGACACTCACCATGGGACTGCTAATTTTAGAGTCCAGTTTGCTGAAGAAACAACACAGAATAGCACTCGTCTGAATGAGAATAGTTGATATGGCTTACATTAGGCAACATCTTTAAGGTAGGAGGACTTGCGTGAGAATAGGCACTTACGTACAAAATCTCGGTTGAAAGGGCAATCTGATCACAGGTGAACTGGTGATTTAATTGCGTGCCAAGTGCTTACCTGTTCGTCATGGACGGAGAAACAGGATTCACGAATCCCAATCACCACAATAAGGGAAACCGCTCGCACGAAAGCGGTATCAGCTACCGTTTTCATGGAGTTTCCGAACCGGTGTGGCTTGCATCGAGACATTTTGTATCCAGAAACGGGAATGTTGCATTAAAGACAAATCGAGTTTTCGAACCGCGTGAGCCGGTTGGGGCAAGTCCATCTTTATCTCTGCGTCTGAACCTTCTACTTACTTCTACCGGGAGGAAAAGGCTCAACGCGGAAAAAATAAAGGATTATATATAAGAGTATGAAAGTATAGTATGCGTGCCATCTTATTGTCCGTTTGTCTGGGAAGAAGAGAAATGGCCAAATATGTACATGATTTGCGAGTACTTATCACTGCAACGGAACATCTCCTCGTCTGAAGTGGTAACAGCCCTTTCGCACCCAATTAAGCTCGATGTTGCAGTAAGCTCAACGAATTTGTGGCGAGAATGAACATGAAGCCGAGACTCAAGTGACAGAGGTAGTCCTAGGTTTTTGGGCCATTTATTCTTACCTGAGGCAAAATTTTCTATAGATCTGGTGGAATTCTCTTTAGCGTGTGCGCAACAAATTTGGCTCCAATTTGCACTCGTAATTTCAGTTGAAGACAGAGATCTCACTGTAATGGTACGGTGGGTACCGGAGGAAGAGCTGAGCGCGTAATCTATTATGGATGAATTTGTCATTAACGACATTTACAAAGCGCTAAGTGCGAGAAGTGAGCCAATCATCCACAAGGACCCTGGGCACTAAATTTTACCTGCGTAAAGAAAATATCACGACGTAGTATATGAAATAAAATCTATGTTGCCCTAAATTGAGAAATTGACCTGGTATCCAGAATCAAATATTATTTAGCAATGACTATGCAAAGAAAATGGTATGACGTCATTGGAGCTTTGTTCGATGCGGGGAATTAGCGAGTCGGCGCACCAATCGGCGTCAACTTCTGAATTAAAATGTCTGACGGTAAGTGGCGTATTGTGCATGCTTTTATTAAGCTAAATGCAGTCACGATTCTGGCGCGACCCAAACTTTAGGACGTTTTTGCTGTAACACAGCATCCGCCCTCAGTTGTGCTAATAATTAGAATCAACAGCTGATGAGAGACAACGGTATACCTCACTTCGGTAAATACCACTAACTGGATACTTGAGGAAAAAGCGGGTTATTCCACTGGGACTATCAATGTACCAGCGACGTTCAAGAGTCTGGTATTACAGCTGTACATGCCACGCACAACTCCATCCAAAAGACATGCTCGGTCGTAGTCGAGAAGAGCACGGGAAAACGTTGGTGGAAGAGCCGCATTAAACTATTACAAGCAGTACTCGAGTGCATGCGCTTAAGTAAGCTGTTCGCCTGCAAAAACACATGTGTTTTTGACGCAACAATACCATCGTTCTAGGCTACTTAATCAGAAAGCAGAGCTTGAGAAATCCCGCGAAGATATGGGTCATAGTGGATTTGGCATTGCCTCTGATTCAAAACCAATAAGAAAGTGGCTTGACCTGGCCAACTACTTGCACTGGTTGCACATTTACTGTGCCATTAAACTAGCTGATGAGTATTTGTATGATCATTTGCACTTTGTTTTATTTCCTTGACCGAGTTGATGGATATTTGCATAGCTGATTGTGCTTTGTTCAGTGAATGTAATCAACTGCTCATGAAGAACAGCAACATTCTTTTCACTGCGGCTAGTATACTGACCGGGATACTCTTGTCAAGTTCAGTCCCAATACACATGTTGTGTGAACCACATGATTCTGTGTGTGGTTAACATTAATCATATATCTTGCATAGTTGTAGATTTCTGGATTCACATCAGAATTGAAGGCACTTGTCAGTTTAGGAAGTTTTTTAGGCCTGTTGATTCTAATAAATGTCAATTCACATTTTCTCTCCTCGGAAGGGAGCAACACTCGGTGAAGCGTGTAAAACTTCCTCATTGAGTTTGTGAACAAAGACGAGCAAATCCCGTTACAAGAACTCTCTCACGTATTAGCGACTAGTGACGAGCGACGGTCAATCACCTTGTACTGCAGCCGTTTAGACCACTTCGTCGCTACACACAGTCCTATTTTGACGATTCAATCGTCCAGAGTCGTGTAGAGCATGGAAAGTTAGACATGCAAAGCCACACATGACACTTGAAAAGATTTTTTTGAATCTATGCGCTTGAATGACCTTTTCGCCAATATGAGCAACTGTGCCTTGGTGTCGACAAAGTATTTTTGGTTTTCCTTAATGGGAAGTCGTAGCCTGTGGACAGACACGGCAAATATATATGCGATAGTGAATTGACAGTATCTTGACACTTAATTTGGGTTGAACTGGCAAAGTGTTTGCTTTGATACAGTGCAAACTATGTCGGCATGGCACGACCCATTACCAATCGTACCCAGACAATTAAATATGGTGCTGGGGTTCGACAAATGATGCGGTTATCAATGCTGTGAATAAAAGCCGCATTCATGCCCCAAATACAAATCCAAATCGGCATTATACATCGTCTGTGACGGCCTTGCCTTTGCCATGAACTGTGCTTGACTTTAAGTAGATGCCGACGGACATGAACGCGTGATCACAGTTGAGTCCTGCACTTTTACGTGGTGATAAAACCACCTTCGCCCACGACAAGGAGCGACATTCGATGAAAATTATCTGACCACGCTCAGTGCAAACCTTTTTGGTCCGAAGCTATTGTCATCTATACAGATCATGTGTCATTGCGCTAAGCGACGTCGTCACATCTTATGCAGAGAGTGGCACATTGTTTATCCTTCGTTGCCGAAATTACTTTTTTGGCTAGGTATAAGACAAATCGAATTATCTTGATGACGGATGCACTTTCGCGTCACCCCGACTCATGCCACGATGGTGCTGTTTAGAATCATACATACAGTGTACAATTCAGACAAAAAATGTGCTGCGCTGCGAAATGCTTTGAATGTTCGGGATCTGATTTGTTGCAAAACGAGATACGTTGCTGCACGTTTGTACGTCTATACGGCTATCTTTTAGCCTAAGGCCTGCTGTATTGCAGAACTGACCAACTTGATAAGTCACGTGTGCTAGCACCAAAATGTGAGGAGACTAATGTACGAGGCACATGATATCCCACTGAGCGACCACCTCTTGATACAAGCGCTGTTTATTGGTGGCCTAACATGTACAAATCGGAAAGTATATATGCTCGCACGTGCGGGAAAAATCAATGTGTGAGACCCGGCGGCACCTTTAGCCAGCCTACCGCTTCGGACAGGATTTAGGCAGTCCATCAAAATTGACTTTATTGATGGTCCTCCCGAGGATGCGTCGGATCATCCGGCACTGTGGTCTCTGTAGTTTGTCTTAGCAAGATGGCCCATCTTGCAGCTGCTAGAGCAACGGTAATCTGTGAGGATCCAGCAAAGTTGTTCCTCACCAAAAGCATGGTTTGTTTTCATGGCTTGTCGTTCGCCAACGTACTGAACAGGAATTTGCGCTTCACAATAAAGTTTGGTTGAGCTTTCTTTAAGATGATAAGTATCAAATTTGACATGTTAGTTCTGATCACGACCAACAAGAAGTCAGATCCCAGCCTTTATGGTGATAATGGATACCTTTTAGAGCATTTGCGCGGCTACTCGAGCAAGTTATTCTCGCTCATAAGTTTGCGCTGAACACTGTAGTACAAGATTCTATAAACGTTGCCCCTTTTATAAAAATGATATGGGATTAGCCATAGCATTTTTATGAAAGGGTCAACGCTTGTCGAGCCGTGCAATGCGAAATTCCAAAAGATCTTTATAAAGGGACAACGCTTGTAGAGTCGTGCATTGCGCTGTAAGTCCTACTTACATGCTAATATAAACACGGCTACACTTCGTGGCAAATCAGAGTTTTTTTTAATGAGATTAAGCGTCGTTCGCCGGGTGAATGATGCTGTCACGTCCAGAAGCAAAAGAGACAGGAACATACACAAATGTGTAGCGAGGCAAAGCTTATATTGAATGCATTCAACCTACCATGACATGCCTTTTCTGCGGTCGGTAAAACCCTTTAGCAGTTAGTTCCGGTCGTAACGATGAGGGATTGGAAAGTCCCGCAGCACCTCATAGATAATGCGAATACATTATGTGCTCCATGTGAGCCCTCCGGAGCTATATGACGACCCCGCTTTTACAAACCAGTGGGATATGAAGCGACCAGATGCGGATGAAGCAGCGTTTCTACCATCCTGTTTAGCCGATATGCCGTCTGCCTCAAAGCAGCGACGCGATTATGAGCCACCGAGGATACGCAACGATGGACAAGTACAAAGCAAACACCTGAGATCCGATTCATCTCAATTTCGGGCGATGCTGATTCCCGAAAAGAGTCGACATACCAAGCCAAGCCGCGGTAGAGTCGTCCTTTGTTGGCACTGCTTATGAGCATAGATTGGCCCAATTTCATGTTTGGTTGGCCAACAGTACTTTCAGAGCCTGGTGATGTAGAAAAATATCTCTTTCAATATGTCATGAGAGCTGGAGGCCTCATTTTAGCTAGAATCTGCCAGTGTCGTTACGTCGTAATATCTAGCGTACCATTATTGTTTTTCTCGCTTAGACAGAGGTAGAGCCGACCGTCGCAGAGCGCTTCCCACTATTCAGTGGAAGTTGAGTTCGACACATGATCGGGAGCTGTAATTACTAAATCATCTTAACAAGCAGGGCTACATGCAGTTAGAACCGAAGGTGATAGGCTCCAATTAAACTTCTGGGTTAGGCTTTGTGCTTTACCTAGTCGAGGTAGAATTGGCGCTCTAGTCGAGGTCATTACTAGTCTGTTTTACTGTATCATGCTTGAAACCCCTTTGGACGGCTAAGAGGGCACGTTTCCCTATCCAGTGTGTGAAATGTTTTTTTGGTGTCTGGCCAGTTCTCAGTACATACGGTACATCTCCTATGGGTTTCCTCAACCGCGGCTGCTTTAGGTGCAAGCGATACCCCTAAAGACTGGAAACCTGAGGATATAAAACACCCCAAAGCAACTTATTGGCGCTCGTTTTGCTCTCTGTGTGAGCGATAAAAACGCATGTAAGGGCAATCTGAGACGGATTGGAATCGTATTATGACGTGATATGTTTGAAACGAGTAGGCGTTACTCTTGCGCTTGGAGATAAATCCGTGATCAGTTCTAGACCATTAATTACGAGGTGTTGCAACTCTTCTCGCCGATGATAAACGACACGAAGTTCGAGACTTGCGTAACGGGGAGAATGAGCGCATTCTTTTTAGACAATGACTACACCGTGTGTCGTAGTTTGAGATTGGAGAAATTTTGTCAGGACTTGGTGAGTCCATATCACAATTCTCTTCGGATAACTTTCAGTAGCCTCACCAAACATCGCGCGTGAAGCATCGGTCGCAAGAACCGCGTCTTTCTTAGAAGCATGTTGAGCATTTGATTAATCGCGCGGGAGGGAGCTTCGGTGCAGATATTCACTGAGGAGCACGCACAGTTAATGTAAAGAATGGAGTTCAACTCCAAGTGCATTGGTTGCTCGTTTTGCGCTAACATTTACGCACTCTGCTGAAAATACAAAAAGACAGTGTAAACAGTATTACACTGTCAGTCACAACTACAATATCATGTAATATTACGTCATTCACATTGTACTGTTGTTTAATTGTACATGTTCATAAGTACCAAAGTATTGGTATCATATACGCGGGCTGCTAGCCGAACGTCAAGACATAAAAGTGTTGTATTACGAGATAAGGTATCCGTTTACATTAAATATTAGAGTATTCTACTTTTGAAATAGCAGAGTTGGCCAAAGACTTAGCTACATTGAAGACCCTCGGCTCCGTTCCGGCTGGGAGCTTGCTAATCCTACCGAAGTGCGTTTGTTAAAGCAGCGATGATGAGAGGATTTTTCTGTGCGCATTGCACACGCCATTGCACCCAGAGTTTCTGTCAGTACCAACGCTTTGATACTTCTGAATTTTGCACGATTAGAAACAAGTGTGATTTGTGCGGTCTCAATTTAAGTGTACGTAACCCCGCAGTGTTTACAGCTTTTTCCCAACTGAGATTTGAAAGTAGGTTGTTTCAATACTCTGCGTAGCACGATCGACGTGGGTAAATTAGTTGTTTAACCAAAGCTACGTTTGACATTTGTAATATAAATTTAAGTTCCTAGTAGACTTGATGACTGCGTGTTTTGACATTTAAACAAGGTATGGATGAAAATCAAGCATGATGATTCTTCATGCCATGCTTAACAAGGTCGTTTGAGTTGCCCATCGAGTAGACGCAATTCGACATAAAGATGCCGCTAAGCAACTGATGCCAACCACTTGGGTCTTGGGTTCCCATTTTGGAAGACACATTTTGATTGGAATCGTTCAAAATGTTTGGTCGCACATCGTAGTCACGAGCTCAAATGGAGCACCTTGAAGTGCTCTTTTTTATTAGAAGGTTCACATGCTGCGAACGTACTGACTTTTCACAGGAGCATGAGCAGTGTTGCTGAAAACAATTGTGTTCTGGAAGCACTACAGTCGACTGAGGTGGCGTGAAAACATTCCCAGCAAATTACCAGCGTCAAATGAAGCACGTACTTAGTGATTGTAGCAACGAACAAATACAATGGCAATGAAGTCTGGCGGCAAGGATTTTATACGCATCTCGTTTCAAAGCGGTACACGAATGGGCCATCAGTGCTATCTCAGATTATGGAGTCCAAACAGATGACGCTCACAGTCAAAGATTTTTCTTGCCGTGATCCGTCTATATGTAATTATACTGCAACTTCCACTGGTAAGACTTTCACATGCTGAGATTCGATGTGCTTTGTCATCATTTTGGGGAGTGCAGGAAAAGCTAAACGTCTCCAAGAGATGTTCTTGGCGGCGTGCCGCAGTGATAGCTAACGCGCACTGCCAGCTTCATGTAATTGCTGAAAAATTGCTTTTGATCTACAGGTCCAGTGCAAAAAAGCAGACACATCACAAGCGGGTGTCGTCTATATCTACTTCGGAAACGATCGCCATGCGAGAATGTCTATATTATTTGCTTGGTACCTTCACATCCATATTTAGCGCATCTTATGTGTCTGTAGGACTGGCAGTATTAATGGTCGTCAGGCTGAACCTTTGTGGGACCAGCTCAGCCATCTATTGGCTTAATTCGTTGACCCGGTCACATCCCTTCGGTTTCAAGTGCAGGAAGATAAATTGAATCGACATATATGATTCAAATATCGACATCAGCAAAGCGCAAGTGTCTCTTGGATGGAATTACTAAGATTTCGTTTATGTATTTAAAGACCAGCAAACATTTTGCTTGCGCGGCGAGTAATTTGTTTTTGCTGCGGTATGTATCTATTTGCACATACTATTTGACTAATCTCGAAAGTTAGCAGTAACTAAATACAGATGCAGATATCTCTTCACTAATTTAGCCGTACAAATCAAACTATATGGGTTTTCTGATAGGCCTTAAAACTTTAACCCTTCGTTAAGAGACTTAATATCCACCAGCGCCACCTCTTGTTTCAGCGATCTGGCTTTCAGTTACTGATCTCAGGTATTGCTTATGTACTTAGCACTATGTATGCGATGTGCGTGCCTGGTAATTAGGTCTATTAAAGAATTTGAGTTTCATTCTTAGGATGTCCGTGAAATTACAATCAGTGCGGTACTTGCACTTTTTTCCTAAAATCGCTCTACTGTGGAATCTAAAATTCCACCTGGAATGGACGAATTATATGATCGAGCACGTGGCGGTACCGGAATGAACAAATTATATAGTCAAGTACCGATATTAAAGAATCATCCTTTTTTAAAGACTTGGCAAGTCAGGTAGGTATTAATCAGATCACTTGGCTCTTGAATGTGAGACAATAACTACACTGCCATGGTGGCATGGTGCATACAATGGATTGCGCGATTTAAATCTACATTTAATGCCGGTTTAATTATAATGGATGATGCGACACATTCACCTCAATGACACTGAAAAATAACCGAGTGCAATATTTTGAAGCATGGTGGGGGATTCGATACCTTCCCTGCCTTGCACCACTGATTAGCTAAAATACCACTCTCCTGCATGGGTTAAGAACCTGCTCCTTTCGAAACTGCTTAAGCGTCCGTCTCTTGTCAAGCAGGAAGCAGATATGGGCTACCAATCGCTCACTCACTTTGAAATTCTTCGATAGCCATAGTGCCGCCACTAATTTACTATCTGACTTTGTTATTTGCAACACGAACTCGCCATTGTCATTTTGAGACCAAATAGTGATAAATACAAACAATTTCGATGGACATCACCGTTTGCGTCGAAGTGCAGTACCATGCGCCAGCTAACGCCGTTACACGCGACGTGCTTGAGATGTTTCGCTCTACAACATGGGTGCGTTTTATGATGCGCTACGTCTCTCCACGTCTCAGAAGGTCGTCTCCTGCAGACCAAGCCATCTTGGACGAGCTTGAGAGTCAATATGTCGCCGAAGTCGACGAGGGTGAGAAATGCGTAATTTGTATGAGTGAAAATCCTTGTGATGGCCACGTGGCACTTCCTTGCGGCCACTCGTTCCACTACCCATGCATTTCATCGTGGTTGCAAAGCCAAAGTACATGTCCCGTGTGTCGTTTCCAATTTCCAAAGGCTTTTACGGGAAAGTACGCCGTGCAGAAGCTCAAATCATCCATGGTCTTGTGTGAAGAGCAGAGTAAAATGCCTCGTACTGAACTACTTGCGCTGGATATCGGGAAGAAGATGGTGCGTGCAGTTGTGAGCGTTACGCTTGTCAAGGTCGCAACTGATGGAAATGATCACGGATTCCCGTGTGAGCTTAGTGCGTGGTTGTTTGATCCCTCGTCTGGGGAGACATTTTCCGAGCTTGACTGTATTTGACAGCTCGAACACCTTGACAAGAGGTACAACAACTGGATGCTCCTTTTAAAATAGGAGGCGATAACGTCGGTATTTATTTATCAGCAAAAGATTGCGAAGATAAACGAAGAAATTGCGTACAGTGATCAATTTAATTTATCGCCAGAACTCAGCGCCGACATAGCGATAGCGCGGCTTGGCAAAGTGTGCTCCTATCTTGGTAATTCTGGACGTGATAACATCAAGCCCCACCAAATAAAGATTCAGATCAACAAAGTACCGCAGCCATTGCAACAATAAAATGGTTTATTTCGCTATCGCTGCAAGTTAGTGATATCGACTTACTCTCACTACAATGTCACGTCTTCCTCGAATTCCATCTACCAATTGTTGACCTGGAAATCACTTGGCGCCAGTTGTAAAATTTTCGTATGTCGGACATTACAGTTACGCGTAGAATGCACGCCTGAAAGACATCGACTTTCAAGGCCACAGTCAGCTATCGCTAAAGATTTCTGCCATGGGTTTCGCACAAGTATTACCGGTCCAGTAACATGTGTAGAGCATCCGGGTAAGCATTGATCGCCACTCCTGCTTCCCCCTCTCACGATGACCATCACTGCATCGTACGTTCAAATCATGAAAGTCGCAGTAAATTGTTGTCAAAACATCCTAGACCTACTAATACATGCTGTCAGATCATTCACGATAATAGCCAATTCATGCTCAGAACATAGGCCTGATCTATAGGGGCGCCTGCTGATGCATCGCTTAAGATTTCTCAGCATATCCAGCTAGATGACAGGCTTAAATGATCTAACTTTGCACGTTCGATTGAGCAAATGTTTCAGCAAGTGCAGAGAACGAACTTAACACGCTGACTTTTATTACCGTCTGAAACCGAGAGGATTTAAATAATAATTTCAGATGTTTGAAGTAACATTTTGAAAAGCAGAAGCGGCAGTGAGCGGTAGTATCAGGATGAAAATGCTGTCATTTTGCGCCCCCCAGATGTGAAAAGATTAATTGGCAGTAAGAACTGACGTCTCCCGTGCCAGTTTTGGTGGAATATGATAGCGACTCAGCCTTTAGAGCCGAAGAGCACTCGTTGAAGCCTGTCCGGACAGACCCTAAACAAAGAAGAATATCTCAATGTAATGGTACTGCTGAGTCAGCGCTTTTCTGAGACGTGCCCACTGTACGGGGGAGTTAAGCTACAGGTCTGAAGCGGGTGAGAGTATGTACTCGTAAAAGTAGTTTTAAGAGTTGTTTGAAGGGTTGTAAGCCCCCTCCTTATAATCACCGGCAAAACATTTGTAGAACTGGAGGAATTTCCCTTTTGGTGTCTGAGCAATGAATTACAAACTGGTCAAGTCAAAGAGTTGGTCGGATTGACACTGAAGAAGGAGCGAAGCCTATTGTCCGTCATGCTTAAATCTGCAATTAATGGTATTTGCTGAACGGTAGATGCGACGAGTGGAACAGATATCATCGAGGACCCGACAAATTCTTTTAAGCTGTATAAAAACATAGTGAGAAGAGACCCAACACCGTCATATGCCCAGACTGGGGAAGTTGTCTTTGAATGACATGGCTCTCAGAACCAAATTGTGTCACACGGCAATAGTCCTTATTAATGGATCAGTATGACATTATTCACGCTACCCTCCGTACAAAGCACATGAGCCATAGTGTGAAGAAATCAACATTCACGCTCGATGCCACCATTCATCTTCAGGAAGGCTGTCGAGTACAAAATTGCGAATAATTATACTACACAAGACACAGCCACGATTCCGGCGCAAACGCCGATTCATATCAAATTTCATGTGGAACAATTTTCAGCACCCTCAACCTGACTGATTGTTATCATTAATGTAACGGAGTTACACGTACCCTGGTAACAGGGGTGTGTATGTGTATGGTGTGACTGCACCCAAACAAGAATACGGTATGAGGCTAGGTAGCCAGTAGTTATGCATGTATTTAGATTTTACAATATATATTTAGTAAAATTTACATCCAAAATTAGGCGGATTAGCCGCAGATAAAAATCAGTTTTAGAATTTAAATCGAGGAGTTTATTAGCCTTGGTTAAGGTAGTAACTACTCTTGGAGTTAGCGGATTGCGATCCGCTACACTCTTATTGGTTCTTGTAAAGACCGAAAGGTCGGTGACCCAAATTACGCTCCCTCAAGCGTTAAGCTACGGCAGCCCCGCTGCACTTAATAGCACTTGTAGTCAATCTACACATTGTTTACACTGATCTCTGTGAGGATGAAGGAATTTTTCTTTGCCCCAGGGCATGCAGGACGGGCTTAACCAGCTGATGTCCTTGCTTGGCCCTGAGGGTGTGCAATACCTTGTAGCGCAAGGTCCCGAGACAATCGGTGCGCGTCTAGAGGCGTTTTCAAGCTACAAAAACGCGCTGCTAGAGCACCTGCAGACGAAAATGTCAGCATTATTTGTGTCTATGACGCCACCGTCGGCGACGGATGATTTTCCCCGCCCTAAGCCGCTCATGGTGAGCGCTAAGGTCTTATGGGTAAGGATGGAGAGAATCTCCTGCTCTGGGAGAGATAGGTCAAGATGACCATCGCATCCGCCATGCTCCAGACCGAGCAACAGCGCGTAGCGCCAGTTATCTCAAAGCTCGGTGGTCGAGCGCGAGGACGTGCGGCACTTCGGTCGAAGCTGCGTTTCCCTCCT
>NW_020189977.1:403000-411698 GCF_900000015.1 Plasmopara halstedii | reverse complement strand
TGGGTGTGGTCACACCATGCCTATCTGGTGTGACACACACCCCTGTTACCAGGGTATGCGTAACCCCGTTACACTCTACCATTAAGATTGAGAACATTTACGATTCCAATCGATTATTGCCTCAACGAGGCTTGCGTGTCCGTTAGACACTTTGTTGGAACGAAACGACTTCCGTTCTCAATGAGCCTTTGTCAATGACACCGAAGTCTTCAAGTATTGCTGGTTCCGACAGCGCTCACGGGCAGAGCCCAACTTCGTCTTCCGCACGCGATGAAATGTCGGACAGTGCGTCCGCGGAACCGGGGAATGTACATCCTAGGCTCATTGAGCACGAGCGTCGCGCTCCGCATACGCTATCAATGGCGAGTGACCTCGTTGAGGATGTGGAGGTGGTCGACAACGAGTCTGACACTCCTTTTCCCGCATGGGATGACGAGGAAAGCGAGCTATGCCATCGGCGTGATACGAGCCCTGTTCGCGCATTGCGGATCCCTTGTACGATCCCTGACTTCTCGTCACCCGAGGGACGTGGTGCAAGCACCAATGACACCGACGGGCACAGAGGTGGCAGCTGGAATCTTCCCGTAAGGCAGCTCTGAAGCGCGCCCATCCACGGCCGGTCATTGACCCTAGTGTGGAATATGGCTTTCGCCCAGACGATCCCGCTGTGGAAGCAAAGGACGCGGTAACTCGATCGTTACGCGTCCACATCATCAGGCCCCGGCCAGAACGGAAGATGAGCTTGCCAGACGGAAAGTTCGTTCGAGCTCGTTTCTTGGTTTCACAGAAAAATCCGTTAGAAGCTTATCGCACTCGTCTGAGTGCATAACGAGGTAACTCTCGTGTACCCGCAATGCGGATAATACATGTAGTGCTCGCCCTGGCGAAAGCGCTACAAATGACGAAGCGCTCTTTGAGCGATGAGTGCAACGGCACCGGAAGCTTTCCTCCCTGTATAACCTACAGTTGAGCCACTAGGAAGTGGACGTGCGTGTGGATCGACACCTCCGATTTGAGTTTGCCAAAATTAAGGCACGCCGTCGACTTCCTTCGAATTTCCTGTTCCGGAGCCCCTAAAGCGCCTCTAGCCGGTTATTTTAGCTCCGCAAGCCCATCATATCGATATTGGTGGTACGTTAAAACTCTCTTTTCAAAAAATAAGTTCTTATGAAGCAGCGTGTGAAGGGCACGTTCAATCGAATTAGTTATTGCTTTAATTGAGACATAAAGTTAGAGTATTGCAATTACTTTCACTCAATGTCACCCGGCTGTATTTTTTAACAAAATCACATGTAAGACCGCAATGAACTATTTTATAGTTTCGCGAAGCTAGCTGCACACACTTATGCCATTAGTGAGCATCACTGATAAATCTCGACTATTTCACAACGAAATCATCGAAACATCCTGTTTGTTTCACATCTTTTCTCGGAAAGTTAGTTAAAACAACTTTTGAAGTTCATCCACAGAAATAAATAAAGTCCAGAAATTGATGAGAAAGCTCGACATTTGTTGACAAGGCAATCTAATATGTGATCCTCATTAACAGAAAATCAATGGAATCGGTACATTCAAAGACGCAGGTATCACTTTTGGAGGTTTCGCAAGAGGAGCTAGAGCTGGCACTACAGAACAGAAAGACGTTTGTGTGTTCAAATGCTAATGTAAAGTCTTCAAGCGGCCAGAACGATGGTACTCGTTTAAAAATTGTACATACCCACATGTCTATGGTCGTGATGTTTCCTGAGCAAGTATACAAAGTCAAAAAACACGTAAACCTTGGGTTTGCAGATTTTACGTCCTTAAACAAACGTTTCAAGGCGTGTATTGCAGAGGTAGAGCTGAACAAAACACTAGCACCAAATGTATATCTGGGCATAGTCCCAATCTACATGAAAAGGGAGACACGAGAAATTAGTGTACGATGCGACACCTATTGGACGCCAGAGAGGAATGAACATTCGGATTGGTTTCAAAATGATCAATTTGGAGAAATTATAGATTGGGCCGTACACATGGTACGTTTACCAGATGAATGGTCGTTGATGCATCTTCTGGACCAAGGTAAGTTGACAGAGAAGATGCTGGAACAATTGGTCGAAAAGCTTGTCAACTTTCACAAAACTGCTATTCGTGGGCGAGACATCGATCAGTTTGGAAAGATATCGATGGTATGTAATAATATGGACGATAACTTTGATCAAACAGCTTCCCACGTTGGAATAACAGTTAATGAAACTGTTTATAATCGGGTGAAAAAGCTTTCGTATATATGGCTAGAGACACTTAAGCCTATAATTGAGTCGAGGGTGGAGCTGGGATGCATTTGTGATACACATGGAGATCTGCGACTTGAACATGTCTTTCAATTACCTAGTTCCTCTAATAAGGAGGAGGACTTTGTGATAATTGATCGTATTGAGTTTAACGAAAAGTTTCGATTTGGTGATCCTTTTTCTGATGTAGCCTTTTTGTCAATGGATATGTGGCAACGAGGACGCTATGATCTCGCTCAATTACTAAAGCACAAATACCTAGAAAAAGCAGGTCAACGTTCAGTGAATTGTGCCGATTTGTATACGTTTTACGAGGCGTATCGGGCAGTTGTACGTGCCAAAGTTTGTGGATTTCGTGCTATGGAATCGACAATTCCAGCAGCTAGCCGTGCAGAAGAGATCCAAAAAGCGCGTTGTCACTGGCTAGTGGCTCTTGAGATGTTGAGTCAACCTAACGAACGACCGTGTTTGATTTTAATCGGTGGCCTTCCGGCAAGTGGTAAATCTACTTTGTCTCGAATGCTAGTCGAGTGTGACAAAAGTTTGGTTTGGTTACGTTCAGATGTTATTCGGAAAGAATTGGCTGTACATCAAGATAAAAAGTTGACAGCTCAAGGTGTTGAAATGCTTGAAGAGAGTCTTTATTCCATGAATATGACTTGCAGCACATATGAAGAACTGTTAAAACGAAGCATTAAGCATTTGCGTGATGGAGGCCGTGTAATTGTTGATGCCACATTTCAACATCATACGAAGCGGCAAGAATTCATTACGGCAGGTAAGATGGAGGGTGCATTGGTTGTCTTTATCATGTGTGAATGCGATCGGAAGATTGCTAAAAGTCGAATGCTGGCTCGAAAGAACGATGTTTCAGACGCTACGTGGGAAGTATACGAACAAATGGAAAAGACTTGGCAATTCTCGGTAGATTTGATGATAGAGTACCGTGTCGTGAGGACGGACTGGGATCAAGAGGAGACACTACATCGCGCTCAGGATATCTTGTGTCGAGTTGGAGTTTGGTAAGTAATAAGATCAAGTTAACCAAAGAAATTATGTTCTTGATTGAAAACATGAAAGCATGAAATTTGAATATGCTACTTTTGTTGTTGATTACTTTGTCTGCCTTACGATGGCTGTTGAGTTGCCTGTAATACCGACGGTGGTGTGACCATGCTAAGCGGCATCATTGGCTTCTGATTGCATACACAAGGCTGGTCAGCCCTTCCACCACAATGACAACATGATTTTGTCAGCACTTTAGAGCCATAGGTTGTTCGCCAGTGTGGCGGCCACGTCGTCTCGATCGATTTACGTGCACACAATCGCAGATAGAACATTGCCAATCGTGGATAGAGTCCGTCAAGCTGCAAGCCACATCGCACGGCGTAGGCAATGTTAGTAAAGAGTGTGAAATCACATAGATATGGAGTGTTGGAGTCAACAAGAAATTGGTGGCCATCGAGATAAAATTCCCATAGATTTAATTCCTTCTCCACCGATGTCCATTTGGCATTTACAATCTCCATATTCCGTTTTCCAGATGGAAATCGACGTAAATATACGACCAAATCACCCACAACAGATAATATTTCATTAGCTTCGTGCAGCCTCGATTGTGCAACTGCATACAGAGCTGGCATAGATGGCATACTTGGTCTTTCAGGATATTTCTTTTCGAGATACTCGAGAATTGCACTAGATTCATACATAATAGTACGAAACTGCGGTGTCATAAGACGAGACATGCCTACAGCAGCTTCAGTTACTTTGCTTGTAGGGTCTAATGTGTCATTTGGAATCGTTTCATCGGAAGGTTGTGACATTTCGACTGGCTCGACGAGCACAGGAATACGCATTCGTGGATTCAAAGCACGAAAAAATGGTGTTTTGAGTACACCACTGGAAAAACTGACACATACACTGCGATATGGCAATTTTTTTTCTTCTAGTGCAATCAAAATGCGCCATGCTATGTAGATCAAATGATTAGTCATGTCATTTTCGAGAGTAAAAAGATGATTTTACCTTGGGGACTGCCGGAGCCCCAGTAGACTACACGTTCATGAGGTAGCGGTGCTAGTTGCAACAATTCACGCTCAGTCGAGACCAAACGATTTGGATCCGAATCGACAATCGTCACTTGCTGCGTTGGTCTCATCTTGACGGTCGCTGGGTCGCTCGCTAGCTTACAATGATTAGAAACATTGGAGCCTGTGGTGTATAGCTACACGAATACTTTAAATCAGATAATAGCCAATAAAAACACGCAAAACGATACACGTCAAGAAACGAATAAGACCAAGTGATTTGATTCGCTAATTAGATAAATAAGTCAATCTATGTGCATGCATTATATTTTACAATCAGAGTTATAAAATTTTACTATTTTTATTTTTTTTACCTTATCACCGAAAAGCGTACTTCAAGCTTGAAGTTTGATACTATGTGTATACACCAAACTCTCAAGATCACGATTGATCCCGTTATAATCATGGCGTGGAAGTCATTTGAGCCCCCAAATTGCGACGCTGACGACTGGTTTGTTGTAACTAGTGACGATGAAAGAAATGAAGATTATTCTGAAGTTGGCAGCTCTCAATTACGTGAGAAACAATCCGATTTCCACACGTCAAAGATCAAAAGTTCGAGTCTCGACCCTTCAGAGCCACTTTCAAAGACTTTTTCAGCTTGTAACAAGGAGATAGAATCACCAATATCTCCGACGAGACGCACATTTAAACTACTGGTATGGTATAGTGGATTGGAATTGCCCATTGAAGTGGTGGATGAAACTCAAAAGGTGCTAACAGTCACTACAGAAGGCTGTCTAAACCAGGAAATGATACGAGAGATGGTGCTTACACAATCACAGCTATGTCAGATATTTCCTCATGTGACGAAAGTGAATGTAAATGAGATGATTCAGGCATGCGAACGTTTGCAGGACGAAATGAAGTGGGTACCATTACAAAGCATTGAGAAAGATAATATTAAAGATGGAGTTAAGGTCTCTACACTGCAGCTGAAGTCCCAAATTCAACAATCAATTGATCCCAAGTGCTGTCAGCTGCTAATCGAAACCAGATTTGAATCGAAATCGGATGGAAAACTTCAAGATTGGCGATGTGGAAGATTCTTTAGTGATGTTTTAGAAAATACGTGGCGTTTTGAGCTTAAGACTGGACAATTAATTGACGCGCTGGATACGAATAAACGCTGGTATGAATCTCGCATTGTAGATACTGGTGCAGTGTATGTAAAAATTCACTATCGTGGCTGGACCAACAAATGGGATGAATGGCTTCGTCGAACGTCAACGCGTCTCGCTCCATTACATACAAAAGTGCCAAACTGGCGAGCATTCCAAGTAAACGATGAGGTTCTAGTTGGTACTGAAGTGAGCAGCAAATCGTATCCAGAGTGGCGAAATGCACGTGTGACAGCGTGTGCTCGTAAAGGTGAGTCCTACCAAATAGAAGTTGATGTCGACGGAAAGAAGAAGTGGATGGATACACAGGATGAACTTCTTTGCCAAAAAGGAACACATAAGGCAGTCAATACTAGTGTCATAAAAGATTTAACGAGTATGGTAGTCCCTCACACATTACTTGTGGATTATTTTGAGCGACCAAAAAAACAACTACCTTGTCAAGAGCAGCCTGTTGACAAAATCGAGTCTATTTCTCAGGCTACACAAGTCATGCAATCAGTAGTAGCTGCTATAGATAGTGATGAGTGGTGTGTTGTCGACAATGGAGATGAAGGTTGTTCAAAGGAGATCGTAGCAGCTGAGTGTATGGCAAATGAGGATGTCATCGAATCTACATCTCAGGAAGGTGACGATGCTGTACGTGATACCATGAGTCTGATGGAGCACTTGAGTACAGATGGGCATAATTCTACACCAAAAGCGAAAAGTCAAATGAATGTGGCTAAAGATAAGGACAACAATTGGCGTTTTGAGCTTCATGTTGGCCAACTAATTGACGCACGTGACACGGACCGTAAATGGTACGCCAAAGAAAGCACTTTTTCTTTGATAGTGCTACCAATCACGATTCATGTTGTAAAATTCTTTGAGAAATAGGTACGAATCGCGAGTGGTGGCATTGAAGTCTCAATACGTCAAAGTACACTATCGTGGGTGGACGTCCAAGTGGGACGAGTGGATTGAGCGCACATCGACTCGGTTAGCGCCGTTGTATACAAAAATCCATAATTGGCGCGCATTTAAAGCAGGTGATGGTGTGATGGTGGGGCGACAGGTTGTTGGCAAGACGTATCCGGAGTGGCGCAACGCCATTGTGACCAATTGTATAGAAAGTAACGGGAATCAAGGTCTTAGCATTGAGGTAAAGGTTGACGGCTGCTTTCTTTGGATGGATGCCCAAGATGAAATGTTGTGTCCATTAGGAACACACAAGGCTGTCAATTCGTCGTTTCATTTCCCACCGTTGTTTTAACTTAATCCAAAGTCAGACAGTTTCAAACGCTATTCCGACCCACAATTGACGTTGTACACTTGCACAAGGGATGCCAAACTCGAACAACAAGCGGATCAAAATTTACAACTTCGATAAATAGCAGCGTAATAGTTGTGTGAGCTGTGATTATAGTAGTGGAGCCGAGCCGAGCTTTTGAGCAATCTACCTGCGATGAAGGCATTAAGATGAGTGAAATAAATGTAACAAAAAACTTGCTAATAACGTCATATTCCACATCACTGCTCTAACTGGTTACTTTGCAAGAACGTAAACAGCGCGAATTGACAAATATATGTATGCTTGAAATTACTAAACATGAAATAAACGTTCAATCCGAAGCATCGTTGCCCCGCTTCAAGCAAACTTTAACATGATAATGAGAAAGTTGGCCGTCCAAAGTCGGCAAGTTGCGCTCGATTTTCTATTTGTACTCGCGGATAAACGAGTTATGTAGCCACGCTCCAGTGTGACATGCAATTTGGTCAAGCACCAGGTTTTGAAATTTGGCATCAAGAATGTGTGGCGGCAAATTGGCAGTGTTATTGAGTGGCTTGAACCAGCTTTAGCCTGCTCAAAATATTATGCTGGCATACATTTACATCGTTGAAGATGTTCCGTCACTTGTTGCTGATGTAGGAATACGTCGAATCAAAAGCCAAGCAATCAAAGAGTCGATTCATGGAATAAAGAACTCATGAGGTCTTCAAGCACACATGCACAACGCCGTCAATTAAGATGATCTCTGACTTGGGGTCAATGATGATCAAAGTGGCAAATGTCATGCCGCAATGAGTCGAAGTAATCTGATTATTCTTGAATCTATAGCAATCCTGATTGCGCCAAAAGCAGCGTGTAGCTCAATAGAGCTGCCACGGTTTGAGAGGCAGAATAGACGATTGTTTTATCGTAACAATGGCACAAAATTTCCTCAATAATTCATACTGTGGATGCCGAAGTGTTCTTAGTTCGACACCATCGTTTAGTGCGACCTAGCAAAAAAAACTTTTCACAACAATCAAGCTTCCGGTCGACTTGAGTCTCACTCAACTTTTTTTTGCTCGTAGTCTTATAAGGCACAAGCGTTCGGTGTCATGGAAGGCTATCCATTGTCGTTTATGGATGTGTGCAGAGGGTTTTAAGGTATTTATTCGGTGAGTCAGCTATGCACTTTATCTTTTGGAAGAATTACAGTGCGATATGTGGCTACCAACTCGAAGTATAAACCAAAAGCGCAATGTGGCGCAGTGAATCGTGCAGATGAGCGGGCTAACCAATAACAACAAGACGATAAAGCCATTTGCTGAAGTCAATGTTTTTTTACTTGTATTAACTTTTTTAACGACGGATCTCCTTTAATACTTTTGTAAATTTTGGAAGCCAAACTAAACACTACCATTTGCGTGAAGTTATACCGAGCGAAATAATTGCAGTTTGGATAGGACCTCCGAAATTACACTTAGCCATAAGACGTTTCGCTACAGAAAAGTATCCATGTCAGTGGTCACAAGAGCAAGGTTTCCATTACCCAACGGGATATCGAAGGAAAACAACTGCAGAAATATAAAGTAAGCCAATCACTTAAATAATCTCACTAATAGCCTAAAATTTGGACTTCGAGTTGACGACTTGTAAAAATGAGAATTCAAGCATGAAGGCATGAAAAATACCCCTGCGGATTGAAGCCGAGGATGTTATCATAAAAAATGTCAAAGGATCATTTTGACCTTTTTGCGAACCTTGACAGCGTTCAGCTTTGTTCCCTTCTGTGCAGTGGGGCTGCCGTAGCTTTGCGCTTTGAGAAAGCGTAAGTTAGGTCACCGACCTCTCGTTCTATACTCAGAGCAAGTACGAGTTTAGCGGATCGCAATCCGCTTACTCCAAGAGTAATTATAGCTTTAACCCAAGGCTAATAAACTTTTCGGTTTAAATTCAAAC
>NW_020189977.1:392983-402990 GCF_900000015.1 Plasmopara halstedii | reverse complement strand
GCGGGTACAGCAATTGCCGACTCGTCCACGAACTTTATCTCCTCTGTCACCGGCTGCTGGGGCTCTTTAACAACCTCTTGCTCGCTCATGAAGCTGACTCGATAACGCTTTGGGTAGTATTCTCACCGTTCCTGGGCTTGTTTCTCCGCTGCTGCGACTTGTGCGAATACACTGGCGTCAAAAGATAAAGCGGCAATTGTTTGTGTCCTCCCCTCGACAATGTGTTGGTTGGCTACAAAAATTAATTGTTCTACTATGCTACTGTTTGTCGTGGCCAATCAAGATGATCTAAAACCATCTCAAATATTTGATTTTTTATTCCCAGAAGCTGCCCGTTTTGAAATATCCTGACTGTGCAAATAGTCGCAACAATGCCCAGCGAGTATGAGGACAAATTTTTGCTATTGCGGGACGAAAACTTGGCGCTTAAGAAGAAGAAGAATGAGCAAGAGACCACTATTAAACGTATGTATACTAAGTTGGCAATGATCGAGGAAAAGATCTCCAAGACGCGGATGAACAATCAAGACGATCTAGAGATGGGGCGTAATATTGCTGTTGTCCCTGTGCGACGGGACCGGGAAGTAGAAAAATTTATCGCCGCACTAAAGATTGAAAACAACACGCTAAAGAAAAAAAATCAGACACTGATCGAAAAGAATAGATGGCTAGCAGAGAAGTGTCGACAATCGAGTACTTCAAAGCAGCAAGGAGGAGAGTCACGACTGACGATGAGAAAAAAAGCTGCTTGCAACATGGGCAAAAGTGATGCTTTATCCGGAAATATCCGAAAATTGGAGTCTGAAAGTGCACGAAAATTTCAACGTGGAACATTCTCGGGGGATCTTGAAGTGGCGCTAAAAAAGAGACTTATTACTGCAGAGAAGCAGCTCAATAAGCTGCAGACAGAAAACGCGCAGCTTCGCATGTCTAGTGACAGGCTTCAATCGGAGGCAAGGCGAAATAACAACGAAGTGGTTGAGTCGAGTTACGATGAAGGACAAAGGAAATTAGCAGACAGCAAAGAGCCTTTAAGCTTGGAGCATGACCTGCTAAAGAGAGAGTTGCAGGACCGGATAGCACAACTTGCTATACTTAATGCGAGATACGAAAATCTAGAGCTAAACGCTCTGGCAGAACGTGAAATACAAGAGAAAACGTTGGAACAAATGGATCAAATGAATCGTCAAGTGCATAAGCTTCGCATGCAGTTGCAGGATGCTATCGTGGAGAACGAAGAGCTAGAAATACGGGTGATGAAGGCTTGCGATCAGGAAAAAGAATATGAAATTTTGCGACAGCAAAACCGCCGTTTAGAAGAGCGTATGACCGTGCTATGTGAAAGCCCGTTCATTAACAATGCTTTTCAGCGCAAGGAACGCATTGACAGACTGTTAGCTTTAGAAAAGCTAACGGAAGAACAAAAGGCGACGATTAGTCAGGTGAGTGAGGAAAATCAGAAACTTCATGGTGCCATTCGAGAGTTGCAAGAGAGTATTAAGCAATCAAAACAGGCAAAAGATCGGGTTGAGCAAGACTTAGCACAACTGGCGCATCATTTGATGGAGAAACAGAATGAAAGGAGTCTTGATGTTATCAAATCAACAGCCATAAGTGGCTCATTATCGCGCCTGGAATCCATGTCAAATTTCCATGTCTCTACACCCGGGCCGCATAACGAACCTTACAAAAAACGCGATGCTTGTTCTTCTCCAACGGGCAATGACGTAGCGCCTAGCAGGAATTCCTCTTCTGTCAATGTGTACGTTACTTTTCTACTTATCGAGACTCGACATGTATTGATATTTATGTATGCCTGGCACTTGCTGAAAATTACAGCGGTGGAGGAGTTGTAAATCGAGAGTACGAAAGCCATGATATTTCCACCACGTTTCTCGATTCGATGGAAGAAAAAAATGACCACAGTATTAATCATTTGCAAAATCGCGTGCACGTCCTTCGGGTTGCTCATCTAAAAGCAGTGCAAGAGCTGGAACGCTGCGAGAAGATGCTGCAGGCACAAATTAACATTAATCGCGATCTTGCTCTCGAAATTGAGGAGCTTGCCATGTTTAAAATTTCGACCACAAATCAATTGCAACGTCATATGAAGGATCTTGAGATACTTTGTGAAGAGCGGCAACAAAGAATACAAAATCTTGAAACAGAGACAAGACAGCTGAAATATGCTCTAGAATTGGTAAATATCAGGGTGCGGGGAGCAGACGATGAAGGTTCTGAGAGTGGTAGTGAGATATGTGATGCCGCATTCTCATCAGAATCGTTAGTATTGGCAGCGCAGGACTTGGCTCCTGGGAAGCAGCTACTTGAACTGAAAATAATCAATGGACACTTTGATGATAGTGCGATAGGGATTAAATCTTCGACTTTTATCTTGTGTGATTTTTACGATTTCGAAACGCAGGCAACGCCAATTGTCATGGGAAATCGCCCACATTATAATCTTTCTGTCATATTCAAAGTGAGCGTCGATGGTTTTTTCTTAAGGTATTTGGCTGCCGGGACTATCAATCTAGAAGTACATCAAGTAATTCGAGGTGAGATTAAGCTGATTGGCGAATCGTCCATCTGTCTATCTAAGCTGCTGCAATCAAACGGAGTGGTGGAGGAACCTAAAATCAAAATTAACTCTGTCACGAACACTGAAGGCGGTAGGGCCGTATTGGGAACGTTAAACATTATCATGAGCATTTCCACTTCAATCCTGAAAGTTTGGCAAGTTCACCTTCGCTCTTACCCTCAGGATATTACGCTCTTTTCGAAATTAGAGGGAAGTCGAAAACAAACAATCTTGCCTGATGCGTTGTACAAGAAAGAATGGGATTTTGATGAGAGTATTTTCACCAATGAACTGCAAATTACAGTGTTTGCTTGTCGAAACTTGCCCTTTCATGGGAAACAATTCCCATCATCATACGCACACTATCAACTGCTCGGATTTCCGGACGTTTTCACGAATATTGTACCTGAATCAGCATGCCCAAAGTATGATTTAAGCTGCAGCCAACAGGCTTTTGCCCTCAAAGTCGATGCATGCCTTCTTCGTTTTTTGTCCAAATTTCGACTAGAGATGGCAGTTTTTGATGATCAAGCCAATTCTAATGAAATTGCAAAAGGAGACGAACTGGTGGGAAGGTGCAAGCTTTTGTTGTCAGACCTTGTGCGCGGTGAAGATATTCGCGGATGGTTTCCTTTGAATGATCGAAACGAGCGGCATGCGGGGGACATATTTGTTTTGATTCACTGGAAGGATCTTTTCCAGGTACTTCGTTTAAATTCTTTGCAACAAGCAAAAGAATCAACAGTTGACATGCACTCACTTAACTACGATCAGCAACACGCGTTGTTGTCAATGTTTCTCGCTGGCACAGATGGACGAGTAAATTACCGTCAATTTCTGCACTACGCCGCCCCATCCGAAGATTTAGAACTTCTTATGGCGAAAATGAAAGAGAGACTCGAATACGCTATGGACGCAGGGATGATAAATTCTGTTCATGATGCTTTTGTTGTTAAAGTGGACGGAAAACATCGAAAGCAGACGCTTGTACCTATTGAGACAATTGCGAAATCTGGAGAGAATTACGGGATTTTTCTCTCTGATGTAGAGCGAGATATATTGCAATTAACTTTTAATGTCACAGACGCTTATTCAGATGATCGATCAGTAATAGGACTCGATGTTTCGGAAGCTACGAAAAATTATATCGCTGTGGACTATTTGCTGCTCCATATTAATCCTCGTTCAAGTTGCAGCGAGCGGCTGCTATGTTTCAAAATTCGACAAACGCTAGGTCGGTATATCGAAGAACAAAGTAAACGAAAAGCCTCTGACATTGTACAAGCTTGGAAGTTGTTTGAAAATTTTGACGATGATAAGTGTGGCCGACTTACCCGATCCACGTTTCGAAAGTGTTTGTCTGCGCTGGGTTTCAATTTAGTGAATGCTGAGACGGAGTATCGTGAGCTAATCCAGCAGCATACGAAAGATCCTTGCTCAAGTGGTAAGCCAAATAATCTAACTACTTTCACATTTGTACCAACACGTAGAGATTGCATTTCCGGGGAAGAAATAAATAGTACTAATGACGCAATCATGAGTTCCAAGGAAGCAAAAATTTCAGTAGCATCGTTTGACCCTGGTCTTCCTTCCACGACGAATGTGGCGTCTATCGAATTTCAGCGAAGAAAACGAGCTTTCCTGGATCGTATGAAAGCTGTTGCTTCTTCCAGCAGTAAAAGCTTGGTATATGAGCATGTCGAAAAAAAGCTGGGAGATGCGCAAACGCAGGTAAATGAACGTAAATCTAACGATTTTCTTTATCAAAAGGGTTTTGCTAGGCAGCTTCACCTCCCCCGAAACCTACAGCATGAAGAGACCCTAACGCTACAGAAACAATGTCGGCAATATAAAGAGTCACAGCAAAAGAACCTCGTAAAGGAGTATGTTAAGACAACATTGATAGAAGCAGATATACAACTACAAATTCATTTCAGTAAATGGAGATCTGCTGATTTGGCAGGCTTTGAAGTCCGCATTCTTGCCGACATTATGCGTGACTTTCCAGAGGCAGTAAGCTCAAAAGTGCTGACAAAAAAGCAGGTAGTCTACTTTTTTTCGAGAATGCCACAGGTGGAATTACCACCAGCCTTGCTGTGGCAAATAATGGACTATTTTTTGGTCAAGGAAAGTGGAATGGTAGCGTTTCAGTCTCTTCTCAAATTTATCTTTTCCACGTCTACTGGAGATTATGAGCAAGAGAGAAGGCAGCGTTTGTCGGTACTTCGACGACTATACTTTGATTTAGGGTATGCATCTTACATTTTTATGTCAACTGGCGATATTGAGGAATCAGGTCTTATTTCTATCAAAAAATTTCACGAGGGGTTGTCGAGACTTGGCGTCCAGCTATCCACCGAGGAGTTGTATCTCTTGACGATTATGTTTGATGCCAATGGCCACCAGATTCTCTATCACGCCCTTCTGCACATTCTGACTCAACTGCCACACTGCCAACAGCTGGCTGAAGCCTTAGAGCGGTGTCGGAGTGCTGGAATTTCCTTCCTACGTGAAAAGATGCTAACCTCTGTAAACTCTGACGATCATTTCATATCCCATAAAAATTTGCTTCAAGTTTTGATGCAGCAAAATTCAGAAAAGACGCAATTCGCTACTCGGGACGCGCGCTTGCTCTTCCAAATGGTAGGCGGTAGCAACAACCCAGTCACGCAGATCTCGATTCAAGATATTTGCTCACGACTTGAGGCAGTAACCAAGTACAGTCAGAGAATACCAACTTATGGTTGGAATAAGTATGATTTGCATCACCTCCAACAATTGGCCTGGAATTGCAGAAAATTCACTTGTGGAAGCCTTGCCGAGTTACAAAATGAATTTGAACGATATGACTGGCAAAAACATGGACAAGTTTCTCTGGAGACATTTGTCTCGATCGCATCCCACAAAGGGTTTTTATTACTAACTGAAGTCCAGCTCAAAGGCATCGCAAAGAATTTCGGCGAGAAAGCAAATGGTTCATTTGGCATAAGGTATCGAGAATTTCTGGAGTGGACAACGCCACCACCACCTGTTGATATGGATGCGGTCGAGAAAAAGCTTCGCGAAACAGCACAAGAACAAGCTAATAAGTTACCAAGTAAACAGCTCTCTGAGGTGTACAACAAATGGAATCAGATTTTTTTGACACAGACAGAAACCTCATCCAAGGGAGCGATATCTCGATCAAATTTTGTAAGAATTTGCAACACTATGTTACGTCTACCCTTAAACGAAAATGAGATGCGCACATTGCTGTACACATATGATCCTGAGCTTCATGATTTAATTAATTCGGGCTCTTTTCTTCGAATGAATTGGCGAGAGGCCAAGAGTATATACGAAAAGCATTCAAAGGCAATCGATGCTAGAGTCATCCAAAGCAAAATCAGTGAAAAGCTACAGGACGAAGTTCACGCTGCGGAAAAGATTGCCGAAGCTTTTTCATACAACGAGAACACCAGTGATAGTTGTGTAGAATGTGACCACTTTATTACAGCAATGCAAAAATTGGGAATCGCATTGTCACCAAGCGAAGTACAATCTCTCTATGTTTCTTTTGGTGAACCGTCAAATAAGCAAAAATTGGATTTTGTTAAATTTTTTAAGCATTCGTTCGGCATTCACGTGCTAGAATTCCCGAAACTGGACTCGGATCGTCATTTATCTTATGAGAGTGAAAAACTGCTAAATTCTGCATTAGAGACCGCAGTGGGTATTTCACCTTCAAAAATCCAGAAGAGCTTCATGCAGTTTCAAGAGTTTTGCGTAGTTCACCGTTTTAGCAAAAAAAAGATATCGAAATTGTGGCGTCAGATGAAAGCAAACGGTCTGATTAATATTCTATCCAGCAGAGTTGTTGGGCTGCTATTGCAGAAATTTTCATCTACACTATACAAAAGTGATGGTGATCTAGTCTCAAGCGTATCCCTCAAGGCTGTTCATAGGTACCTAAGAAATTTCTTGAGCGGCTTGCCAATAGACAGCAGTCAAAAAGACGAAACGCTTGGCAAATCTACAGAGTTAGTGTCGTCAGGTGTTAGATCAAAGACAGCTATGATAATTCTTTCCGATCTCGCAGACTCGTGTGATGAACGTGGAGTGGATTATCGGGCAGAGTTTGAAGCTTTTGACAATTTGTACACAGGGTGTGTGACAGCAAAGCAGCTTAAAAGAATTTTGCTTTGTCTGGACATCGCTAAATATGCGTCTCCTTTACCTGCAGAGACAGTGATTGGACAGCTTGTTCGTCAATTTCGAAGCTCTCAAGAAACGGATGCGGTGCAATACACGAAGATGCTGTACGAGGCGGTTAAGCCTTTTTGGTCCATTTTTGAGCTACGCTGCTTTGATCAGACAATAGAGCACCTACGGTCACGCATCAGATTAAAATCCAATCTTGCAGGTAAGATCGATCATTTCGACGAATTAAATTATGCCAGATTGGATGCTACTTTCAGCCATTTTGATCTTGAAAAAAAAGGCTATTTGACAGCAATCAGCATTAGTGACGGTTTGCGGGCGCTTAATTACGATCTATCCCCAGCTCAAATAAGCACGTTGATGCTAAACATGTCTGTATTCTGCCACGATGGGGGTGGACTTTCACGTACTGAGTTTGACTCCTTCGCACTGGATCCTTACGCAGCCCGTCTTCTGAAAGATTTATCCAATCGGCTTTACTTTGATCGAAAGGGGCTAAAGGACAAAGGCAAAGCGCCTCGAATTGCATATCTAAGTCGGCTGCTGACGGGATATGATGGACAAAATCACCAAGGAAGCCTTGTCGCAGAAATTTTTTGGACCCAATTAGAGCGAACCTTGGAGAAACAAATAACAGAACTAGAAAGGCAAAGGCTCAAGCATCTTTTCGATGTGGAGCGAAACGGATGCATTGCCTACCGGCTCTTTCTTAAGGTAATGTCCCAATTGCGGGCATCATTTAGCAAAGCATCACTTGAATCTGCACGAGCTAGCAGCGTTGCACAACGGCAAGAGGATCTCGTAAAGACAGGTGTAGCAGCCACGCCTAACAACCGGCCTCAGTCTTTACAAGTCGCTTCAAACGACACTTACATTTGTGCGTGCGATGCTACTCTTCGATCGTTGTCCAACCAAATGTCTTCAATTGATTTCGACTCTCAATTAGAAATTGTCGAGGAGTATTTGAGGATGACGGATCCTGAACACTCGGGAAGCATCGAGGTGAAGCAGCTTAAGCGTGTCTTTGATCAAATTGGTCTATCTTTGTCAGCAGACGCGCTTATGAGTTTGCAATTGTTATTTCCTGGTCAAGTGTCATCTGACGCGAAAGATGAACAAAAAAACTTTGTAGCTTACAAAAAACTTTTGCTGGCACTAAATGCACTACATCAAACGAATGATGACCAGTGACCGGCAAATCTCGTCATGCGCAACAAGTTGCCACGTTCATAAGCTAATTCTTGTCTGCAAGTTCGTTTTAGCCACAAATTCCATGATTCTGACACGATGATAAGCTGTCTGCATCCTTCTGACGATTCGTTTTACATCAACATACGGCCATGGCCAGTGCGTCTGAAACTTGATTTTGAGCAACTATTCGGCGAAAGCTCGCTAAATACAATTGCGGAGAGTCTAAATAGTGACAGACTTCTGCCTTTTTGGCTTGATCAACATCGAATTTGAGAGTCCCAACTAAGTTTGTAATTTGTTACGTCCAGAACCATTCTTGTAATATTCGGGCATTAAAAAACTACTTCGAGAATGACCAGTGTGCCTTATATGAAAATCATACCGACAACAGCGTTGGTCAAAGCATGAAAACACAACAGGAGAATTACCGGAAGTTTGCCTGTCGGGTAGCGAAATGTGGTATGAAGGGTTTGGGTTGCACAAGAGTGACACAATGATGTTGGTTACAGAAGACGGTAATGGTGCGAATCCACTTAAACAAGAAGTCAATACGTGGCAGTAGTTATACAGTAAATTAGGTTTCATTATATTGATAAGAAAACCTATAGATTTAGATAGAGGCGGCTTTGTCGCAGATAAAATCGAGAAATATAGTCTACGTTTTAACGGAAGAATTAATTAGCCCTGGGTTAGGGTTGTAGATACTCTTGGTGTAACGGTGCAGCGGGGTTGCCGTAGCAAAACGCTTGAGGAAGCGTACTTTAGGTCACCGACCTTTCGTTCTCACAAGAACCAAGTATGATTTAGCGGATCGCAATCCGCTTACTTCAAGAGTGATTATTGCCTTCCCAAGGCTAATCGACTCTTCGGTTTATATTCCAAACTGATTTCTATTTATCTTTTTATTCTAATGTTAAAGTTTAGATTTTCCTACATATACTAAATATAGATAGTAAAATATAAATACATGCATAACTACTGGCTACCTAGCCCCGTACCGTATTCTTGTTTGGGCGTGTGGTCACATCATGCACATCTCGTTTGACACACCCCCCTGTTTTTAGGGTTCGTGTAACCCCGTTACACCCTCCCCCATTGAGATTGAAAGAAATACAGTTCCAATCAATTATTGCCTCAACGAGGCTCGCGTGTCCGCTAGACACTGCACCTCAATTCTTGTTGGAGTTTAACAGCTTCCTAGCCGATGAGCCCTGTGTCTACGACACAAAAACCATCAAGTGTCGCTGGTTCTGACAGCGAGCACGGGCAGAGCCCATCTTCGTCCCCCGTCCCCGCACGCGGTGCCATGTCGGACAGTGCGTCCGCTGTACCGGGGGATGTATATCCTAGGCTTGATGAGCACAAACGTCGCGTTCCGCGCACGCTTTCAATGCCGAGTGAACTCGTTGAGAATGTAGTCGACTATGAGTCTGACACCTCTTTTCCCGCATATGATGATGAAGAAGGCGAGTAACTCGATCGTTACGCGTCCACATCATCGGACCCCCGTCCAATGAACTTGCCACACGGAAAGCTCTTCGAGCTCGTTTCTTGGTCCCACAAGAGATTCCGTTAAACGATTATCGCACTCGTCTAAGTGCCCAACGAGGTGGCTCTCGTTAAACGCAATGCGGACAATACCTGTAGTGCTCGCCCCTGGCGAAAGTACTACAAATGACGAAGCGCTCTTTGAGCGATGGGTACAACGGCATCGAAAACTTTCCTCACTGTATAACCTGCAGCTGAGCCACAAGGAAGTGGACGTGCATGTGGAGCGACACCTCCGCTTTGAGTTTGCCAAACTCACGGCACGCCGTCGACTTCATTCAGATTGTCGCCCTGCGATGTATGGGCTAACAACCCCTAATGCTCCCGCGAGCTCTGTGTCTTCGACCGCAAGAGCTCAGGGCCACTGCTTAAGCACCGCTCATGGCGTTTCTACTTCCCTGGCTATTGCCGGGAAGCGCGGGGTCTGATGACGCGGAGCGTCCTGTTCTTTCCAATCAAAAGCGTCCACGGCGACTGGGCAATTTCG
>NW_020189977.1:390939-392973 GCF_900000015.1 Plasmopara halstedii | reverse complement strand
TAAAGTTTTGAAACAATGACTTCGATCCCTTGTTGGCCCACATTGCTACTTGAACTTTAACAACTATAGATTTGTGGCTTCTAATCAGCCAAAAGGAGCGGCGATCAAAAAGAATAGCGCTTGCTGACGCCTCGGGGCAAAGATTTTGAATATATCGTTCCACTTGACCTAACGCAACCTCAGTAATACTGAGCTTCCTTTCAAACAAAATGATGCAGTCAAACAATTCTTCTTCTGCTACTCCAGATCGAAAATCATTCGGACGTGAAACTCCATCATCTGGAACTGCTTCAGCACGATACATCCCTCGGTGAGTCGCAAACCCATCAGGTTTAAGATCGGTACTCGTAGTCACAAGTGTAGACTGGGACAACCACTGATATCTCTCGCTATTGACGAAGACAAGACCAGAGCTTTGTAAGATGGTGCTGAAAAACGGAGCGATAAAAGCGTCGAAAACAGCTTCATTCCGAATGGCATTGGCTTGAAGCTGAATGTCAGCCGACCAAAATGCTTCCCCATCATCAGTTGGTGGGATAACAAAGAACAGTCCGTCCTTTTTTAATCTATCCAGCAAGATTTGACCCAATGCCCCATCAGTGTAGGATTTGTCAATTTTATCTGGTAAAGAGGCCGCGATTTGCTCAAGTAGCATCTCTGTCCGTGAATGGCGAACACTAGCTTGTCGAGCCAGCAATAATGATTCGTGAAGATACGGAGCCACCACCAGCACGTGAATTTCATCAGTGGATGGCGACAGCATCCCCGCCAACGCTTTCTTAAGGCTGGACTCTCCCTGCAGTTCCCTATCTTCGTGCATGAGGGATTTGATGAAAGCAGTCTTCTCGCCTTTCTTCAGCTTTTTGACATCTTCAGTGAGGCTCGACAGCCATGCGTTGTCCCCCGCATTCGCAAGAAAAAGCTGCAGGTCCTTGGCTGTACCCGTGTACTGTAGCTTTGGTACGATGGCCTCCTTCAAGTCACCAACCGACATACACTGATCAATAGTAACCGGGAACGCGCTCCCCGCCCTACCAACGACGACACAGAAGATCTTCAGCATCTAACTCACTGTTAAACTCGTACTTAAGAGGAGAATCATGGTGTGACAAGGTGGTGTTTTGTGGACGCGACGAGAACAGTAACATCCAGCAGAAAAATCTGCCTGTTTTATTCTTAATTAGATTTTACATAAAATAGGTTTTTACCCTTATTCAGTTCGAGAAACGAGGCGACTTTTTGACCCGTGATAGCGCAAAAACCGAACATCGCCCTCAACTTTCGCTTAGAAATTCTAATCTTTTTCTCAATCCAGAACGTGCCAGATGCTCACTTTGTACTGTACTGTTGTTGGTGTGGGTTCCGTGTGGACATTGACGCGAACAAGTCTGTGGGACACATGATGAAGGCAGTAAGTAAAAAAAATAAAGAGAATTTAGCGACAATCACGTGCGACGCCAAGGACCTGCAGGAGAAGGCGTGGGGCAACGCAAGGCTGTCGAGCGTGGAGAATGCCACTTGAACGATTTGTGGCCTCTTGACCACACAAAATCGGCAATTTCTACTCTGATGGATTGAGTCAAGTTTTGCTTGATAGATTGAGAAATGACGACTGGGCTTTGATACCCCTCCAACTGATGAAGCATTTTGGTCGGCCGAAATTCAGCTACAAGCCAACGCCATCCGCAATGAGGTTGCTTTCGATGCCTTTATCTTCTCCATTTTCGGCAACATCTTACACAGCTCTGGTCTTGTCTTCGTCAATAGCGAGAGATATCAGTGATTGTCTCATTCAACATTTGTGACTAAGTGTACCGATGTTGCGACTCACCGCGGGATGTATCGTGCCAAGGCAGTCTCAGATGATGGAGTTTCACGTCCGAATGATTTTCGATTTGGAGTAGCAGAAGAAGAATTGTTTGACTGCATCATTTTGCTCGAAAAGAAGCTCAGTATTACTGAGGCTGCGTTAGGTCAAGAGGAACGATATATCTTTGCCCCGAGGCGTCAACAAGCGCTATTCTCTTTGATCAT
>NW_020189977.1:390314-390929 GCF_900000015.1 Plasmopara halstedii | reverse complement strand
TGGAGGTTGTTGCACTCCGTGCTCAGAACCAGTTGCTGGTACAACTTCTGGGTGGCCGCGGGCCCGTGGGATCCGCTCTGGCGCCAACGCTTCCGCATTCACTTGCGCCGGATCTCGGTACGGCTTGAGCAAGCCCACGTAAAACACCGGGTGGGTGCGCATCCGTTTCGGAAGGTTCACCAAGAGTGGTGACTCACAGAGTTGTACGTTTTCTCACGACCGAGATGACCACTGAGTGGCGTGTCGTGCGCCTCATGGAGGATGCAGTATTTCAAATCCTTATCATGAGAAACCACAAATCGTGGTGAATTCGTTGAATCGGTGCTATAATATAGAAAGCCGTTATTCAACGAATATCGGTGCAATCTTGCACGCAGTCTTTGTGACAATTTCTTGTCCGAGTCTCCAAACTACTTACTCCCTAGAGCCTGTAGCAACGCTACACACATCTCATCACCCGCATACGTGGTGCGGATCAAATCTGTCACAGACGACGTTACAGCTGTAACATGAGCAAGCTGATAGTTTGGTCTGCGTGACAACGCGTCAGCCAAAGCATTCTGCTATCCCGGCTTAACCTCACCTCGAAGTTATATTCCGCAAAGAAGGATAGTT
>NW_020189977.1:390218-390304 GCF_900000015.1 Plasmopara halstedii | reverse complement strand
CACAGACGACGCTGAAAGGACGATCAGGGTCTGGCAGCGCCAGAATCGGTGCATGCAGGATGCTGTCTTTGACCCCGCCAAAAGCT
>NW_020189977.1:388503-390208 GCF_900000015.1 Plasmopara halstedii | reverse complement strand
CTCTGTCTCGCGTCATCACGAGCGATTTCATCGTAGGACATACGGTGATCTCGTGCTCTCAGAGCTGAACCACGTGATACTGGCATGTGAGGTTGGGATTGACTCTTGATGCGTTTAAGCATGACACTCCTAAATGCTTCTGCCGAAGCGCTACTAAGTACAGAAGGCTGTTGATGACGCTGTCCGTTATCAGACCTAATTAATGCTATTTCTATCCTTTGATCAAAAGATTCTAAGATGATGTATCCATACCTTCATCTCTTCACGTGTCATTAGATTGTATATTAGAGCTGATATTGTATATTGTTTGCTAGCGTCAATTGAAAAGTCATCCCGTCTAAAATTAAAATATAGACAGACTTTCAACTGAAATCCAGGTATAATAATAGGTATAGAGAAAAAAGACGTTTCCCAATTTGACCCCAAAGCTAATTAGTGTCGCGTATCGACCAATAACAAAGTTTGCCAATTTGTAGCAGTCAATTACGACCGGCAGACGCATGATCTGCCGAATTTCAGACTCACTTAGTGTATGTGTGGCTGCTTAAGGGTATGAAAGACTTTTCACGTCTACAGCCAAGAAATTTAGGTGCTTCTAATACAGTGCTATGCACTACCGGCATGCAGAGCTTTCGTCGAATATAGAAGTCGGATTTCTTAGAAGATAACTCAGGTTCGAATGCTTTTAATCTTACAACGCGTGAATTTGTGGGTAACTGATCAACGATTACATTTGCATCGATCAAACATGATATCAATTGACCTTTAGCATGATCTTCGGGAATGCCCGGCGCACGGCTGAATACACGTCGTTGTGTGATTCTCGATAGTCGAAGCACGTTTGCATAAACACGAAAACGAAAACACGAGTTATACATCTATCTAACAGATACCTTTATATTCATTCGGCGCAGATGTCAAACATCACTACAAATATCCTGTTGTGTCCACATGAGACATGTTCAGGGTCGGACAGAACTCACCTGATTCACGTCTTCTGGACATGCCCCCATGCCAAGAGATTGTGGGACCTCCTGATCAGAAAATGGGAAGGCTTCGGTGTCAGCTTTTACGGCAAGCCTCTATAAGCGATCTTCGCACTTCGACTACCAACTTCTCCAGCTCGATTGGCGCTCGCAATGGACCAACAGCTCAGTGATCTGTCTGCGGAGGAAGCAACGACCTTGATGTACCCAATGGCCAACATGGTGTGTCAAAATATGTGCGTTATGTGTGTGGCGGCTGTCTGGCACAACCGAATGCAGGTCATGAGCGGTAACCAATTCGTATGCGACAATCCGGAGACGCTTCTTAGAATAACAATTGCTCGCCTATCGACGGCACTCCGGGACGTCTGTATTTTTTTCGAGACGCTATGCCCTAAGACGACGGACTCAGCAGTCGGAGTACTCAAGGCGATCTTTGCTATGATTACAAACAATGCGGATCTCCCAGCAATCCCTCTACCCAGCATGGACTCGGCATACCTTCTCTTCTTCGACGGAGGGTCAAGAGGCAACCCTGGTCCAGGCGGTTCGGGTTCGGTGCTGGTGCGCATAACTCGCGATGTTTCGACCCCTACGATGATCTGGTTCGCGTCAATGGCTTATGGCCATCCAACTACCTCGAACAACAAAGCACAATATACAGGCCTGTATCATGGACTTACTACGCAGCGCCACACGGATGCTCGCCGCTTTACGTG
>NW_020189977.1:382963-383449 GCF_900000015.1 Plasmopara halstedii | reverse complement strand
TGTCTATTCGACAACAGACAGCCTACACCAGCGCTCGCCGCGATCAAAGTGATCTTCAAGACATTCTTCGCACACGTTCGGTACTTCCAACGGCGCTTACCCAATAAAAAAACAAGTTATGATTTCTGCATGGTGTTACGAAAGCTAACGAGATGTCCGGGCCTCGGTGAATTTGTTGAACGCTTTCCAGGTATCACCAAATTGCGGTAACCTGAAAGCCCGTAAAAATCTGAGCCGATTGACATGCAGATCATCCCTATTTGTGTATTGAACACAAATTGGTGTGTACCACACTATGTATAAGGTTCTAAAAAGGGTTTTGGCCCATTTGAACATTAAGTTTCAGAGGTTTGAAAAATATGTAGGTATTAAGTGTGGGAGGTCAGACTGTCGCTTGAGTGTGACATGAGGACGAGTGCGGCATCCAAGTCTCATTTCCGATTTTTCCTCGTGGGGCGCAGGTCGATTCGGACTTAACCCGACAAT
>NW_020189977.1:382689-382953 GCF_900000015.1 Plasmopara halstedii | reverse complement strand
GCAAAATGGCTGCGGAAGCTGTATATGGAAGCAACGCAGATCGTAACTCGACTTGGCGGGTCGCAACTTGTGCTATCGCCGTCAAACAGCGAGCGAATGCGTCTGCTCCCCCACTTGGGCCGCACAAGTGGCGTGAAGACGTGCTTGCTTCCGAATATCCCGCGATCTGCACTTCTTCGTGCTGTGTGGACACCCAAGCCACCAATGAAGCCGCACCCAATGACAGTTCACTCTCATCAAGTCAACGAAGCGCAGATCAAGTCT
>NW_020189977.1:382215-382375 GCF_900000015.1 Plasmopara halstedii | reverse complement strand
CTAGACTGATGGTGCGGATAAGGACAGTGAGGGTTTAGTGATGGTGTCTGGTGATGCACCCACCCCACAAGCACAAACCGTCTAGGCGCTGTGCAATGTGTTTAGCCGCGGCGAGATTATGGACGGCGACATGAAAGGCTCCAGGCTTTTTAGATGTGTC
>NW_020189977.1:382006-382205 GCF_900000015.1 Plasmopara halstedii | reverse complement strand
GAAGGTCGACAGGATGTGCAAGCTACTTGAGAACGCCACGAACGCCGACCACATCACGTAAAATGCGATCGAGTGTCCGCTCGCCTTCAACAGCGCGCTGTCGCTGAAGATGGCAGTCAACGGAGCCGAAATCGCTGAGCTCGCGCAGATACATACCATCAACCGTGTGTTGTCAGCGACACAGCCGGGTGAAGACTTT
>NW_020189977.1:381897-381996 GCF_900000015.1 Plasmopara halstedii | reverse complement strand
AACCATGCCATTCCTAGGATGAGGTCATACCTTGCATCCAGGTCTAAGACTAGACAGCGTTCCACGCCATTAAAGTCAAGGAACTTGACTCCGAGGTCT
>NW_020189977.1:374988-378497 GCF_900000015.1 Plasmopara halstedii | reverse complement strand
TGGTGATGCCCCAAGGGCTGTCAAATGCACAAGCAACATTTAATCGTCTTGTGACGCATTTGATCAGGTACCATCGGACTTGTGCACATACATGCTTCGACGACATCTTCGTTCACAGTCGTGCGGAGCACGGGAGGACAGATGAGACAGACCACATCGTCCATTCAAGAGCGGTGCTCAAGTGCATGCGCACGAAAAAGCTGTATGCTAATGCCGATAAGTGCATCTTCAGCGCGGAGGAATCCCTCCTTTTAGGTTGCTTCATTGGGAATGGCCTTTCGAGCGGATCCCGCTACGGTGAAGGCCATTGTGGACTGGTCAGTTATAGAGAAGAAAAAGGACTTGTGCAAGTGGCTTGGCGAGGCCAAGCCACTTGCACAAGTAAAACCCAAATTATGCGGAAATGGCACGGCCATTGTCGAATCTCCTTAAGAAGGATACGGAATGGTGTTGACATCGGGAGGCTTTTGACAGTGTCAAAGACGGCCTCCTGCATGCACCAATACTGGCGTTGCCAGACCCCTGATCGCCTTTTAATGTGTCGTCTGTGACACTTCGGACTTTGCCATCGGCTGTGCACTGCTGCAAGCAGACATCGAGGGGCGATATCGGGAGATCACGTTCGAATCTCGCCAGCTTAAGGCTGCGGAGAAGGAACCCAGTCTACGACAAGAAACTACTTACAATGAAGCATGCACTTGTCAAGTTCAGGGTGCACCTGCTTGGCTCGAAGCCGTTTGTGATCTACATAGATCATGCGTCATTACGCACTGCGACTCAGTCGCCTCATCTCTCTCAGGGGATGGTCGGGAGGCTCTCTTTCTTTGCTAAATCTAGGTTTGAGGTGAAGTATAAGCCAGAAAAGCAGAATACTTTGGTTGATGCGTTGTCACGCAGACCGAACTATGATCTGGCTAATATCACGACGGTCACGTCGTCAGTGCTGAAGTTGATTTGCGCCGCATTCGCGGGTGACACTATGTGTGTAGCGCTGCTACAGGCTCTCGGAAGCAAGGTGTTTTAAAAATCGGACAAGAAATTGTCGACGCATCTGCGCGCATGGTCACAACGATGACTCATGTGTATCGGGTTGCTGTATCATAGCATCAATTCAACGGATATGCCACGAATTTTGGTTTCTCGCGATGGGGATTTAAAATATCGTATCCTCTGTGAGACCCACGACACCCCACTTAGCCGTCATCTCGGTCGTGAGAAGATGTACAGCTCGGTGCGTTGCCACTATTGGTCGCCAAGCTATACAAGTGGACGAGCGCATATGTGAGCACACGTGAGACGTGTCAGAGGGTGAAACACTCCCCGAATGCGGCGGCGCAGCTGGCCATTTTACCGTTACCCTCCGGGTGTTGGTAGTCCATGAGTATTTGTGTTTGGCCTGCCGAAGGGTTCGGCAGACAACACGTATGTGGTGGTCTTTGTGGAATGTTTCAGCACGATGGCTTATCTTGCGGCAGTGCCGGACACCATCGACGATGTGGGTACAGCGACGCTGTTTGTCGATCATGTCTTTCGACAGCATGGCCTCCCGGAGTCAATTGTCTTTGATAGAGACCAGCGCTTCACTGGGAAGATTTGATCTACACTCTTCATGGAACTGGGCACCAAGTTGACTATGTCATCACCGGACCATCCGCAGACCGATGTGCAAACTGAGCGCATGAATCGTCGTTGTAGCCGTTCTTCGCAGCGTCTGTGCTGAGACGCCGAAGCGCTGGAAATCAATGTTGGTTTACTCTGAACAATGCATTGAATTCATCTACCGGCTATACGACATGGACGGGTTTCTTAACCCTCGCGTCACGCTGACGCAGCCATACCATGACTTAGGGCTTGGTGGGGGGAAACGGCTAGCTAACGTCAGCCCCTCACTGTCCGTAAAGAAATCGCTGACCTCCTGTCTACCAGACTGAGTGTCATTTGACATGTTCGCGATGTAATGGCTGAAAGCCAAGACATGCAAAAAGAAAATGCAGATGGAAGCAGAAGAGATGTTAAGAACTTTGAGGTCGGAGACCTTGTTTTAATCAAGTGCTAGAAACCTTCCTACACAGGCAGTCCCAACAGTCTTTATTATAAAGCTCAGTCCACGGTTTATTGGGTCTCTTGAGGTCGTGGACAAGCAAGGCCTTGCGTATACGCTGAACCTTCCGAGAAGGATGCGCACCAACCCAGTGTTATATGTGGGTCAGCTTAAGTCGTATCGGGAGACCGCGCAAGTGAAAGCGGAAGCGTTGGCGCCAGTGCGGCGCCCAAAGGCCCTCGGCCACCCAGAAGATGAACCATCAATTGTTTCTGAGTACGGAGTGAAACAATTTCCGTTTCCAACGGCACGAGGCGCCGCACTAAGTGACGTGTTCGTCTGCTCGACGGCTCGGAGCCACTCCGACAGAGCACAATAATATTCAACGTGAGGCGGTCGGTGTACAAAGTGCTTTAGGCTCTCGAGGTCTTCCGCACAGCGGTAGGCGACCTCGGAAAGATGCTTGGCGGAATGCCGATGACTACGGGCATTGTCCTTTAAAGCTCGAAGAGCATCGCGAGTCAATGGACGGTGATTGACCAAGACGTCATTGCCCGTCGCCGACTCTTCCCGATGAGAATGGTGACGTTCACTACCAAGCGGAAAGCCTTGTAGGTCGATGTCGTCGACAGGGTCTAACCCAATATCTTGTGAAGGTGGGGATACCCACACTTCAGGGACTCATTGAAGCCTGAATGCCACTTCGTCAAGAAAGCCCAAACGACGTGGACGCTTATGATCAGAAGGATCATAACGCTTCGTGTCGTCGCGCGCCCCACGATTCGGGAAGCCGGAGGGCGGGGGGCTGAGCTCAAGCTATGGTCCTGAGCTGCAGTGGGTGTAGACTGACCCGTGTGAGAAACCACAGAGCTCGCGTAAGCGTGATAGATTTTACCATGTGTCGCAGGGCGACAATACGCAGGAAGTCGGCGTTACGCATTGAGTTTGGCAAACTCAAATCTAAGATGGCGCTCTACGCGCACGTCAACTTCCTTGAACTTTCGCTGTACGGTAAACAGCGAGGAAAGTTTCCGGTGCTGCTGCACCCGTCGTTATAGAGCTCTACATTTTCTGCAGCGGTTTCGCCAGGTACGACAACCAGAAGAATAGTCCGCATTGCGGGTACAGGAACGTCTCCTTTTTTAGCTCGAAACCGAGTACGGTACTGATCCGTTGAGATTTCTTGTGGTATCAAAAAGCGAACTCGGAGAGCTTTCCGCTGATCAAGCTCAACTTGTGTAGTGGCCGGAGGCCCGACTACGTAGACGCCTAAAGATCGAATGATCGCGTGTTTCAATTCAGTAGCGGGATCCGCCGAGCGGAAGCCGTACTCCACACGAGGGTCTAGGACAGAACGTGAATGCGAGCGCATGAGAGCCGCCCTGTGGGCAACCACCAAATGCTGCTTCTTTGCCTAATCGAGGAGATTTCAGCGGGGCTGCCGTAGCTTTGCGCTTTGAGGAAGCGG
>NW_020189977.1:374691-374978 GCF_900000015.1 Plasmopara halstedii | reverse complement strand
TTCAGGATAGCGCAGTCATCCCAACCACTACAGATATGATACTCATAATGTGCCTTAAAAAACGTGCTAAACGAGTCTTCACAGAACACCTGTGATCACCCATTCCTCAATTGCCTCAAATGCGGATATTTTGTCGTAATATTCTAGCTGACGTGCAGTATGTGAATGATAAAACTGATTGTATTCTTCTTCTGCATCTCGATCTGATTGCTAATTGCTATGTGACATCAAAGCGCATGAACAATTTAATTTGCTACAGCTTCAACGCTGCAATCACGAATAAAGGT
>NW_020189977.1:374232-374359 GCF_900000015.1 Plasmopara halstedii | reverse complement strand
ATCGCACTAAGTTCCGCACTTGGTAGCCATCCTGCGCCCTTCTTCGCCAGAGAGAGCTTGGTGGGCCACTTGAAGGATGCGATCATGGCGAAAAAGCCGAACGCCTTTAAAGGTTTTGATGCCGACG
>NW_020189977.1:373847-373950 GCF_900000015.1 Plasmopara halstedii | reverse complement strand
GTTCGAAAACATTACGACCTGAACGTAACCCCTTAGACCACTCGGGCAAACTGACGGAGTTATGGTAACTGGCTCAAGTGGTTTAGCATCGGGCAAACTGACG
>NW_020189977.1:369703-370003 GCF_900000015.1 Plasmopara halstedii | reverse complement strand
ATTTCAAGTCGGCACGACTTGGTTGGAATGCACACTCCAACAGCTCGTCGAGCGGGCCAATACCCATGGATCTCAGCGATGCTGAGGACGAGGGGGCAGAGCTTCGAGCTGCCGGGCAGCACGCAAAACACGACGCTGTTTTGTCTGTGGAGACACCTGTCACCTGCGGAATGTTTGCCCCCTGCGCAAGGCACATCAAGGTTCTTCGAACCATCGCCCAATGACTACCAGCCTGGCTCGTCGTGGGAAAACGACACCACTCAGTAGGCGCGGGGCGACCTACTGGGTAGAACTGAGTTT
>NW_020189977.1:369521-369624 GCF_900000015.1 Plasmopara halstedii | reverse complement strand
CCAACGTCCGGTTGAGGCGCTCACTCATTCCGTTTTGTTCCGGGTTGTACGGAACCGTCAGCTGCTGTGCTACTCCAGTCTTCTCACAGTACGTTTGCAAATT
>NW_020189977.1:342495-369511 GCF_900000015.1 Plasmopara halstedii | reverse complement strand
CACCACAGCTCCCTTGGGAGAGTGACGGGTCACTCTCATGTAACCCCGTTACAATCTTCTAGGGTGAAGGGAAGTGACAGCCGGAGCTGAGGGCTGGGGGAGGTAGGGTCGTCTGAATAGTTGACTTGTGGGGTAGCTGGCAAATTGATAAGATGTGTGTTGATATACCAGTACCTACCATGTCAATTTTGGAACTGGTATTAATGCACAAAGCCGTTTTAGTTTCGGCAGAGGACCATACCGATGTAGTAATTGTATGTATCTATAGCCGCTACCACCGTTCAATTGATACCACACACCCTTGACGAAGCATACCAGCTGTATTTAACTGCGTATAAACGATCTCAGGATTACATATCACCCCAGGCACTCAACACCTTTTGAGAAAGAGAAACTTTACATATCCATTTCAAAATGCATGAAGTTGAGGCTGTGGTCATTTTCGCACCGTTGGATTACTGTTAAAGCTTAAATTGGCTGAATAGATTAATAAAGCTCCGTCTGGTTACTTTCTCAACAAGAGGAACTGTCCACGCAACGCAAATGCCCGCTGCAAGTACTTTTGTCGTTGCCAGATAGCATAGACAACGCTTGTGTTGATTACTCTTTAAGCCCATGGTATGCTCGACTCGAGTTTGTAGCCTTCAGTATCTTAGCCTTACATATGCTAGCTCACACATGAGGGGGTTGATGTGCACTTTTACTTGCGATTAGTGTTCCTGTGGTAGCGAAAGATGCATATCTCCAAACATTGCATCAATTCCATATTAAACCGCACATAATTTGAGCTATAAGAGAAGAATTCTGAACACTGCTGTTTATCCGTATAAATGGAAACTTTTCCCATCTAAAAGACGAAAATTAAGAGTTTGTAACTCTTACCTAATTGTCAGAATTATGCTCATAAAATCTCTTTCGTGGTGGCAGCTTTTTGCACATGATGCCGTTCACGGCCCCGTCATGTGCCATTGTCAGATGCAGCGTCGAGATCAATAATAAGAAAACCACTGCCCGATTTCCTGATTCCCAGCATTGTGCAAGCCAACCCAATCAATTTAGCCGACAAAGCTGAAATCACGATCTCGCTGTCAAAATACTAAGGTTTTCGATTGAGTGGTCGCTACCTTGTTCATGGTCCTTTTACAACAAATATGTCAGCGCGACATCAAACTTCCTTTGTTGCTGTGTTGATCAACCAGTGCGCAAGCGTCAGTCTTAATCGTGAAGGATCGCGTGGGAACAGGCAAAAATTGTTTCTTGGCGGAACTGTACTTAAAAAACTGCGCGATCATTTCGCTGTTGCCAATCCTCAGAGGAGCTCGCGACGAAGTACTTGGCAGCAGCGAGAAAATTCGAGTGGCGGAGTCACGATCGACGTAAGCCTCGTAAAGGGCACGAAATTTTAATTCTTTTGCAGACTTAAGCAAGACAATAAAGTTGTCGCACGTGGATTCAGCTAAAGCCTGTAGGGCCAGCGTGCGGTCATTCTCCATCGAACCACCTGCTAAAAGCGTAAATTCCAAAGCGTTTTGTATTAGCTGCCGATTTGATGCTTTCTTTGTATAACACGAGCTGGCAAATGACAGTGGCCGACGTAATCTTTGCTTTCCGTTTTGCTGTTGAAGTGCCAAACTTCGCGCCTGTTGTAATTTCTGTAGCTTCTTTTGTCGTAGCTCGTTGAGCTTTAGTTCACGGGAAGCCACAGCGCTATTCTCTAGGGGGACAAATGTTGCGATGGGAGCTGATTTACGTGCAGGGGATCGATGGTGGAGACATGCTGACGCAAAGTGATCAGATGGGCTGGCAGTAGTCGATACTTTAGATTTAACGCTGCTATGATTCGATCCAATGTAAGTAGGACTCTGTTTGAAACTCAAAAGCTCACTTGAAGCTGAACAATTTCGACTTCGAATAGGTACGCGTCCACGAACAGTAAATGGAATAGCGGATACATTGTTTGACGTCGACGTATTCAGATCTTCCTTTTTTGCGGGTGAAGAAAAGCTTTTGCTATCTCGATTGGTGCTCGTCAACATCAATTGTGTCAACCTTTCATCGTCAACCCCCATATTATTGCTGGCTACAGGAGTTGCAGATGTGAATGTAGTTATCTGGGGCCGTATGAATGAACGCTCCACAAAGGCACAATGTACGGGGGACGTACCTAAAAGTTGTTGCTGCTTTGGTTCCATCAAATTTACTTCAATGGGTTGGTCAGGCAAAGATGGCACTAAAGCGGAAGAATTCGTCGTAGATGTGCATACCACATAAGAATCCTCGCGCGATTTTAAGACGGACGCTGGAACTAGATAGTCTACATCATTTCTTTGGGATAAAGAAATATTACTTTTTTGCTCTAAAAAGCCCTCAAGAAGCCCAGCATCCAATTTATCTGTTTGACTCTCGAAAGAAGGCACCGTTCTTTCATTTTGTAACTTGAAATCCCTATCATCTGCTGAATCGTTTGCAATTGTATCAAAGCTGACAAATTCATCTTCATCGTTAATGAATGTATCTATTTGAGCAGGTTGACTTGCTTCAGTATGAGTCAAATTTCGTGAGTCATGCAGTTCATAGTTAAGGTCCACACTTTTCTCTTCTCTCGGGTTATTCAATCGACTATGTTTCATCTCTTGTGACCCTGCTAGTCGTATATTCCGAGTGAAAGCGCATTTTCCATCTTGATAATCATCTTGCCTGTGACGATTGTGCTGCTGTTGACGCCGCTCCATCATCTCTTCACGCTCAAGTTTCTTAGCCGTGTACTCAAGCTCCCACCAGATTTGAGGCCCGAGCTTATCTCTGTAGTCGGATCGTGATATTGGCTTTTGCTCCGCTGATCTGAGTTTGAGCGACTGAGTCTGCTTGATCATGTCGACCGCAGCAGTTTGGACAGCGAGAACAGTTTTTTCGTCGCTATCAGACACAACATCTTCATCACTATCGGACGCGATATCTTTGTCGCTATTGGGCACACTGATGTTTGACGTATCGACCGCGTGAGCTTCATCATTCATGTTATTCAGAAAGGCATCATCAACACCTTCACTATCGCATGTGAAGCCTTCACCGAGCGCACGAGATATACTAACAGTTGTCTCAATACTATTCGTATCTGGACTAGTACTAGACGAGAAGCATCCATAAGAAGAACGAGTATCAGCCTGGTCGGGCAAATATGTGCAAGGTACATGCTGAACAGGCTTGTCGGACGAATACGTGCAAGGTTCATGCTGTTCAGGCTGGACTTTGTCGCATTCAAGTCTCTTATCAGCGTTAAACTCGTTTGTTGATCCGCTGTCATCATATAACTGACCATGCTGTCCATCACTTTCTTTTTCAAATTGAGATTTCAGTTTGTGTTGATCTAATACCAATCCTATTTGTTTATCTTCTACATTACACGATGCGGTAGCAGCCAAATCCTTCATCTTTGCCACATTTGAACCAGGACTTTTTGCTCGCTGCTGCGGCAGCGCTGTCTTTCTGAACACTTTGCTATCATAGCTTTGCCACGTTACTCCATGAGCTACGAGGTTTGACCCTAAATCTGCCTCAAACAATTTCTCTTTGGTGACCGTTGTAAGATTAGCAAGTGACGATGATAGGAAAGTTCTTCTGGGTTGTATGATTTGGCGCTGAGAGGAAACATCTTCAACGTGTGCCCGATTTACAGGAGCTCCTTTGAACTCCATTTTTATAGCGACTTCAGCTTTTGTAATACTTGGGGCACCACAAAAATTGTTGTTCAATTGTCCACTGACATTCCCTTGTGGTTCTGTCAAGTTTTGCTGCTGGAAGGCAAACGAAAATATCGAAGAGGTCAAGTATGCTTCGGTGTGCATAACCTCAGTATGATCAGGAAAGCTTGACTGAGAGAGAAGGCTGCTCACGTCATCGTTTTCATCATTTCGTGGTTCTGGGATTGTTGCAGCAAAGTCATCAATATGCGTGGAGCATGCAGCGATCATTTTTGGGTTGTTGTTATTTTCGGTAAACTTATCGGTTGGTGGATTTATAAAGCACAGCTGATCAGTATTGTGTACACTTGACCGCCTCATGGTAGAATCATTCAGGCTTTTTGTGGGCATCGGAGTGCTATCAATGACCTTTTGGTTCTCTGGATGCTCTTGGAGACCACTCAATCGAACAAAATCACGCTCCTCGTCTTGTTGGTTTTGTGACTTTGAGCCCAAAATGACTGCCCGAACATTATATGTTGCTCGTTTCTCGCGCAGCACAGGCAGTTCGTCGTACATTACCTTAATTAAATCGTTCGTACTTTTCACAACTTTTACGCGTCCGGGATACACGTAAAGTAGAATTTGACGTTTCTTACTTCCAAAACTGCACAAGCTTTCCGGAGGGAACCAAATCACAGAATGCCCACCAGCTAGTAATTGGCATGTCACCGTCAGCACGACACAAACGTTTATAGCACTCGATGTTGCTCGGTCTTGCAATTCCCCAATCTCCATTGCCAACGTATCTGCTACCACCCCTTCAAAATCCCACGTCAAATCAGCGACATTAAGATTCACTAAAGGACAAGATTTATTGCTCTGTTCACTTTGCAATCTCGTAAGAAGCTTTCGAATATCAATAGAAGGACTGACTTTTGACCGCTTTGCCACTTGCCCACATTTGTGGGCTTCCACCACAATTGCTGCCAACACGGACTTAGTACAAGTTTCTTGAACAGGAGCCGTTGAGCAAAGTACTTGAGCAGCGAAATACAAGCATGAAGCGAGGGATGCTGTCTGGGCTAATTCGTATTTTGTATTCATGCCTGGGACGTCCGATCACAAATTGGGTCAGCAGCCGCAGCAGCGTAACGATCTGAAGTCTAGGTTTGGTATTTTTAAATACCATATGCGCTGCGACACTACCTTCATGTTTAATGGTGGTCTACCCCTTCAACGCGAGCTAACAGTCTATCATTTTTTTCGCACTCTTTCTGAAAGTTGCGGATCGCATTCACGTACACTCGCTCTTGTTCAAGCAGCAACTGATACTTGCTGTCTAACGTGTCCACATGAGCTTGGTGACCATCTCGAACACTTTGTTGCTTTGCCACGATACCTTGAACATTCTGAATGATATTTTCAATTTGCAAAAAAAAGGCTTGTGTAGCTGTCCGGGAAGCCACGACACAGTCAACGTTTTCGATTATGCTTTTTATAAGCGAAATTTCCTTTTCCAAATATTCATGTGCAGCTTTAAAAGTGTTATATACACAAAAATACTTGCGAGTTTCTTCAAGAGTCAATGCGACCTCGTTGTAAAGCTCGATAAATCGCTTTTCGTATTGCACCAGCTCAATTCGGGAAGGCGTGTCATCAATCTGCTTCAACTTACGATGTAGCTCTCGATTTTGCTGGGCAGCTGCGATCTTTAAGTTTTTGCGCTTTTCCACCATTTGAGCATGCGTTTGCTCGATCTTGCTGAGAATCAACTCGTCGGCTTCACGACTTCTATTATTGTCTGTCACGTGAAGGTTTAACTTCTCAATGCGATCCTTTAGGGCTCCAAGCTCCAGACGACAATTAAGTCGCAGATCATTCTTTTCACGCTTTAGCGTCTCGATTTTCACTACAAGACGACGCAACTTTTCGAGGTGAGCTTGAATTTTCACATCCTTTGGTGCCTGTGCATCTACTTCAGCAATTTCAAACTTCAATTGAGAGCGTAATTCTACAAGTGCTGCAGCTCGATTCTTGCCCTTCTTCATCAGAACATCCACATCTTTTTTTTCCTGTACCAGTTGTCCCAGGTGGAAATCGTTTTCCTTCAATTGAACCCGTAGTAAGTGCAACGAGGGCAGAAAATTTGACTCAATACGACCTTGTACACCCTGCTGCATATCAGTGGGAGCAGATACCACTTGCTGCAATAACTTCGCCTCACGCTCTTTGCGCTGATTATAAAGTATTTGTTGTTCCTTTCTTGACTGTTTTACAGCCTTAATATAGTGTGTATGAAATTCAACAGCATGTGAATCATACAACTTCTTTCTCGATCCTTTAACTTTTCCTATTTCCAATAATCCAGCTGTAGCAATTTTTGCAGCTTGACTCGCAATGTGAGCCATGACATTCACTTTATTGGTTTCGTCTTCGTTTATTTTCATTAACAAATCGTCTTCGACGGCGACATGATTCACCCTTTCTCCATATTCCAGCAAGCATCGCTGGATGAGAGCATCCTCATCATTCTCAACTTCTTCCTCTGATGCGATATATTGCCACCGCCGCTCGGGTGCAAAGGCATTACAAACTATCTCAACCTCTTTCTTCACGGGTTTTGGGTGTTGTTTTTCGGTCTGTGAACATTCAACCGCCAGGTATGCTCGCTCACCCCGAGTTTTTGCTAGGTGTGAGGCATCTACTCCCTCGCTTATTAACCAGACGACGAGCTTTTGAACTTTTTCAATATCCCCAAAGTCCTGTAGAAGCAGTTGGTGCGGTTGAATTGCCACAGGACAATCAAAATTTAGAGCTTCGACACAGTGAATCACCTCCTGCGCTAGCCCTAATCGAGGCTTCATCTTGTCGTGGGACTGGTAAAGAATGTCCCATTGGACTCGCCCTTGCTCGGCATCTTCTCTTCTTACGATCTGCTGTAGTAGCCACGCGATGCCACTCAGCACGCGGTCGAAGGCGCTGTACGAGTTTCTATGCGCTTTGAAAAACCCTGCGCTTTCAAGAGCTTGTAGTATACAGGTCAGATTAGCAGCGGCATCCGCATTGTACTCCTTTGCAAGATTGTATGCGTCGGGAGAGGCTTTCGAGGCACTGAGCGCTGCCGTAGAGTTGAACATGCTGTCAAATTAAAATATGTTGCTGCATCAGATTCTCTGAATGATGGTGTCTGAATCGTCAACAAACATTGTGTTAAAAAGACAAAACAGTATCAACATGTCTGACGTAACACCTTCAGTAGCACGAATGCGCGCCATACTGAGCCAAATTTCAGCCGGTGGTCAGCCCGTTTCTATACCACCATCTCCTTCCTCACCATTGGCTTTGAGTTCTGACATCCGCTGGAATGGATGGGGCTATCAGGACACAAAACTCTTTGTCAATATGGAAAAAGTAATCGAAATTTCAGGTGTCCGCTACGCTGAAGTATTTGCGAATGCTCCAGACCGCACTCTTCCTTATCTTCTTCCTTGGGCTGAGAAGTACATTGGATTGGATGCAAATCGTCGAAGTACGCCTTGTGTCACGCGTCCTGAGGACTTGCGACTGAAGAACCAACTGCAAGAAGGCGAAATGGCCTACAAACGTCTCAAGCAGCTCTTGAACATGGCGAGCGAGAATTTGGGCTTAAAAATTAGCACTACACTTGAAGAAAGAGTGCGTCATGGTCATGGACAGACATGTGAAGACGTGTTTCGACTTCGTCACGTGCGAGACGTTGAGCGAGTTCCGGATGCTGTGATTTGGCCGACAAGTCATCGTCAAGTGGAACTTTTAGTAGAAAAAGTGACGCAAAATTTTGCAGAGCATGTGTGTATCATCCCTTTTGGGGGAGGAACGAATGTCACGAGTGCTCTAGAGTGCAATCCTAGAGAGCGACGTGCCATCGTGTCGCTGGACTTAAGTAAGATGCGACGAATAGTGTGCGTAGATAGAGAGAATATGACAGCAGTCGTGGAGGCAGGTATTACTGGACTGGATTTGCATGATCGGTTGCGTCATCGTGGACTTACATTAGGACATGAGCCGGACTCGTGGGAGTTCTCAACGCTGGGTGGGTGGATCGCTACGCGTGCATCAGGCATGAAGAAAAACATGTATGGGAATATTGAAGATTTAGTAGTGAACATTACGACAGTGACACCACAGGGAACGTTGAAGCGCGCTGCTAATGTGCCTCGCGTTGCGATGGGGCCAGACATGAATAACGCTATGATGGGCTCGGAGGGAATCTTCGGAGTGCATACGTTGGTCACGCTACGACTTCGCGAGTTCCCAAGCGTGCAAATATACGACTCACTTCTTTTTCCTAGTCTTGAACATGGACTTGCAGCTCTTAAGGATATTACACGCTCTGGGTGCGTGCCTGCGTCTCTTCGTCTACTGGACAACACGCAATTTCAGCTGGGTCAGGCTCTTAAGACGTCATCCGCAACCAACAAGTTTACTGCTGGAGTCATCGACTTTGCGACGAAGACATATGTGACAAGGATTCGTGGTTTTGACGTCAACGAAATGTGCGCAGCCACTGTTTTATTGGAAGGAAACTGCCAGCAGAAGGTGCATGAGCAACAAACACAAATTCACATCATTGCCAGGCGTAACAATGGCATAGTTGGCGGAGAGGAAAGTGGCAAGCGAGGCTACTTTTTTACGTACATCATCGCGTACTTGCGCGATTTTGCACTTGATTATTACTTTATCAGTGAGTCCTTTGAGACATCGGTTCCCTGGACGAATGCGCGTCAACTTGTGACTGACATTAAGCAGGCTATTAATTTGACGGCCGCGAAGCATGCCATCAAGGTACCGCCACTTATAGCTTGTCGTATCTCACAAGTATACGACACTGGTGTTTGCGTGTACGTGTATTATGGCATTAATTACTTTGGGATTGATGATCCCATGACGCTATTTCGAGAAACAGAGCTTGCTGCTGTTGACGCCATTGTGCGTAATGGTGGCGCGCTTTCTCACCATCACGGTGTTGGCAAGCATCGTCTTGCTTGGTTGCAGGCAGCAATCTCACCCCCCGCAATCGCAGCTATCAAAGGGATCAAAGTTGCCCTGGATCCTACGAACGTATTCGCTGTGACGAATTTGCAGCTGTCTCATGATTACGTTGAAAAAAATCATGGTGCTTAATGTCTAATCAATTAGAAGCAAGATTAAAGGATATTATACGCATCGTATGGGATCAAAACGCCGCATTCTCTTTTTGCTGTGCTTCTAAACAAGAAAAGGTAGAAAATGCCTATCCAAGCGACGAGATCAAAGATGCAAGGAGTAAAACCTTGCATACACCGACGATATAGAAATCCAAGTCGACAAGTAACATAGCAAACAATGCTTATCGTTTGGATAGCGAAAATGATATTGTTAGTCAACAAGCGATCAAGAATTGACGCTTGACAGAGCTTCTGACAGCTAGATTTTCTATGATAGCAGTCAGCTCGTCTAGTAACAAAGTGAACGAACCAAAGTTGTCACTTGTGTATATCGATAAAGTTTGTCAAAAAAGCAGCCATTGATGGAATTTTTTCTCAAGATAGTATTTGACCATAAGCGATTCAGTTTGACATGATTCCGCAATCGTGAAGAACGGCACTAGAATCATTTGAGAAAATGATTCTAGTGCAGAGCTCGCTCGAACCAAATAAATGCCTTTGAGTTTGACCTTCGAGCATAAAGTAAGCATTATATATAAGTGGCTGCTCCACAGCATCACGAGGTCTGCAAAACCAGTTAGGTGACATTATGTTTTTACCCCACCGCTACCAGCCGTTTGGGCTGTGAAGGCAACAAAGCATAACGATAGCAGGATCTGCAAGACGAATAGGCTGTTAAGTCTAACAAGTTTGCCAACTAGACCATAATTTTTAACACTCATTCTTTGTTCACAAGGTATTCTATTGCATCAATGCGTCGGGTACGAAACTAATCCAGATAAACTGGATCTTCGCGGTTCATGGTTCGAACGTCCCGCAATCGCATAATAAAGTTGTACAACGGATGATTGCGCTTAACATTCTCTAAATGCGTCTCATGTGACTTAAGTAGCTCTCTACAGCCTTCGGCCGACGTACTTTGCATACACTCCATCAACGACAGATAATATTCCTCCTCGTAAACGCCCCGAGACAGCATTCTCTGCTTGGGAGATCGACGCAGTCGTTCAAGAAAGCCAAACCAGTCTGCTAAATCACTCGGTGCCAATCTTAATTGTGAGTCTTCCGGTGCGTTTACTTTCTTGCCGTCCAGCCAAATTGTTAGCACATAACGCTCAACGTGAGATGGCAGAACCCGATGCAACATTTGATCACTTTGAAACAGCACGACGCGGTCCATTTTTGGTGCCACAGTCACAGCTTGTTGCAAAAAGGGAAAAAGCTGCACTTCCCCCCCATCGCCTTTTTTCCAGCTTTCATTCAAATAAAGTAAACACGTCACTTTTCTCTTGTTAGGAGCCCCAGGATTATCGTAATGGCATGGGAAGCAACCTCCATGGCCAGCGTTGCGCTGCAATTTTAGTGTCCTATCCGAAGTGCTAAACTGCATTTCGTATTGTGGTAAGTGTTTAGCCAAAGCCTGCGGAATCTCCGTCGAGTGGAACAATGCGTCAAGCTCGGGAACTTTTGCGCGTACCGACGAATCATGTAAATCCACCTCAAAAATGTGAGGCTTAATAAAGTGAAATGCTTGAGACTTTCCGTCCGTATCCATCTGAGTGAGTGCAAATTGCGTCTTGTTAGGCTTGTAATGGCCATTGTCATTGAGCCACTGCATCTCCTCGAAGAGTGCACTAGCCCAATTATGGCCAAAACAGTCGTCAATGACTACGAAACCCTCCTCGTCAAGTTGCTCACACGCTGCTTTGGTGAATTTACGATGCAGACGCTCATAGTCGCGTACGAACGGCCTCTTGTAGACTCCTGGAAATTTGTCGCTCATGACTCAACCCATACAATTGTCATGTATAAATTTTACCGTAAAATTGTAAAATTAAAAAAAAAAGTGGCTACACGAATGCTTCTGTTCATTACACTATAGTTGAACGATCGAAGTGGGATCGGCGCCTTCAAAAGCGATACGATAGATTGCGGAGAATAGCGGAAATTGCTCGATGGCGTTGTGATCTTTAAGAATAGCGTACACTTCTTTAGATGTGAGAGTGCCTTGTAGCATTTGGCCGTTAAGCATAGTCTTCTCGAGCTCTTCCCAAGAGGTTTTTTGTGTCACAAAAGCTTCCGCGCACTTGCGATTGCGACCGCCAAAACACGTGGTGATTAGATCAGCGATACCACAGCTTTCGAAGAAAGTGTCCTCTTTAATACCCTGAAAGAATTTGAAGCAGAATTTCTTCATTTCGCACAAACCAATGCGGATAATAGCAGCCTTCGTATTGCCGCCATATTTGAGACCATCGCAAAAGCCGGCACCGAGCGCCACAACGTTTTTCAGCGCGCCACACAGCTCCACACCATTTGGATCCAGTGCCACGTCCACACGGAAAGTAGGGGCATTGAATAAGTCACGTAGAATCGCCCCATGGCGCAAGTCAGTGCAGCCGAGGGTGGACTCGCAGAAGTCGCCAGCCGCCACTTCGTTGGCGACATTAGCACCCATGAGGACACTGCAGTCAATGTTCAAGCCCTTTCGGATAAGGTCGGACACCAAAACGATTCCGTTTTTATCAAAGTCGATACCTTTGATAAGTGAGACTGCCAGTGCGCCTTGTTTTATACCTTGTTCCTTGATAGATGTCAACATGCGCCCAAGAAATTGATGAGGCACACAAAAGATGAGAATGTCAGCGTCACGAACAGCTTCGAGAAGATCAGGCACAGCGATAATATTTTCTGGCAGCTTGTACCCTGGGAGGTATTTGACATTCTCGTGCTCCGAATTGATGATCTCCGTAAGCTTGCGGCCGTCTACTTGTTCCTCAAAGACCCACATGTTAATGTTAGGCTCGAATTCGGGTAACTTCGCTGTGTTCTCGCCAATAATGCGCGCGATCGCTGAGCCCCAGTTACCGGAGCCCACAAGGCAGACTTTGTGCGGCATGGCAAGAAAAAGGGTAGATTGAGGGAGATTTACGTTACTAAGTGCTAAAGCTGAAGTGGTAGCTCCGTGAACCTGACATCGTAAACATGTGGCTGCTAGTCCTACAAGATGTGTTCGTATACTTACAGCATGATACAAACACCAAATGAAAATATCGAAATTAGGATATTAAAATGAAGTTAACGGTTATCAAATATAAAGGTACAGAATATTCACGAGCTGAAACTTCCAATGTCATACTTGTCACTACAGCAAAATCAGACTGCACTTTGTGTCTTCCGTCATTTGCGGGTAAAACGCATATTTCACTAAATACACATATTTTATGCAGGTCGACACCTCACAAGCCAATCGATATCATTCGGACAACACTTCGATAAATGTGTACAGTGTTGTTTTTAACGTAGGGCTGTATCCATTATTTTACAAATCAGCATTTTTATAGAAATGTAGTATTTTAAAGCAAAGCCACAGCATCAAGTATTGATGTTCCGAGGAATAGTCAATGCGGCTGGAATGATGTCTTGTCCCAATTTTCTTGACCATTACTTGATCGACGTTCTTGCCGTGTCGCTTCCAGTAGATTGCAAGAATTTGTTCAAATCTTCGTAATTTACCCATGACTTGATTGCCTCATGGGTGGAGCTCGCTGCCATGTCCAGGCGTTATATATGACTGAAATACTAGAATGCACAAAGCTAAAGATACTGAAAAGACATTCTATCAATAACCCACATTTCGTCCGAATTAGTAGGTGAGAAATGAAGCAGTATTTATAGTTTAGCCGCTTTACAAGCTCAGCCAATTTTCCGGGCTTTAGAGATTGAATTCATCTCGCTTACCTTGGACTTCCAGCAATTCAACAAGGTCGTGCTGAGCAATACGGCAGCAGTCTCATGATCGTGTTCCGCTCTGCTATTTCAATCTCTTCAAATGGATCACAAACAAACACCTTGTTTCATACACATCTTTTGTAAATACCGCAACTCGTGGCAATGGTTAAGTCTGATTTCACACTTAGTCGCATTTGACAAAATATTAGCTTTTTTACTCGATTTATCTATTTCAAAGAACTGGCAAAATAATTCTTGTTTACCTGCATAATGTAATTTGTGATCTATTCCTATTACGATCACGTTGACTACAGGTTTTCGATACAAATCGATCAGAGCCGATCGCTATTGTATTATATTGTGCAATCAAAAGTGCAGAAACTGGGATACCGCAATTTTATATGCAACATTTGATCGCATACAAAGTGAAGGCTACGTACTGGTTTAACAATTTATACTCCTATGAGTAGGCGAATGAGTCACGCAACTGAAGCACGACTGCTTGAAATACAAACGACGACAATATCAAAGAACAATGAATGCGAAAGGTAACATTTTTCATGGGCAAAATACCCTTTCGTCCTGCTTGCTTCGATGATGACTATAATGTCGTTCTAGGCACAAAATATCTGAAAAAACACTGTCCCCACAAATCATTGCTCGAGTCACCGATAGCCGTGTTGACTTCGGCGCTGATGCTATTGTATCGGAGGTGCGCCGTTAACAGCCAGATCCGTTGCCTTAACGTCAGCAATTTGCGTCCACCTACATTTCAGCGCAAACCTAGTCTTGAGGTGAATACTAATAGTAATCAGCACACAGCGACGTATAAAGCTGGACAATTATGTGTCGTTGCGCACAGCGACGTTACTATTGCACCTTACAACGAGATAGCAAGACAGTTATCCATTCTGTCAAATACATCTCAGAGGCAAGATAGAAGTCAGGTCGGCTTATTCTGGCTGCAAATACTCTTTCGCGTTGCCCCGACTACGAGGTGTGACATCTCGTGGATGAGGCGAAACATATAGCGTACAATTATGAAGTTGTATGGGAAAGCGTCGAGAAGCAATGAAATTCAGTTACCGCTGTATCAAAGCATATATATAGCGTCATTTTTTCATTATAAGCTTGGTGTTATTTTTTGACATAGCACTGATATACTTTGCAGTCAATGTGTGGTACTACCTCATTACGGGGACGTCAGGTACGGGACGCTGAGCTAGAGACATGACACTCCTACGGATCACCACATCAAAAGACACAGTAATACATAGCTCGGTGAGTGAATTTAACGGAGGATGGGACATGTATTAAATTTATGTGCGCAGGCGCAAAACGTGCAGCGGGGCTGCTGTAATCTTTGCTTAAAGGAAGCTAAGCCAAGGTCACCGGCATTACGTCCTTTCCAACAACAAATACGAGTGCAGCGGATCGCAATCCGCTGCTTCCAAGTGTACTGAAAACCTTAACCAAGGTAACGGGACTATTTGGCTCAAAATTGAAGCTGTACTCAATTTTTTCCTCACGACAGAGCCGCAAATATCTAAACTTTAGGTTTTCTTCATAAATATGGTAATACCTATTTATTATAGTAAAATCTAATTAACATAGTAATATCCATTACTACTGGCAATATGGCTTCTTGGCCACACCACTGTGTGGGTACAATAACTTGTGTAATCCACACCTATTTACGGTCGCACGATCTTGTGCAACCCGCTCTTTCATACAAGAATACGTGTAACCCCGTTACATTCTCCCATAAAGTTGTGAATATCCGATCGCCTCATACGAGGCTCGCGTGTCTAAGACACTTTAACGTTCTTTAGAATAACTTTAAACCTTCTCCGCCCTATGAGCTCTGTGTCGACGACACGCAAAACACCCAGCATAGCTGGTTCTGAGGGCGCCCGCGGGCAAAGCCCTTCTTCTTCTGCACAGGGTGCATCTCGGGATAGTACGTTCTCGACTTCACGAAGAGCACATCTCAAGCTCTCGGCAACTGAGCGCAACACACCGCGCCCGCCCCGGACGACCGATTCCCTCGTTGAGGAGTTGGAGGAAGTCGACTGCGAATCGGATACTCCCTTTCCAGCATGGGATGACGAAGAAGATGAAGTGCGCCAACAGCGCCACGTGAACCCAGCTCAACCTTGCGGACTTCATGTCCGTTTCTCGACCTCTCTACCTTCAGGGTCATTCCCAATCGCCTCGACTAGGCATAGGAAAAGCAGCTGGAGGCTACCCGCGGAGCGGCTATGCGCGCATCCACGGCTGGTTTTAGACCCTCGTGTGGAATACGGCTTTCTCTCCGGGGATCCCGCTACTGAAGCGTAGGACGCTATCAAAGGATCGTTAGGCGTCTACGTGGTCGGGCCCCGACCCCTCCAGAATCTGAGCTTGACCAACGAAAAGCTCTACGAGCTCGCTCCTTGTTGCCTCAAGAAATCTCAAAGGATATGTACCGCGCTCGACTTCGCGCTCAAAGAGGAGACGCTATTGTACCCGCAATGCGGAAAATTTCTGTGATGCTCGTCCCTGGCGAAACCACTCAGGCGATGAAGAGCTCTTTGAGCAGCGACACCAGAAGCTTTCTTCGCTGTCCAACTCACAGCGAAGCATTAAGGAAGTGGACGTGCGTCAAACTCAAGGCGCAACACCGATTTCCTTGTTTCGTCGCCCAGCGACGTATGGATCAATCCATCGCGCTCCCGCGAGCTCTGTGGTTTCTCTCCCGGGTGAGTCTACGACCACAACAGCTCAGGGCCATACCTTGAGCTCAGCTCATAGCCCTACGCTTCCCGGGCTACTGCCGAAAAGTCCGGGGTGCACGACGACGCAAAGCGTCATGATTCTTCTGGTCATAAGCGTTTACGACATCTGGGTAGTCTTGTCGAAGTGGCACTTCAAAATCCCACGAGATCTCGGAGTATAGGTATTCCCACCACTTCACAAGATATTGGTTTAAACCCCGTCGACGACGTCGACCCACAAGGCCTTTCACATGGTAGTAGACGCATTATTCTCATCGAGAAGAGTCAGCGGCGGGCGATGACGACTTGGCCGATTGCTGTCCGGTGACTCGCGATGTTCTTCGAGCGTTGGAGTACAAGATCCGTCATCATCGGCACTCTGCCGAGCATCTCTTCGAGGTCACCTACCGCTGTGGGGAAGACCTCAACAGCCTGGAGCACTTTGTGCACCGACTGCCTCACGTCGAAGATTTCCGTGCTCTGCTGGAGCGGCTCCCAGCCGTCGAGCAGACAAATGCGTCATTTCGTGCGACGGTGGAGTGCCTGGCGCCTTTGGAAACGGAAATCGTTGCACTCCGTGCTCAAAGCAGTTGCTGGTTTAGCTTTTAGGTGGTCAAGCACCTGTGAGCGCTGCCCTGGCCCCAACGCTTCCACGTTCACTTGCGCCATATCCCGGTACGGCATAAGCAAGCCCACATAAAACACCGGTGGGGTGCGCATCCATTCCGGAAGGTTCAGCTTATACGCAAGACCTCGCTCGGCCACGATCCAATATGCCGTGGACAGAACTTCGTCCCAAAGACAGCAGAAACTGCATGTGTAGGAAGGTGTTCAGCTTGTAATAAAACCAGATCTCCGACCTCAAAATTTTCAACATTTCGTCTTCCACTTCCGTCTGCATATCTCTTCTGCATGTCTTGGCTTTCAGCCATCGCATCGCGAACGTGTCGTTAGACACTCAGTCTGGTCGTCAGGAAGTCTCCGACTTTTTAAACCCTAAACCCTAGACATCAGCTAGCCGTTCGGCTATTCCTACCCCACAAAGCCCTGAGCCATGAGATGGCGGCGTCAGCGGGACGCAAGGATTAACAAGCCCGTTCTCGTAGAACGATGTGTAGATGAATGTACTGCATCGTTCAGAACAAACTCTACGAGTGGCAACATAGCGCTCCAGCGCTTCGGTGTCTCAGCGCAAACGCTGCAAAGAACGTCGTCAACGACGCGATTCACGTGCTCAGTCTCACCGTTATTCTTGCGGGTGGTATGCTGTTGACATCGTCAACTTGGTGCCCGGCACCCTGAAGATTGTAGACCAAAACTTCCAAGTGAAACGCGGGTCTCTTTCAGAGACAATTGACTCCGGGTGTCCATGTTGTCAAAAGACACGATCCACAAACAGCGTCGCTGTACTCACACCGTCGATGGTGTCGGTCCGGCACTGCCGCAAGATGATCCATCTTGCTTAGACGGTCGACAAAGACCACCACACCCGCGAGTCCTTCGGTAGACCAAACACAAAGCCCATACTCATAGGCTGCTAACACCCGGAGGTTACCAGTAAACTGACCAGCGGCGCTGCCGCATTTGGAGAGGGTTTCACCCTTTGACACGTGTCACACGTGCGCACATATGTGCTCGTGCATTTGTCCATCTTAGGTCACCAATACTAGTAACTCACGGGGCTGTACGTCTTCTCACGACCCAGATGACCACTGAGTAGGGTATCGCGAGACTTATAAAGGAAACGGTATTTTAAATCCTAATCGTGAGGAATCACAATTCGTGGCTTTTCGTTGAATCGGTGCTATAATACAGCAACCCCATTATTCAACGAGTATCGGTGTAACCGTGAGCGCAAACGCGCCGACAATTTCTTGTCCAAGTTTCCAAGCTCCTTGCTCCCGCGAGCCTGTAACAGCGCTACACACATACTGTCACCCGCGTATGTGGAGCCGGATCAAATCCGTCACTGACGACATCACCGTCGAAACATGAGCAAGCTCATAGTCCGGTCTGCGTATCAACGCATCAGCCAAAGCATTCGGCTTTCCTGGCTTGTACTTCACCTAGAAGTTATTTTCTGCAAAGAAGGAGGAACACATGGCCCTCACTGCGAGAAGTGAGGCGACTGAGTCGCAGTGCGGAGTGACGCATGATCTGTGTAGACAAACGGCTTTGAGCCAAGCAGGTGCACCCTGAACTTGACAATTGCATGCTTCATCGCAAGTAATTCCTTGTCGTGGACTAGGTGGTTCCTCTCCTCAGCCTGAAGCTGGCGAGATTCGAACGCGATCACGCCCGTCGGCGTCTGCTTACAGCAGTGCACAGCCAATGGCAAAGTCCGTAGCGTCACAGGCGACACTGAAAGGAAGATCGGGGTCTGGCAACGCCAGTATTGGAGCATGAAGGAGGCTGTATTTGACCCTGTCAAAATCTTCCCGATGATCGGTGTCCCTACACCATTCCTTACCCTTTTTAAGGAGATTAGACAATGGCCGTGCCATTTCCGCATAATTTGCGCTATAATTGTGCAAGTAATTGGCGAGGCCAAGCCACTTGCGCAAGTCCTTTTGGTACTTTGGAACCGGCCAGTCCACAATGGCCTCGATCTTAGTTAGATCCGCTCGAAGGCCAGGCTTTCCATGGAGCAACCTAGAAAGCGGACTTCTTCCGCGCCGAAGATGCACTTATCTGAATTAGCATACAGCTTTTTAGCGTGCATGCATTTGAGCGCCGCTTTCAAATGGACGATGTGATTTTTCCTATCTGTCCTTCCGTGCTCTGCACGACTGTGGACGAAGATGTCGCCAAAGGATGGCTGTGCATACGCCCGATGGGGCCCGAACAATTGCGTCACAAGACAATTAGATGGTGCTGGTGCATTGACAGCCCTTGGGTCATCACCAGCCACTCCCAGAGCATCCCGCTCAAAATACTTACCGCTGTCAGCGGAATAGCACTCGCTCTCGATAGCAATTGCTAACAACCATTGACCAAGTCGAGTTCGCTGTACTATGTACAGCCAGCCATATTGTTCAGGTGAACATCCTTACTAGGAATCTGCGTCTGTGTGGCAGCGTTTATTGTAAGCGTGAACGAAACGCCACCTGCGTTCGGCTTTCGGATACAAAACGTGGGTGCCGAACGGGTAGACTTACTTTCACGCACTATTCCTGCGTCGTGCTTCGCACGGAAACAGGCGTCAATGACGTCATACTGCTTCTTTGGCAGGGGTCATTGTCATTTTACGCAGTATTTGGTTCCAGAACCAGCTCAATCTCTTGACGCACACCTCGATCTGGAGGTAGGACCGACGGCGGGTCTTTGGAAACGAGGACTTGAAATTCCTTCGCCAAAGGATAGTACAGATCCAAAGGATCCTTCCGGTTCAACGATCCACTTCGTGCGTGCAGCATCCTCTTGGTGTCCTCCAGGACAGCTTAATTCAAAAGCGACGACGAGTTAATCTCCTCGTTTCGTCATAATATGGCCACCTCGGCTAAATTGCCTGCCGTCAAGGCACCGCCAAACTTCTCGAAAGAAATTTAGTCAAGCTCAAGAAGAGCACCCACCGCGGGAATATCCTTGAGGGTGACGTCGCCGTCTTCCTCTTCCGTCATACCGTTGACAAGGGTATATAGCAGTGCGCTATCGTCTACGGTAGACACACCCTGGGTCAGGATCTTCGTCTTGCAGATAACATACGGCTTCGCCGTCTCCTCCCTATAAAGGTTTTACGTCTCATCCAGACCAGTAAGAATGCGCACTCGACGTCGTCCAATGTCTCCATTTCCTGCTGCATCGGAGCCTTGATTTTATTAACAACATTTGACGAAGGGCTCTGTCTCCACAGTGGATTACGTGCTACTCCACGCGCATCACATGGGGTTTTGCCCTTGATGCCTCGGACCTCGTCCGACCATGCCATTCTTGGCACGCAGCAACTGCTTCGTAACGTGGGCAGTTTCAGTGGGTTGCGTGCCACTCCACGTGCATCACAAGGGCCTCGCCCTTGAAACCTCGGACCTCGTCCGACCATGCCATTCTTGGTACGCAGCAACTGCTTCGTAACGTGAGCAATTTCAGTGGGTTACGTGCTACTCCACGTGCATCATAAGAGTCTCGCCCTTGATACCTCGGATCTCGTCCGACCATGCCATTCTTTGCACGCAGTAACTGCTTTTGACGCGAGTAGTGCTCAGTGGGTTACGTGCCACACCACGTGCATCACAAGAGCCTCGCCCTTGATACCACGGACCTTGGACAACCATGCCACTCTTGGCATGCAGCAACTGCTCCAATATTTGAGCAGCGCTCAGTGGGTTACGTGTCACTCCACGTTCAGCCCGCGAGCCACGCCCGGGACTCTTGCCCATCGCATTTTCGGTATTTGGCAACTCAGATACTCCGATATCTAACACATTGACCGTCTTGGTCCAGTGCCCACTCCAATAGCGCTTCTGCTTCCTAGCAGAGGTGTGTTCATGAATCACCAAAACTGCATCGGGAGACTTGCGCGTAGCGCACAAGTTCTTTGACCTCCAATCAATCCAAGGCTCATGGTGTTCCAACCATGCTATACTGAGGATAAGGTCATACCTTGCATCCGAATCTAGGACAGACAGCGTTCCACGCTATCAAAGTCAAGGAACTTGACACCGCGGCTCACAAAGACCCTCGGCACAGTGACCAAACTCCCCGTCGCTAAGCGAACAGTGACGGTGTCACTCAACCGCGCTTCCAGCACCTCAGCATGCAGCTGACTTCCTTCGATCGTGCACCGTCTAGCATAACTGCCCGACGCACCGTAATCGATAAAGATTTCCATCGCTTATCAATATCCTTCACGGTCGCTTTCATGACATGGAAGCCCGGCTTGATCACACGTTCCGTGTTCAAGGGTACGCAGCTCTTCAGGACTGGGCCGTGCTGCCCTCTACCTCTTTGAGACTCAACATAACTCAATTCTTCCCCGGTAGGGCGCCCCGCACCTACTGGGTGTTGTCGTTTCCCCGCGTTAAACCAGACTGATTAGAAGCGAGACGTCGGTTCGACGGACCTTTATGCGCCTTGTGCAGGGAACAACCCGTCCAAAGGTGACGGGTGTCTCCATAGACTAAACACTGTCGGGTATTTACACGCTGCTCAGCAGCTCGGAGCTCTACCTCCTCTTTCTCAGCATAGCTGAGATCCATTGGCTCAGGCCCGCTCGACAAGCTCTGAGAGTGCGCATTCCAACCAAAGCGTGCCGACTTGAAGTTGAATTCGGCATTTTTATGTCACGTTTACCGCTTCTTCAACGACGACGGATGCACATGGAAGACTTCCATTCTGGCCGCGCCATTACGAAGGTCCTCCATACAGACGGTCGCTGCGACCGCTCGGGGAGAGGAACTGTTGCCATCCCGGCAATGAGAGCTCACAACCTTTGGACAAAGTCCACCAATTCCTTCTTGCCCTGTCGAGCCGCTAGGAAACGCGATCGCAAGCGATATACCTGATTATGCGGTGAAAACACTCGCAAAGCTGACGCTTCGTTTCCTTCCGGGAGGGGAACGCAGTCTCACTCGAAGCACCGCACGTTTGTGCCCATTCTCGCGCTCGGCCCCCGAGCTTGGAGATAGCAAGCGCCACGCGGTGTTGCTTGTTTTGGAGCATGACGGACGCCATGCCCATCTCGGCCTCTCTTACCCAGAGCAGGAGATTTTCTCCATCCTTACCCTCGAAGGTCTTAACTCTCACCACGAACGGCCTGGGTCGGAATGTATCATCGGTCGTCGACGGTGGCGTCATAGACGCTGTCGACGCTGACAGCTTCTGCTGTAAGTGCTCAACGAGAGCAATTTCATAATTTGAAACCGCCTCTAGGCGCGCGCTTTTGGCCGCGGGCCCTTGCGCAATAAGGTGCTCTAGTCCTCAGGGCCCAGCAGGGACATCAACTTATTAAGCCCATCCTGCATGCCCTGGGGCAAATAGGAGAACTGCTTCATCCTCACAGAAGATCAGTCGTAATGACTCAGGCGTAGATTGCCTACGAATGCTACCAAGTGCAGCAGGCCAGCCGTAGCTCCTTGCTTAAAGGAAGCTAAGCTAAGGTCACCGACCTCACGTTCTTTCCAAGAACCAGTACGTGTGCAGCCGCTGCCTCCAAGAGTACTGTAAACCTTAACCAAGGTAAGGGTATATTTTGCTCAAAATTGAAATTGTATTCAATTGCTTTAGTTGCGGCAGAGCCGCCAATATCTTTCCTAATAAATATGTTATACCTGATTAATATAATAAAACCCGATTAATATAATAATATGCATTACTAGTGGCAATCCTGCTCTTGTTACGGTGTAGCCAACACCACTGTGTGATTACAATAACTTGTGTTATCCACACCTATGTACGGTCGCACAAGATGGTGCTTTCATACAAGGATACGTGCAACCCCGTTATAAAACGTGTAAAAAGATGGGGCGACCACCCATAACCCTTATTTATAATTTATGCACTCTTTTACATAATAAATTAATACTTCGCGAGATCCTGGTTTTGCGTATCAGGAACGGCCTTTACAACTTTTTCCCTATGCAATACCAAAAGTGGATTTAAAAGCCTTTTAAAAAGGTGCCATGCTTTTCCTTTGCAGTAGATCATGAGGCCTCACGCATTGATCCATTATGACCAACGTTCGCCCATTTACCAACTCGGGGTTATCGCCCGACACTCGCACGGTATCCATTGCGAAGCACAGTGATATTTGCTGTTCATTTAAATGGAGTCTGCGTCAATTCAAGTGCATAAAACTGCTTCGAGAAGAAATGAAAAAATAACTTTTCTTAATTTTGCTGTAAGACTTCCTATAGCTTGGGAACGATAAGTGAGAACGAGCCTAAGTCAATACAGAACTTGGCTGACGAAATATTGAGAAGTTGAGTACGATGCACTTGTCAAAAAAATTGGCCATATATCTTACTGCCTAATATCGTCCCACGTACACATACAAAGCCGAAAGGATTTATATAATATCATGTTTGTTATAATCTTAATAATTAAAGTAATAAGCGAATTTCTCAAAACTGAGATGCAAAAAGTATCGCCTAAAGTTTCGTAACCCGTATTTATGAAGTCTCTGAACCCTAATTAGATGTGAGTCTATGTAAACCTTTCTATCCTACTTTCTCTAAGAGCGAAAAGAAAAATAAAGGAGCTGGGACAAACAGAGAATCATTTCAAAATCAGGTTGCGAAGTGTCAGTGTGCAGCATGTAACTTTTACACAGCATCAGTTTCCAATATATACTCCACTTTGGCTTGAAATTCTTTGAAGATTATCGTTTTCTAGTCCAAAAAAGCGATACATTCTTAAAATTCCAGTCCATATGATAAAAACTTCTGATCCGCTAGTATTATGCTTCGCGGATGTTGGTTCACAGCCAGGCGATATCTAAGCCTTGCTCTTTCTATTTCCAATCAGATTGTTTTTGTGTGCACAGCATCTGAGATTTTCCTCTTCATCTTGTTGATTATGATGATGCATGCATTATCCATGTGGTGTCTTGTCGTGATCGAGGAATGCCTAACTCCTGACGCATCACCAAGCAAATTTCTGCTTTGAAGATAGCATTTTCACGATGCAATCTCACAGTTTAAGTATGCTATCGCCAATCAGGGCTAGCCTCAGTAGCAAAAAGCATTATTATCTAATTATTACTTATTTATCCGATAAACAATCTTACTATCGCCTATCTCTCAAGTCTTCTTTTTACTACCACAATGCTTGCATTCGCGGTGGTGACGTCTTTGCAAAAATATGGCCGTTTATATAGCCGGAGATATACTGATCTGAATCAAGAGCTCTTCTGTGATGAGTCTTGATCGCTTACTTTACATAAGAAAATCAACCTTTCACATCTCTGGTGCTGAACAGTATATATAAATATACTAATTATTCATATTACAGTAGATCATAAAGTCATCTCAGTAATTAGCAAATGACGATTATAGCCGAATCAAACCTGAGAGGAGCTCAAATCACACAATTTTGGAACCTCTGGTAGGTACAGTACAGCGCTGTCGTGCCATCGTCTGCTCAACATCCCGTATCAGCTTAGAAGTCACTCGTCCACTTACATTGCGCCGTGTTTGCAGAGCTCAGTCCTTCTTCTCATCATTTGCTTTGACAATGGAGCCACATTCTTCCACAGAAGATGACGAGGCTAACGTCTCAGACACGAGCGACAGCTTCATCGTTCTAAATTCTGCGGACAGAAGGGCATTTGTTAGAAACAAAAACGCGATGAATGAGCATGATGAACTTGACGCAGCAAAGACAGACCCCGCAATCATTGCAAAGCCTACTCTTCACTTATCGACGCGCTGTCCCGGTCCATATCGAGGTAAGTGTCTGTACCAGTCCCGCAAATGTGAAAATGAACGAGCTGTCAAGCGGAATGGAAAACCTCACAACCTGTGCGATATGCACCGCAACAAGCAGAATCGTCACCAGCGTAAGTTTGACGCAAAAAAGTTTTCGAGAAAGCGACGACGGGACAGCGGGTCAGAGGATGACGCCAGGATTGACAAGCTGGCGCGTCAAGAGCTAAGTGCTCAGCACCAACTTCCTAGCAAGTCCTTTGAGGTTCCACCCAGCACATTGTTGAGTTTGAGAAGAAACTATGACGTGTCGAGAGCACCTAAGGTGACGACTTTACCACCAATACAGAATCTACGAGGAACGTTATTGCCCTCGTCCCCTGCTTCGTCGTACACAACACCAGGCTCTGTGAGATCGGAAGTTGGCTCGGACGATTACGTGGTACCTTCCGAATTTCGAGCAGTTGATGCTCCAATAATTCGTTGTAGGCAGCAGCCTCGGCGCGTTCATCGTGGACCATATTTACAGTATCAAGTGCAACAGCCTACACTTGGGTACTCAAGCTCGGAATATCGAGCTGCCGGAACATTAGTGAATACTAGTTACTTGACAGCTCCAAGAGCAATCTCAAGTACGACGTACTACAGAGACGATGTACCAAGAGCATACGAGCCTAGTCGACAATCTCGGATATCTCCACATGTGCTGCCGTCGCTGGCGTGTCCCCGATCAGAACAGCCCAACTTGTTCCGCCGAGTGAGTGAGTCTGCATTGTCTCATGTCGAGCGCTTTGCTTCGCTGGAAGCGATTTCGGCGTCTCGATCGACATCAGCAAATAATGTGCTTTCATGCATGCGTAGTTCCAAGTTTGCTAGGGCACCAATGTCGCCTTCGTCATACTATCGAAGCCGATAAACGAGGTAACAAGTGGGATTCTAAAGAGTATCACTAAGTGTCGTACGGGTGAAGTAAGATTCGCGCATAAAAATTGAAAAGTTTTCTGTCACCTAGTTCATTCTAGCTTATAGCGTTAGCTGTACATCATACTTTGCATGAAGCCTAAGACTGAAGAAGTGATGTACAAATTTAATATCTCAGGAAAATATGATTTAAGCAGTAAATTGTTCTCAATTTATGGAAATCGATGCGATTGGAATACGCTTAGAAATGTCGCCTTTACTTGTAGAAAGTCAACAACGCACATGGCTTCAATGCACAGTTTTCTTGATGCGTAATTAGCAAGGGGCTAATTCTCGCAATGGGTGCATCAATTCTCTCAAAGCCGATGGAGAGCGTTGGGAACCTGGTAGAAGGCGTGGGTGCAATCAAACTCTTGGCAATCGACGAGAAAATGACTACATGTGTTGACTGAGAATACTCCACCATGTGCATGTTTACACGGAAATGACAGGTGTCACCAAAATGAAAGCTCTACATGCACATTCGCTTTAGTAACTTTGTGCGGAAATATTCGGCAGGATCTCATTTTGAAATTTTCCATTTATTAAAAATTCTACAAAGACAGCATATGTAATGATTGGCTACGGCCTATGTACCTCAACTTTTCGCACAGTTTTGTAATTTGCCCTTTTTGTGTATTGACTGTATCTTATATCCCTGATAAAGAAATGTGATTTGGTTCTATGTCGGTACGACGATATTCTGTACGTGTTAGATAAAAAGTAGAGCTGACTTAAACATCGCACTCTGTCTGGTGACAAAAAGGGTAATACACTCACTTTTAATTAAAAAGTCGAAGCTTATACGTCGATATAATTTTAGCCGATCGGCCCGCTCCACTTGTTGGTAGGATGAACTTTATCCAGCGTTTGAACGAATGCACCTCGCAGGTGCACCATGCCCGTGAAAGTGATCTCTTTGTAATCTAGAAGAATGCTGTGTTCATGAATCTTGGCATAATCTGGGTATTAGTGAATGGCGATCAACAATCATTTCCTAAACTGCTCATAATTGTGTCCAGCACAGTCGGTTTGAGGGAGATCTACCAGATTTCAGTGGCTCATATATAAATGAGAATACTTATGGAACATAGGACTGAAATAATTTTAGTAGCATGTCAACGGTTGTGCTCTTGAAATTACTGTCCTCAACCACATCAATACCAATATATCTAAGCTTGCCGTAGTTGTACCTCTTGATAGTAGGCTAACTTACTTTCATGCTCATCTTCACGAAACAAGCCACAAAGTGCAGCGGGGCTGCCATTGCTCATTTGCTCAGATAAAGCTTGGTTATGGTCGGTGACCTTCGTTCTATACTTAGTACTCGTACGAGTGTAGCGGATCACAATCGGCTTACTCCAAGAGTAACTACAACCTTAACCCAAGGCTGATTACTTCTTCCGTTTCAAATGTAAACTATGTATATTTGCGGCAAAGCAACCTATATCTAAATCTATAGGGTTTCTTAGCTATATAGGAAAACCTAACTCAATTTATAATTACTGGCTGTTCCAGCCACGTACTGATTTCTTATTTAAGTGTAGCCACAACGTTATCTGCTCGCAATATCTTGTGTAACCCACAACACTGTGTGATCATAAAATCTTGTGTGGACCACACCATTGTTTGATCACACCACTTTGTGTGACTCCGTTACACTCTCCCAGATCAAGATTATGAACACCTACATCCACATTCAACTGTCGTCTCGAACGAGGCTTGCGCGTTTAAGACACCACAACATCACCAGAACCTTCTTTCATTTGTCTGCTCATTGGTTTCTGTGTCGAAGACACTGAAATCATCCAGCCCCGATATTTTTGATAACGCTTGCGGGCAGAGCCCTTTTTCTTCGTCTCTTGCACGCGGTGCAACTTCGAACAGCGCACGGAGCCCGCCACGGGCGATGAATTACCTCGTCGAAGATTTGATGGAAGTCAACTACGAGTCGGATACTCCTTTCCCAGGATGAAAGAAGGAGAGGGCGAGTCGCCCCAGTGGCGCGATGTGAGCCCTGCTCGAACCTTGTGGACACTGTGTCCGTTCCCCGAACTCTCGACTTCTGGGGGAAGTGATATCATTACCAATCACCTAGGAAAGGCACAGGAGCGGCAGCTGGATACTGCTCACAAGGCGGCTCTCATGCGCGTGCATCCATGGTTGGTCCTTGACCCTCGTGTGGAATACGACTACAACTCGGCGGATCTCGATACAAAAGCGAAGGACACGATCACTCGATCACCCGGCGTCTACGTCGTCGAACCCCCGTTCACTACACAAACTGAGCTTGGTCAACGAAAAGCTCTCCGGGCTCGCTTCTTGGTTCGTTGATAAAT
>NW_020189977.1:331581-342485 GCF_900000015.1 Plasmopara halstedii | reverse complement strand
ATATATATATATATATATATGGAATAATGATCGAGTTTTCAGACTCTTGTGTTTTCTAAACTCTGGACATTGTGGACAAGATATTTCGGCTTGATATCATCAGTCTGACAGTGTTTATAACACAACCGCATTCATATAAATGATTGGACGTCGTACGGCGAGCGTGACGAGAAGCTAGGTTATGCAAAAGCAACATGCACATACCAGAAATTATCGGAAATCACACGAATTCTGAATGCAAGAAATGGTTGTTACACCTAACTTTGCTGTGGCGGCAGTCTACAAGACGATGTTGCATTTTCTCTATATTGAGCACTCTCTGGTTATAAGGAGAACGATCCTTGAATTCTCGAAGAAAAAACTAACACACCGTGTCTCTCGGGTGGCTATACTATTGCCGTACCACTAAGTCGCTCCCACGAGTCATTTGGACGTGATGCATTCGATTGTCGTCAAATCAACATTTTAACCATTCTCTAAAGCTGACGCAGCGAAGCTGCTGTAGCTTTTTGGTCACCGACCTTCGTTCTATACTAAAACCAGTACGAGTGTAGCATATTGTCATCCGTTTACTTCAAGAGTACCCACAACACTAACCCAAGGCAAATACACTCTTTCATTCAAAATGAAAATTGTATTTCTTTGTTTTATGTGCCGCAAGGCCGCCTACGTCTAAATCTATCGGTGTTCATAACTTGATAGATAAATTTGATTAAAATGCATTAATACTGGCAGTCCGGCCACGAAATGACTTCTTGTTAAACAATGATCCAGTCTTAAACCTCTGGACCGTAACTCCAATTGCGCAGTTTGATGATTGCATTCGAAGAACGATTCGTGTCGGTATCTCCCACATGCCGAGACTATCAAAGATAGTCAGCATGCTGAAGAAATCCGAAAAGCTAGTAATGTTATGCTCCTTCACCGACTCGGCTCGTGAATGAACGATGGTAAATGATGTCGACATGCTGCAATCAATATCTGGTACAACGTAAAAGATACGCTCCTATTTAGATGACCTGGAAATCCGATAATAATTTTGAAATACTGTCTTATCTCCGTTGCATCTAACAATTTTTCACCCTGTCCTTCTTTATCCTTGGGAGATATACCCAGCAAATCCAGGTTTCAGTAAACGAGTGAGTCAGGACACGATTTTGTCAGACGGGTAGGCCTCACTCGCAAAATCGCGTCCTGACTGAATGATTATATCACCAAATGTATAACGACGAGCAGGACTGTTAACTGCATAGACAAAACACCTTTGCATTCACCTCAAAATTGACGTCGGGCTGCAGCTTGCAAATAAAGCATCAAATGACACCCTTGACGAGTTTCTGAGTGCTGATACTGGCTTGTGATTTTTTTAACGGACCAGAAGACAATCAAAGCAAGTTACTCTTGACACTAAGCCCCATAGATACATTCCGCATCGAGAGTATGACCATGTCAATCCGCTGCTTGTCTAGTCAACCCTCTATCGTACCGACTTGCTGTGTTAGGGATAATTACAGTTGCCTTCGAGTCTCGATGTTGACCAAAATGTTAACTATACGGCTAAGTGCTCTTCTTCTACTAAAATGAAGGATGACCCGCTTCACTATATAGTTATACGTGATGACGAGCTACGAATTGTGGGTCCCCCACAACGATGATTTGAAGGGAACAATATAGTGTGCGAGGTGCATGATACGGCGGTGGCCGGTCACTTTGGCCCTGAGAAGACCCACCAGTCTCTCAATTTTGGTTGTCCAAATGTACAAGTGGGTTGACACGACACGAAATGCCACCAAAAATATACGCTCTGAAATTCGTCGTCCTTACGCACAAAGCTACGTACTCTGGGGTCATATTCTTTGGTGGATGGTGTCCACCAACTCACCGCTGAATTGTTAAATCTTGTCCACCAATCAGATATTAGTATTTTCGCCGCATCATCATTCTTAAATGCCAATGTTTTGGGGCCATTCGCTCAATCACAACATAGAATGCGCTCGAAATTCGCTGCGTGAGCGCCTTTCATAGGAGAAGACATTGCTAGACTCATCACTTATAGCTTGCGGACCGCAACTCTTGTTTCGTGACAATGTGTGATAAGTAAGCTTCACAATCCCAAAGTAAAGGTTCACAAAATATGATTGCCAAAACTGGACCAACTATGTGCAGTGGGATAATAATACTTCGGGACAGGGGTTGCAGATGGAGCTTTTACAATGACGAATAAAGCTGAGCTGTCAATCAGGGTCTGTGGAAAAGGTGGGCTGTCCGCCTTACGCAGTGTATACCATAGTGTTCTCTTGCGTCAGACTGTGAAATAGACCGGTGTAGCACTTCTTTCAGCTAGCCTTGACTTAAGGTATCTTTTTAGATGTCAACAAATAAATTACTTGTAGCTCGAGTGGTTGGTTTATCATCAGCTGATGCATACAAACACATCTTTTTAGCGTTTATCAATGCGAAGTCGCAGAATCAGAGTCTCCATATTTTGTGATGCTCGAGTAAAAATCGTCGCTTAATTCAGTTTTGGTCAACTCTCATTTTAGTTGGTCAAGAAAGGGTAGCTTATCTTGCGGTTCGTGGCCAGAGGTGATTGTGGCTTACCTGGAGGTGTTCGCTGACTATGACAATACGTTATTGCAGTACCCATAGGAAAGGCAAAGCCAGCCGTCAATAAAAAGATTTGCCCGCTCAGCACACCAATATCGAATGATAAGCATTTGGCTCTTTATGGTAACGAACGTAACCCCGCCCCATTTTACACACAAAAGCTTGGTACTTTCATGAGCGCAGCCAGCGCACCGCGCTATGTTTCCCAATCTAGGATATGCCAGACTGGTTAGCTATTTAAAGTAGCAATAATACTTATTTATTCGAATAGAAGTATTTCGTACACATGCCGCTCGCGTCAAAAGCAGTTAGTATCGCATTGGATGTGAGCCACAACTTCCTATACACAAATGTCGGTATGGGAGCAAAAGAGGAAGATTTATTGAGTGCGCAACTGGCAATGGATCTAAGTTAATTTGATGAACAGCTTTTTTCTACTTGCTGATGCTAGATCTGCAGGAGTATCAGGCAATGATGCTCTGTGTGATCTTCAGCCCTTGATTAAAAAACACAACGAAGGGTCGAGCTCTCATGAAGGTCGATCGACATACCCTTCTCCGGAAACTATTGATTTTCATTTGCGCAGACGGCCTACTAGATGAGAGTCAACTCTTTTAATATCTAACGGTGATCGAGGATGACAATCTTTAGACAAGCAACGCCCATTAAGTAAGGTTTATTCATAGGCAAGCTCTGTGAAGCCATGTCATGCCGTTGAAAGTTCCAGAGTAGTTGTGCAAACATGTTTAGAAGTAAGATATTTATGAAGGCATGACAAGTATGTACATCTAATTCCGTGATTCGCAGCGGAGCAATACGGAAGGGGATTCAATTTCCCTTTGAGCCTTATCACTATATTAGCGAGTAGCGCTGATTAAACTTTGACCTGGTTTTAAATACGATATCAGCCTTGAGCAAAGCAAAGGCTGGCTGTAAGCCGGAGTCTCACTGAATATATGCCGTGTAGGCGTATAACTCAACTTTTAGCTGGGGGTCCAGATGATGCATCTCTCATGGCGGAATAATACGAGTGTATGTCGCGAGCTTCAGGGTTAAATATGCTAAGACGAGTAGAGGTCGCATTCAGCAGGGTTCTCCAGGTTTTCCATGCAAATTCTCGAGGGGCCAGAATAAGGCAACGGTTTTTACTTGCTTTAAAAAAAAAACAATCAGGCGCGGTGTTCCGGGTAAAAAACCTGTGGAGATACTTTGAATTGTTCATAGATTTTGGCTCCGATTTTATAAACGGTCTTTGTAAAGTGACCGTACATCCGTGTCAGATGCACCATTCAACGTACTTACAATACAGATTATCAAGATGTTACGAGTTTGTGGCAAGTGACTGTAGCCAGAAAATCGGGTTTCTATTTGAACTTAATGGATATGCTCTTGATATAGCACAAGAAACTATGACTTAGAGCACTGGTGGTGCTGTACTTTGGTCTTACGAGTCATAAACATTTTCGCTGCACTATTGAAAGATATGAGAAGCGATAAGTGCTATAGCTCGAATGTTGATGAATCTGAATGTTTCCGAGCGCGTTGACACCTTGGCTTTGTCGAAAGGTCTGGTGTAAATACAGCACGGATTCGCTTGACACTCAGTAAATTACGGAGAGGGGGTCTATACGGGTCTCTAGATCGTAGACTCACGGCTCAGTGATCGCTATAGATTGGTGGGCAAAGTATACAAATGGCTAAGCTTCTTTATACAATCGAGCTAAACTTAATTTTTTGCTGCATGCTTCGTCTTATTGACCTAGATGTTAGCATTGTAATAGTAAGGGACTTGAAACATCTTTATGTTTAAGCACTCCCAAGCACTTCCGGTGGTAGGAAGACCCGTAGACTAATAGAGCAAATTGTTGTAATTTGCTGCTGCCTATGATATCGGCACAAGGAGAAAACGAGTAAGCTAATTTAATCAATGTTTTGGTTCAGCATAGCAAATACTTCGATCCGTGTAAAAAAAATTGGAGCGAATTTACTTAATGAACATGGCATCTAGCTGGAAATTCCAAAGCAGATATTACCAGCCACTTTTGCACGTCCCGTTGCAAAATTAGTACCAGCCGATCTACTTGGGCTTGGGTATAAAGACTCGCTAATTCATGATTTTACGTGCTGTCATCAAAATCAAGCTCCAAATGAATGTTCAAAACAATATTTATGTTGGTTTCACAAACACGTGTTTACCAACAACATGCTTTAACGCGTCATCTCGTGCATTGATGCAGTTGTTTGTGCAAATATCCACTTTCATCTCTCGTGTTATGCACGATCCTGGAAGAATATGCTATCGTAATAGGCTTGTCTATCACAACAATAGAACTCTGTAGACCCCAGCTGAAAATTTTGGATTGGTATGCTTGTCTGTACCCGCTGAGACGAAAAATACGGTCACTTTCTTTTGTCTTGAGGTCTGCATACAATTAACTGCTACCACCACAGGATACGTAAAGCTCAATCTCTATCAGTAGACCACCAACGAGTACTCCAACGTAAGACATTGTTAGGAAGAGTTTATGAACCGTTTTGCGTAATAGCTCATTCGTTGCATCTCTTAATCAAAATTGAGGGATACACAGGACGTTCATGTCAAGACAGACTCAGGTGTAAGGAAAAAACTGATACAAAGGCGCTACTCAGTAACAAAGAGGTCAATCTGTTCTTATTCTACTAGGCCTTACTATTCATTGCATCTGGTACGCTCGATGAGCCTCAACCTCTCGTAAGCCAGTTGATCATTTCAATGGCTCAGAATCGCATTTGCCGAGACGAAAGCCAAGAAAGTAAAGGAATTTGTCATCCTGGTTGTACACGATGCAAAGTTGAGAGCAGTAATGCCATTCATCGTGATGATAGTTTTTGCAAAGCACGATGGAGGGTAAAAGGTGTAGGTACAGTATGTGTACCAGATGGGTGATTATCAAGATATTCTGCCTCACATAACCTCCCAAGCAGTTTGATGACCTTGTTCGTCTTCCCGCATCTTCTTGATTAGTAAACCGTCCACATCAACAACGTTTTTTTTGATACCGAGGTATTACACATAAGGGCTTATTCTCGTGCGCGATCCCCGAACTTTGAAAATTGCAAGTGCGACACGCTGTGGCTCCGTTTGAAACAAGAGAAAATCTATGGACAGCTCAACCACTTTCTTCCAGAGGAAGAGATATTTCACCCGTGCCTAAAGACCTTAACATATAGCATCTGCAGTACTCGATGCAAGTTAGTTATCCCTCCTCGGCGCGCTCTAGGCGTGCCTACCAGTGCTAGTGGGCGTCTTCAGACACCTAATGTTTTTTCATCTCTGCCAATTCCCTGGAACCATCAGAACCCAACATAGACAATAGCTTGATTAGATAGTCTATTTGTCTGTTAAGTATTTCAACAGATCCATATTTCATAGTCCCATTGCCAAAGAGACAACAGTCTTTCAACGACTCATCGCGGGATTGACTTCATGTGTTACCAAGTGCAACGAGATTCACGTGTACTTTGCGCAGAGGAAGTTAAAACTCTCGGAGTCCGCGTTTACAAAAGCTCAGAGGCTGGAATCGTGCTCTCTCACGCCCACACTTTCGCAAGGAGCGAAATCAAGATCTTTTATGATATATAACACCAGTTAGCTGCGATTCATACATCAATTTCCCATATCATTTACTAAAATAATAAATTACTTCCATACCACAATCTCTATTCCATTATCAGCCTAAATACCGATATTTCGGTACTCATGGGTATCTCATACAATTATACTAATTGTACTAAGACGGATACAGTGTACCCCTTCTTTTGTTTGGACAGCATAAACATAACACTTCGAGTATGTTAATAAGTGGCTACCACGCCATTGGTCTGCCGCTACCGCATAGCTCCTTTCGGCGCTTTATTTACGCAAAGAAACACGAAGCAAAGAAGGACAAACCCGAAAATGTCAATGGCAGCTCCGAGTCTATTCTAGTACCTGGGCGTACCGTTTATCTCGTGAATTTACCATCAATTGCTTCGAATATGTGGTTACGCGCGTGTTTGGAGCCTCTGGGGACAATTCAAGATATAATTGTGAAGAGTTTGGAGCAATTGCATGAAGAAAACGACAATAGCAATGATTTAGGCAATCGGTGGACAGCGCACGTAGTATTTAAATCAAAGGAATCGGTGGACAAGCTGCTTCAAATAGACGTGTTGGAGACGCCTGTGGCAATTAAAACGTGTGGTTTGCAAGGTTGGTTTGCTTCTTATCATTACAATATATAAATGTATCTAAATACTTGTTTGTGCGCAGCGTATACATCCAAGTATCATCAGAATCGTTCAGGATTTTCCGAAATTAAAGAAATAGCTGATCGGTATATGGCATCGTTTGATGAGATGGAAATGACGGATTTACGTCGTCGGGAGGAACTTAAGAATCAAGTGGATGAAGATGGATTTCAAGTAGTCGTGAATACTAAAAAGCGTGGATTTATACAGTCGGAGACACTGACAGCTCGACCTGCTAAGAAAGAGAAAAACAAAAAAGTTGAGAATTTCTATCGATTTCAAACACGCGAGAAGAAACGAGATCGTACGTTCTTGATATCATTTGCAATATCTAAGGAAAAGAAATTGATTTTATATGGAATACAGAGCTCAAGACATTGCGTGAGCGTTTTGAAGAGGATCGACAGATTGTTGAAAAGATGAAGAAAGCTAATAAATTCATTCCGGAATAAAGTTTTGTTCAAGAAATAGTAATCAAGTTGATTTGATTGTAGTATACTATACACAGATTAGACTTAAGTAACATGTGTTAGTTAGTGCAACTTGTGATGATAACTTTACTAAGATGGACGGTATCAGTTGAAACACGTTCACGATGGAACTTCCTGCAAGTTTAGGGGTTTCCATGCACTCTACCGCCATGTGTTGGGCAGCAGCAGAAGGAAATTTAGAAACTGTCCGTCGTTTGCGGGAGGAACATGGAGCTGACGTGAACGCTTGTGACTACGATAAGCGGTATACTGGCACTTCATTTGTACCATTTTGATTCTCTTATACTAATATCGTATGAATTACTAGTACACCATTGCATATCGCTGTAAGCGATGGACAAATTGAAATAGTAAATTATTTACTACGATGTGGAGCTAATGCCGAGGCACTTGATCGATGGGGACGCTCATCTATTGACTGTGCCATCGAGACAAAGAATGTAGCCATCTTACGACTTTTGGAACGTGCAACATACGGACGTAGTAATACAGTGTCACTATTTGAGGTGGATAAACGAATGCGGGCAACAAGCGAGAGTGAAGGATTGAGACGGTTTGTGGCATATGCAACACATGATGGCAATTTTTCATGAAACTGACAAACATTCATGGTGACATAATAATTAGGAGTCGATCAAGTCCAGATATTGCATCATTTTTTCGAGCAATTCAAGAAGGAAATACCGAGAAATTGAAACGAGCGTGGCTTGATGGCATGGAAGTGAATATAGCTGATCATCTTGGACGAACATCACTTCATATTGCTGTGGAAACTGGTCAGATAGGTGTGATTGAATTACTTTTATCTGCTGGTGTTAATACTACAGTTGTGGACAATTTGGGACGTTCACCTATAAGTATTGCATTGGAAAAACAATATATTGCCATTGTAGACATTTTACGTAACCATCAAAAGACGAAATTCTCAAGTCATGAGGTAAAAAGCAGCGAAAATGCTGATGAGATTGCACATGCGTTTCGAGTGACGAAGCGAGGAGAAATTGAAAAACTCAAGCAGCTTGTACCAGCAATTGTACGACCAGATATGGACGATTATGATCGTCGGACATTATTGCATATCGCTAGTGCTGAAGGGCACGTCGAAATTGTCAAATATTTGGTTGATTGTGGTGCAAATGTTAATTTACTTGATCGTTGGGGATCATCGCCACTTTCGGATGCCATGGATTTTGCACATAATGATGTTGCAAAGTTTTTAAGTGCTAATCATGCAACAGAGAGTGGCTTTCGTGCCACTGTTGCTGTAGACCATATTGACAGTACCACATTAACTGGTGCATTAGAGTATACACTTCGAGTCATTACACGGGTAAGGTTGCAACAGAAGAAAAAAAAGAAGTACTTTGTCTTAATTTGGGTACATTTATTTCATATAGGGTCCATGGATAATGGGTCAAGGACATTGTCCAATGCTGGATGAAGACAATAATTGTATCTTAATGACACACAGTATTTGGCAAAAAAACTCACGTATCGATCCTCACTCAAGTACTTTACAATATAGCGCTGGAATTCAAAAGTATCGAAAAGTTTCGTCAATGGTCATGTTGGATCCTGGTCAAGGATTAATTGGAAGTGTCTTTAGTAGTCAACATCCTCAATGGCTTGATTTGCGCACTTCTCATCAATCACAATTCTTTCTTCTACCACATGCTCGAGTCGCTGGCTTTCAAACGAGTCTTGCTATTCCAATGATTTGTAAAATGTCAACAGTAGCAGTTTTATCTTGGTATTCACTTCATGCATTATCAGAAGATCAACATGAAGTACAACGAATGCAACGTCTCGTTCGATCGGTTATGATCTTGTCATCACTTCGTCAAGATTATTCAAGCTCAATGAACTCAAATGGTCATAATGGACGTATCTCTCGATTTCAATTTTGTCAGACATTAGATAATGCCATCACAGCTAATGGTGAGCTTACAGACACGTCAATTCAACGCGAAGATTGTAAGTTTTTCTTGTACTTTTATGCTTATTTTGTAGCTTACCAATACTGTCTTAAATATCTGTGTAGTGGACGTTTGTGACACGATACCACTTGCTCTCGAGTGGAAATTATTTGATTTGATTGACACATTAGCGACTTCTATGAATAGTGAAGATCACGCTGCGATTGTGCCAATTTTACGCTCTCTAGTCTTTTTACTACACAATGGACTGTTTGATCAAGCTTTGCATCAACAATCTCGACACTTATCACTTAAGCATGTGATTGAAACAGCAAATGGTAAGATTCGAACCAAATCGGACCTCATTGGACATTTAAAGTACTATCTCCAATATTTCTACACTGTGAGTCCAACGGAAGCCGAGCTTTTTACCGAAGTTCAGGAATTGTCTTTACGAGTGGAGAAGGCGTTGAATGCTCGAACTCCTGATGACAAAAAATCAACTTTTGATAGTACGTTAACGAATGAAATGGAGAGTCAGGAAAACGAAGCGAGAGTCGAACGGATTGATAAAACTGAGTGCGTCTTATGCAAGTACAAGGTCCCAGGTTAGAATTGATAGTTTTTAGACGCTCCTTCTGGATCGATTGTGTGATTATATTTTTTATGCTTCAAATTATAGGTCACATTCATCCAGGTCTTGCACCTATTCCAGCAGATCTACAACCTCGTGAAAGGATTTTATCTGTTTCAAAAACGTCACATTTAATGCACGGTACAGTTGACGAAGTTTATTTCACATCAAGTGGATCTCTGAGTTTCTATTTTATGATGGAGTAGGCAAGAAGTTTTTTGGACAGGCTGACAATCCGAGATCACCCGTTTATCGCCATATTGAACAGGTACATTTCGATCAACGATTTGATTTTTATTTTCTTCTTACATTTGAATGAATACTTTAGCTCTTGGAGCGATTGGAAAATGAATACGATGCTTTTAAGCGCAAGATTGAGTTGGCTAAGTGTTGTGATGGGTCACAAACGACGGTCATTACGTCAAGTGACTTGTACGATGTTATTGGTGCTGCTCACGAACCTTTGAAGATTGATGGATATGCTTCGCGAAATTACTCACGAAAAGATCTACTTGATGTCATGAATGAGATTATGCACGATACGTCGTGTATCATCTCACAGAAACAGCTTGTTGCATTGCATGAGCGACTTCTTTCGACTTCAAGTGGACAAGCAGGTGTCTTTCGAACGGATCTCGCAGTCGGATATGCTTCGTCTCGGATCTATCGTGTGTTTCTTCCTGCTGAAGAGATAAACGACGCTATAGAAATTTACATCAAGAGACTCAACGATGAAACGCGTTGGACGCAACGACCACTTCTTCGTGCTTATTATGCATTCGCAGTTCTCGTGTTTTATATTCATCCCTTTCACGATGGAAATGGACGTTGTGCACGATTAATTGGAAATTTAGTCGCCAAGAAACTCGGATATCCATTCTTGCTTCGTGCTTCAGACAAGACAATTCAACTGGTGGAATTTCTAGAAAAAGCAATTGTGACAGTTGAAATTCTTCGTAGTAGCCGTCGTCAGACTCGTCAGTCACG
>NW_020189977.1:327329-331571 GCF_900000015.1 Plasmopara halstedii | reverse complement strand
GGTGGCGTCATAGACGCAAATGATGCAGACATCTTCTGCTGCAGGTGCTCTAGCAGCGTATACGTAGTATGATAACGCCTCTAGACGCGCACCGATTGCCTTGGGGCCTTGCGTTGCAAGGTGTTGCGCGCTCTCAGAGTCCATAAACGACATCAGCTTGTTAAGCCCGTCCTGCATGCCCTGTAGCAAAGAGGAAAATTGTTCCATCTCCACTGAGGATCAGTCGTAACGATTCAGGTGTAGATTGACTACAAGTGCCACCAAGTGCAGCATGGCTGCCGTAATAGAGGAGCGTACGTTAGGTCACCGACCTATCGTTTTAAACTTAGAACAAGTACGAGTTTAGGGGATCGCAATCCGCTTACTCCAAGAGTAATTACAACCTTAATTCAAGGCTAATTAACTCTTCCGTTTCAATTCAAAACTGATTTTTATTTATTTAATTTGCGGCTAAACCGCCTGATTTTAAATGTATAGATTTTCCTTAATATATATAGTTTAATCTAAATACATGTATAACTACCGGCTATCTAGCCCCGCACCGTATTTTTGTTTGGGTGTGGTCACACCATGCCCATCTTGTGTGACACACACACCCCTGTTACCATGGTATGTGTAACCCCGTTACATCATGGCAATGATAGCTATTGCTGCCTTCGAAAGACATTTATTCACAATCTCAGTGTTATCAATTTGCAGTCTCTTGATCGCCGTTGGCTTCCTTTGGCCTAAGAACGAGTATTTGTCTAGATAGAAAAATCATACATAATTAACTCTCTTTGGATGGCAGAGCAAATTAAAGACTCATTTGCTTTAATGGCTATCGGTCTTGGGCTAAGCGTACGAACTCAGCCTCTGTGCGCTGTCAATGCGGACTCTTTGGTCCTTTGTGAAAAGTAGCTTGGTGAGGTATCGATATAGTCAGTATGTCTATACTCATTCCCCAATGTCTATTTTTGAAGTGCAATATTGACCCTTAAGTAGTTATAATTGCTGATTTCTTGATATCAGAATAATTATCGTTGATACTTAAAACATCATATTGCATTGTCTAGGATATGATCAAAATAGTACGTATAAGCTTATTTCCCGAGTCAGAAGTAAAATCATCGCTTGTGGCCGATGATTACACCCATGTTGTAAGCCTCAAATATAAGGTGACAAGGCCCTACATTTTGCCGGTCGATTACATAGGTAAACTGCTTCTTCATAACTCAATTGTACGGAAGTACATCCGATGTTAAAGTGCAAATAAAATTGTGAAAATTCATTAGTTTTTTTTCAGCTTTGGTGAAGAACTTTTTCAAAGATTTGAAGAGACTAATAACTATTTTATATATAATGATTCGTAAAGCAAAAACCAAAACTTGTGGTATTTGTCAGTTTATTTGCCGTTATTTATTAAGCAAGGCTTATCTCTGTGTTCATAAATCAGTGTTAGCTCTCGCTTGTCCGAATTTGTCGCCTTGTGTACGTGTTCAGCACAAATTGCTCCACAAGAATTAGTTACTATTCCGCGTAATGCAATTATTCGCTTTGGACGGTTGGAAGATGGGTGGATGGTTCTCTAGTCTTGATTTTTATTTATCGCTACATATTACTGTTAAGTGCGGAGTTACGAGTGCGAAGCGCGCTCAAAATAGCAAATTTGGTGACATGCATGTAGATATTGTGAACACGCTATGCCTAGACAATTGCACGTAAAGATCTTCAATTTTTTTGAACATGTGACCACAGTATCGAAGTGTCATGTACATGATCACGATATTTAAACGCTTGTAGCTCAATGGATGCATGTATAAAAAAGCATGAGTTCGTTATCATAATGAATCTTATGATGCAGTTGCATGCGTCCTTTAAATGCTGTCGTCGACGTAAACTCAAATGATCCGACTAACGTTAATTATCATCACGCATTCACTGTTGAATATCTTATTGAAATGTAATTGCTAGCGTTGTTTATCACGATGAAATAAAGTCTTAGCCAAGCTTAGTTTGTGGTCAAATTGAACGGTCAGCACGTGGCTTGAACGCAAACCGTCTTCTACAACAAGTTGACCATCTCTCGGCTGCTGTAACACGCCATTACTACTCGCAGCTTTCGGCAATGTAGAGAGCATGTTATTTACTTTCGTTGTCTAGCGAAAACTATCATCTGCTGAGCCAATTGTTTAAATTTTGGCAGCTTCATTTCACGTAACCTTAACATGAATAACAAAAAATCCATCTGCTCGTTTATATTTACATGAGTTAATTTCGCTATTTATTCCCATGTGTCAAGTATTTCCTTACGCCTCGAGATCGACTTTTCATCTTTGCTGTCCAATGTTTCGCATCTGATGCCTGGAAAATTGTTCTCAATTAGTTTTTTTAACTGCGGCAATCCATCTTTGCGAGGAGTATAAGTGCCACTATTGTTATCAAGCACCAGCTTGTGCAAGCCATTTTTCGAGATCTCAACTCGAAACTCTCCGGCATACTTCACCGAATCGGCGGCATTCGAATGCACCATGTGCTTTGATTGCATGTCTTTAAAAAACCCAGCGCCCGTCTCAGAAAAGAACCAGCCCTTTGACGTTATTACGTACGTGAAGAGCACAGGCCTGTCGTCACGTAATCCGTTGTGAATGAGCGCAAAAAAGTCTGCAGGAGTTTTGAGAAAGCCGTACTTCGTGCTATCTCGTTCATGCTCGTAGACCATGGCGTGTTGCGTCTTGACTAAATTACGAAACACTATTCCTTCTGGATGATCCGGTGAAAAAATATGCTGAGCTTTTTTATATTTCTTGTTCCATTCATTGTCGACTGGCATGATGCATGGGATGTTGTGAAGCTGGACAATGTAAGCCAAAGACTTTAAGTTCTCGTCATCAGATGTTAACATGTTAAGTAAGCCCACAGAATGGCTTGAGTGTACAGAATAGCGGACGGGGCCGACTTCCTCTATTACTGCGTCAATATCAGTATCATTTAGCTGGTGGCAAGTGACCTAAAAAGAATCTCATGTTAATATATATCTTATATATTTGAAACAAAGACCAACCTTAATGCTGATGATGCCAGCCTTGCGATCATTGTGCGTGATTGGTAGCTCAAGCGCCGTCCTTTTGTCACAGAATATAATTCTAGTGTCAAATTGTGCTTCTCCAAGTTCGTCGTCCCCATAAATGTCAGTATCGAGTAAATTAAGTTTGAATGTCGAGTCTTTTGGGACGTTCTGAAAGTAAAAGTTTTCGTCCCACTTGGGGTTGACAGTGTCGAAAGCTGGATGTGTCCAGGCCATCGGCTTGCCATTTATTTCAATCAGGGTATATGCATCGCTCGAGGAGAGCTCGCCTCTAAAAATTGCCGCCAGCCCAAAGTGCTCACCAGAATTAATACCCTTATATACATGTGTACAGTTATACGTCAAAAGATATAGCAAGACAAAGCTAACGGACCTTGGCAGCCACAATATTGAGATTCACATTGAACAGAACGCCGGCAGACATGTCATGCACCGAGGACAAAGCAGACATCATGGTGTGTGGCAGCTTGTAGTGGGGAATAAGTCACCAATTTTATCGTGGGAGATGTGTTTTTACTAAGCACGAATATCATTGGGGGCAACATTAGACAAATCGCAATAGTACCACCATATGATAAATCCAGAATCTAATGCGTGGATCGGTCAAACAAAGAAGGGTCTAACGAAAATCACAAAAACCTGATCCGGTAATCGGTCGAAAGAAGTATTCCAAATAAAATTCAATTGCAACTTGCGCAATAGGCATAATCTAACACCAGTTTGCTAAACTTTTGACTAAAATCTTTTACAACTCACAATCTGTAAAGATCATAAGCTTAGCAAGTTATCTCGGTAGAGCCCTGCCGCCACACTATAGGTGCCGAGTTCACGAGGTTATCTGTTGAGATTTAAACTGCTTTTGTATGGCTTCTGTTTTGGATCAAGATCATTTATTGGGACATCCAAACTTCGAGTGACAAAAGATCTATGCGGCACTCAAAAACCTCAACGCCAATTCTGGAACGAGGTTTCACGTGCCCAGGTATGAAGGGCGTGGGTCACACAAGATGGTGGGATCACGCAAAGGTGTGGGTTACACCAGATGGTGAGCCCACACAATGGCGTGCCTACACTCAATCAACAAGCCAGTAAGTGGCTGGAACAGCCAGTGGTTATACATTTAATAAAGCCTACAGACTTAGATATAGGCGGCTTTGCCGCAAATAGAACCAAGA
>NW_020189977.1:315622-327251 GCF_900000015.1 Plasmopara halstedii | reverse complement strand
CTGCGGAATAACAACATACGACAATAAAAGAGCCACCCTTCTTTGAATCCCCAGCTGTGATCATGCAGCTGTGAGCTCAATGCAAGCAGGTTTAGTGAGCACGATCTCCACGTATGTAGAGGTGGGTCGTTGCTGTATACTCTTCCTTCTTAGAAGGGTATAGCAAGGATTGAGCGTGTTGGCGGTGTGCATGGGTTGATAAGCGTCAAGCCTAAACCTTTCTGCAAGCTGACTATCAATAGTCCAACCAAAGAGCGCTTTGAAGATTCCATTGTCTCTGGAATCAGCCATCAGGTGAGAGCAATGTCAATCTGTGACAAAGTCCAAAGTTTGAATGCTAGAGCTCATGAACCGCATGATACTGCCGACAGAAGTGCCACATCAGCAGTCGCCTTTAAGAGCCACAACAACCTTTAGACGGCGCGTTAGACAGGCAACGGAAGGTTACACGATCTACCCGATGTTTTTTTTTGGAGGATTAATGGAGGCATCAGTTACAGTAGACATTCAACTTCTTCCTTCTTTCTATTTCATCAGGAAGGCAGCAAATAATCTTTCTATTACGTTCGGTCAGGTGAGATATTTTCGTAAAGAAACACGGATGAATTGATGTGGTGCCCGTTTGGATTTTTTGCCAAATTAGGCTTGTGAAAAGAATACATTTTGTAGCCGTTGATCGTTGATCGTCGCCATGTGACAGAAATTTCTGGTGGATGCTGTGTTGAACTCTATTTACATTTCACGCCTACAATTGATGGTCCTATCCAGAATCCAGAAAGTTGAATTGGAATCAAGCCGTAGCCTTGCATCATGCAAAGAATCTAAAGTAACCGAGATTGTATTCAAGGAAAGTTGGTAGAAAAGAATGTACTATAGAAATGATCGGTAGGTGCTCTATGATGATTAGTGATGACGCTCCTAAGCTCACCACTGTGGTCTCAGATTCGACTCGTCTCTTGTCCTCAAGCCCTGATGCCGCTTCGTGAAGCTTTCTTTCCTCAGCTTATCATCTGACTGCTTATAATATTAGCATCGTAATGACCTCAGAGGTAGCAGGTAGCGGGTGTATACATCTGAGGTCAATTCCGCTGTGCCACCTAACTCTGTATACTGTTGTATGTGTTGCCATGTGATGAGCTCGAACACCAAACTGTTTGGTGAACTATATTACAAAGGGCTACAACATATTCAACAATGACATTAACTATAAATTGATGAAACCAGAGGCAGTACTCTATCCCTTTTGTGTTTAGCTAGAACTTAAATAGAGCCGTATTGTCTGTTCAGTGATGTGCCATCATTTATCCTGCTTTCTTCTTGAAGCTACTGCCTTTTCACTGATGTCAATGTTCAGTTGCACAACTATCAGCGCTGAATATTTCAGCTATGCATTTTCACCGTTAGATCAGCTTGTTGCAGCTGTATTTCGGGCAACGCCTCTCATCTCCATGAAAGCTAGTTTTAAGTCTCTATGCAGGTAATTATGCAAATCATGCTCATCAAATACGTACCATATGTGATAATACGCCATAGCGTAGCTGGCTATCTCAGGCGCATTCCTGTACCATCATCAGTGAATGGATATCTAAAGGCAGTTTTGCTGCCATCAATCATAAGATATGGGCTATGCAAATTTTTCAGCCCACATCATCTACCCTTAAGACAGTTCGCTTATCCACTTGTGAAACGTCTGGACATTGCTTTGCAATTATCTGGACAATGATGTCAACAACATCTAGGCTCGCGACTTATTTTGGCGCTCTCTAATGTACTGGAGCAAAAATGCCATCGCGGTATAATTATTTTCTTCGATGCAGCATATTTTGGAGCCGTAATAAACACGAGTTGTGGAAGGATCATCTACTGGTTTTAAAGTTAGCGGTAATATTTTAAATCCATACTCATCTAATAGGTAGGTTTCGATCGAGATTTGTCAACATCAAGCATTCATTTTGCTCATAATAACGATACTTAGTAATTCGACAACAACAAGATTTGATAACTGCTGACGATTTAGCTGTCGAACATTCGGTTTACGTTTTGGTTTGATGGGAATTCCATCATGATTTCTAGCCTACAAAGGCGAGCACATGCTTATCTCAAAGTCGCTTGAAAATTAGCAGTCACAATCATCGACTACGAATAAATCAGTTTATCTATGTATAGCGATTTGATATAGCTTACAATCCGGTATACCGGTGCAATGAACCAAAATTGCCATTTCTTGCAGAATAGGTCACTCATACATTTATTTGCAAGGACACGGCCATGCGCTCCGCATGAAGTGCTTTACAATATTGTATAGAATATGGCAAAAGCGAAGTGAATAATATAATGTATGATACTTAGTTCGCAACTCTGTGCTACCTATTGGTAACCTGACGTATCTAGACCAATAAACGGCTACCATTTTGCCTGTAATCATATGCAAAACCATGCCAGCAAGTGTGACCGTTACCGTAATCTCTACAACGCCATCCAAACGCAATTAGCGGTGTAATCTCAACGCTCTCACTTACCGCTAATCTTAAGTGTGATCTGTCGCTGGCTTGTTCTTGATATCCGGTGCCTCGCGCAGACTTTGAACATTTTGGTTTCGATTTCTTCGTCAGCATGTCTGCAAGTTGGTCTAGTATCAATGAAGTCAACCCATTTGAACGTTCTTTCAAAAGCGTGGTGCCTGGTGTCCACGTAGATTGTGAGAGTGTGGTAGCCTGTATTGCTTGCGAAAGGTATAACACCTTGGTTGTCTTCCCATATTCGCGAGACTATTTTGTGACCCATTCCCGTCAGCATTGCGCGCGTCTAATAAATTTCTTGTGTTCATAGCTGAGTCCATGTACTCAGCTTATGCGTAGCTCAGTGCGATGTACCTTGGTACCTAGACTTGAATACAATCGGAACATTACCTATATAGATCAAACTCCTGATACTGAGCGTCTGTCATCAGTGTTACTACCTCAATCTGCATTTATAGGAGCTTCGACCACCACCTTTCCAGTTTCACCTTAGTAGATGATTCCGTGATGACTAGTAGACTTAAAATGGCGTTGTACACGAATTGCGGCGTTACAATGTTGTAACCCGGGATTTTTGATTAAACAAGACAGATGTGGGTCGACAAATGCGATATCCAGATAGTGGTTGCAATATAGAGAACACAGCCAATATGAGAGCGGTATGGTCTCGAGCGCATCTCAAAACGCCCCGAATTCTGTACTTGAAGACAATCTGAGTCAGGACGAACACGGAATGTTGACATGCTGGGCGTTTTTCTGGACATATCGCTTAACTACATCGTCAATCTAGTGTGTCTGTTCGATCCATCAAGTTGCCGCTGTTTATTCGTGGTCGATTTCCATGCCCGCGATGAATTTCACCATGCCGAGATTCCCTATCTTACAAACACTCTTTAACATCCCATTGACTTCTATAGTTCGGCCACCTCGTCTTGGTTGCAATGATTTATTCATCGACACACAGACATACGTGCACAAACCCTTCTTCCGATTTCTTCACGTAGATGCATTGGCCCGCTTCACAGCTTTTGAATCCATTCTTCTGAAGACGTGGTCAATTTTCTTGCATAAGGCACCTGCAGCTTGCTCGAGTCCATATATGGTCATGTTTACCTGACACGCGGATTCTTGAGCTTACTTGACACCTAGCGAAATCACCACGGCAATACGGTTTGACGGTGGCAACGGCCGCACAAACTGTCAGTACAACTCAAATTGAGTTCATGCTGGCCACTGGGGAGGAAATCCACGTCGGTTTTCTTTTTAGATCCCAAACCTACCAATCATGCCTTGTTACTCGCCACACAGCGATTTCGGTCCCATTTCTTAGCAACGACCCAACGGCACACAATCGTACGCTTAATAGATCCCCATGGAGCATTTTTGCACACTTTGGGGATGGTGGGCCGTTACTTCCTTTCAAATTTTCTTTGCTTTCTGATTTGTTCGCCAACATCAACATAAGTCCAAAAGCACGCCTTGAGCATTTGATTCGAGGTTGAAACAGCAATTGGACTTTCTGCAGCATTGCAGCAGTATATCAGGAGACCAATCGATCTTCCTGTTCGTCTTATGCTGAAGCATTGTACCATGTTAGCTCGGATCGCAAAGAGGAGTTTTTTGGAGCACATTAAACCTTCAATGATTAATATCGGGCGGCTCCTACTCCAGTTGAACGTCTAAAAAGTCGCTCATAGACTCATCCTGATCTTGCTAGCGTGTTGTCCCCCCACTTGCTGCGCCTTCATCGTAGTTCTTTGTTATATCTTTTGACTAATTTTGTAAACGCCCACTCACCTGATTTCACCGACCGTGATTTACTGTTATCCAAATCGTATACACAACATCCCTTGGTGTCTTCCAGCGCTAGTGGCTGCGAGAAATTGTTCGAACATGTGGATGCCTGCTGCTTGTCTCACGACCGAGTATAGGCAGGACGCAATGCTAAGCTCTCTTGCTTCTGTAAGTCAACCTGCGGTATAGCGAGAGTGTCTCGTTCACCTCCGAGACTTTCAAGCAAACGCGCGTCGCGGCATCTCGTTCATCTGCACGTCGGATGATGCCTTGACGAGGCTAGGCAACTTGCAGCTTACGGTATGTGGTATCAGTGTAACGACCCATAAGTATTTAAAGTACGACATACTGTACTTTGTGGATTTGACCCGCCTTCAGAAAGACGTTACCGATCAAGCGATCTATGTCTGGTTCGTTTAAAGAGGAGCCAGACCTGTTCTGATTACTCCTACGCACGTGCATGGTCAACTGAAGTCCAGGGGACGCACTGTAAACTTTAACAGTGTGGGTTGTCCTGCCGGGCTTTTTGAATTGACAGGAGAACTTCTTTAAGAGATAGATTTCGACTCGAAATAAAGCCATGCTTTGTGCAGCGCAGGCCACGCAAAATTAATCGGGTAAAGCCGCCATCCTTACGGCCTCATCCTCGTCGATCGTCTGACACGTCCGATGTTAGCATGAATGGAAGAGATGTCGCCGCCGAGCACGAAGTTGCAACGCATGAACCGAGCGAGCCAAAAGTTAGGACACGGGTTGCAATAGACCTAGACGATCCATCTGCTCATGCTATGCTCACCGGTCGTGCCTCTACTCGTACTGGGACAAAGGTGAAGCGCATGATCGTTTATGCCGTCTAAGAAGGTACACTAAACTTGTTCAGCATTCGCAATACGGGATCATCGATCGCGACGGCGGCTAGTACATGAAGCCAACCGGCCTCGTTGTCTGCGAGTTGGAGTGTGAAGTTGAGGACCCCTATTCGCTGGTGTACCATTTTCCTGTATCGCCAAATTGCTATGATATTCTTCGCGATAAGGGTTTTGACTCAACCCTTCCACCTGATATTGATCTGCAAGCTGGTGAGCAAGACGGAGATGACGATGGAATGGTCACCCCAGTATCTGGCTTTACTGCTTCGTCTGACCTTTTACCGTATGAGGAGGAGGCTCGTACACTAAAACGTGTTAGTACCCTCGCTCATGAAGTAGAACAAGTTTTGATAGAAGAAGTTCGACACGTCATCGATGAGTTCATCGAACAAGATGTTCTCAGAATGACAAGTCACGAAGACGTCCTAGTCGCTATCCAAGCATAACCTGCTTTTTTCCTACGCATCTTTCTTCAGCTTCCTTCCAATCGTCGTGACCGACTATTTCGAGCGCACGCGGTGTATCGTGCAATCAGTGCGGAGCCTGTCGCTGACCGTGATCTTAAGATTCCCGTCATCTTTTGAATGAATGCTATGGCATAGACTCAGTTAAGACTGCCATCTTCTTTGAGCGTATGTTTCCAGAACGTGAAGTCCAAGCCGCTGCGGTGCACAGTGCTACCAGTTTCTTGTTCCTGATGGTGTTTGGGTAGGTATATATATTGATCCAGTGAGAATTCAAGCTCCTCTTGGACCATTAATGCCCCCAAACGTCTTTGTCACTCCCCGTTTCTGCTTTGTAGTGATATCAACCTTTTCTGTTTGGCTCGAACTGATACGGCGGGGATATTTATTAACGACATTCGTACGCCCCAGCTTGCGGCACTTGATGTTTTAGCAACTACTTTGTTGCCTTAAATGATGGCTAAAAGGCCCTCTAGAGAAACTTGGACAATTAATGAAGTCTCTCTGAACGCGAATGGGTTAGACACAGCCAAACTAGAGACGTATCATCGACTTCTATCAGAACATCAACTGGTCGCGTTCCAAGAGACAAAATTCAACAAAGAAGGATCACTGCAGACCAGAAAACATTCTATTCACGTTTCTGACTCAGGAGCGCGCTACTTTCGGTCCGACACCACGTCTCCTGTCTTCAACGAGAGACATGGCGTAGGCCTGATATTGTCATCAGCCTCACCATTTAGCGAAGTTGAAGACCTCACTAGTCCAGTCTACAAGTACCAATTAAGCAATTGATGTTTATTTATCAAGTCCGCGCTTGGTGTACATACATGTTCTTTACGCATTTGATGATCCCCCATGATTTTCGTGTACTTCCCACTCAATTAATTTTCAGCGACTCGGATGAAGACGGCCAAGCGGCTCACACTCTAATGGGTGACTTCAACGTTCCAATGGACTCTTTTCTGGATTAAACTGCACCTTCTTAGTTGCACCCCGGCACTAGTAGAGAGGAACTAGGTGATTGGCTTGAAACGTTGGGCTTGATCGACGCATGGCGCTTTTTGCATCGAAATACAAATGACTACACAGTCCCAACACGCAAACACCGACTGGATTACTGTTTCTTACAGTGGATCTAGTACAAAATCATCTCGCTGAGATCAAACATATAAGAATTCAAAAGTGGCATAGCGAGGACCACATATTGGTGGGGTGTCGGCTACAAGCGAAATTCATGCCGACAATGGCGGTACCCCACATGGCTTTTACGAGATCCGGATGTCATCACATACCTTACCTCGTCGGGGGAGCGACTGGCGGCACATATTCGGAATTTTGAAGGCGCTAACCCAGGGAGTCGTCTAAATGAACACAAACGTTCCGATTGTATTTATCTTCGCAGTCGATGGGTTGAACTTTGACAAGCTGATGCACAGGAAATGGCCATAAGAGTCGCCGCAGTGAACAATTTCATTGACCTCTTTAATCCGGATCCGATCGACTGCAACAAGGCAGCACTACAACAAGCAAAAGCCGATCTGAGGGCTTACAAGGAAACGATTCAAGAGAGAAGGGCAATGAGAAGTTATCAGCCGACTTACATCTTAGTGAGCTAGCAACAAAGCACTTATTTCGGCCACCAAAACAGGAATGTCTCAGGTTTCCCATCATCGAAATTTATCGTGGCGATGGGTCGAGGAGCGACGACCCGGTGAACATCGAGGCGGGACCCCGCAGGTCTTGGGGGCAGCTACTCCAGTCAACTTTACCGGATCTTCGTCATCTACGGGATGCTTCATATCGGCCACTTCGCTTAGCGCGAATGCTACGTCAAACAGTGGCAAAACTTACGCCAGCACAACAGCGTCTGCTCGACGCGCCCATCACGGCAAACGACTTATACTAAGCGATCGTGAAATCTTCCAATGGAAAAGCGTCGGGCCCCGACGGATTACCGATTGAGTACTACAAGATTTTGCCAGGTCTGTGGGCTCGCATATACGAGGTTATACACGACAATCAGTTATCAAAGGGAAAGATGACTAAGTTTTAACGACGGGCGCACCTTTCGCTGCTTTACAAGATTGGTGATAGATTGCAGCCTTGGAACCACCGGATATTGACGCTGCTGAACCATGATAAGCTTGATCTTAAGATTCTGGCGCGGAGGCAGAGACTTGTGCTTCCTTCGCTGATACATGACGATCAAGGTGGATTTGTACCTAGTAGATCTATTCGTCAGTCTCTTCGTCGTGTCAAGATTAAGCGTCAAGGTAGTTGAAAACAGGTGGTAGCATCACAGCAACCTCAAACAACATGTGACATGATATCACATTCGCTTCCAAGACTTACAAGAATTATGCAAACACACTTACCCGAACGCTTGTGCTGTTCTTATCGATTTTGCCAAGGCCTTCGATAGTGAACTATAGCTAGCGTTGGACATGGTACTGCATCACTTCGGATTTGGTACGACTTTTTGAGCCTGGATCAAACCGTTCTACAACCAGACTTTTGCTAGTTTGCTGTTGAACAACTCACCTGAAGACCTCTTGAATTGGTAGCCTGAGTACGACAAGGCGACCCACTATCTCCGGGACCGTTTGTGCTGTTCGTCGAACCACTCATGAATTACTTACGTGATTGAGTCTCGATGTGAGGATTTGATAATGACAATGGGTCATCCCCACATTTGGTACTAGCTTTTGCAGATGACTGCACCAATCTACTAGCTGATGTTGATTGCGCACCTGAATTCCTGGATGTGGTACAAGATTACGCATTTGCATCAGGACTACGCCTAAACATGAATAATGCGTGCGTCATGCCATTTATGCACCAAGTCGACTTGTCTCAATTGGCCAGACTACGTGCTTCAACGGATCTCAAAGTGTTACAACCGTCGGACACAGTGGTACTATAAGGTATACTAGTGGTTAGTAAATTACGAAGACGATGCGCCATTTGGAACTACCGTGCACGTACAGTACGGGGCAAAGTGGTGCTAGTACAAACATCATTTTACCACTACTTTGGTACACAGCCAGCGTGAAGTCTATCGCACCGAATCTTCTGAAAACTGTAGACGTCATCATCCGCAACTTTTTCCACTCAAAGGATACGGATAGTGATTCCGCAGTTGCCGACGAAATCTGCTAAAGAATGGATTTACACATGTGTTTCGAAAGGTGGACTAGGACTGACTTCTGTCAAAGCCTTTACCCACGGTATGCACCTCAATACTTGAAGGGATGGAATTGCCTCGACTTGTAAATTGAATGCTTATTTTCTCCGGCACTTTAACCCCTTACAAGATCATTAGGCTCCCTTGGTACAGGCTTCGATGTTATATGAAGGGAGGGCAATGGATAGGACTGCCTGATTAGCTGGTAAAAGTTCATTCAGGACCAGGCACATTGACCAAAGTGTTTTCGGTGCGAGAGACTAGGTAAACATTGTAAGTCTACTTTACGTGTATGGGCGGAACTGCACACTTCTCACGGCTCCACAGATTGTAAAGAGTTTGTGCAAGTCATGACGTTATAATACAATGTCTACTTTACGTTTGGCACGGATGGAACCCCATTGGCCGAAGTCAGAAGAAGCAATTGCTTTCTAGAGGCATTAAGGCTCTCCCGCCTACAAGACTTTGTGAAACGCTATGCCTGTTTTGCGACACAAGATCTATTAAACAGTTTACTTCAGGTAAATCAACTCGCCAGACCTGCGTCGCAAACACGATTGGTGTCCGATACAATTTCGCGACTTAACTCGATCTGCCCCCATTCACATTGAATGTGCAACTCATGGCTGGAGCCTTGAAGACAAAATGGTCATAGACATGTTGAACCGGAACTTTGTTAAACTATTATTGAAGACTAAGTTGGGAACACCGCTTCCAAAGCTCCAAGTTGACAAGATTCGGATTGCGGGCTTAACTCCAACGGACGATACTTGGCGTTTTGAGTACCAATTGGATCGTCATGTACTCTCAGTATGCTCCTATCTCAAGTTCCGTCTTCAACACAATGCATTAGGATTTCGATACACGTTTCGATGGAGAACGGAAGTCATATCAAACAATACATGTGTACATGAATGCACAAATGTTGAAGATTCCCAGCATGTTTTTTGGGCTTGCAGAGTGGCAATACATCAGTGGGAAGTCTTTCTTCGACCTTTTAACAAGTTTATTATTGGAAGTTTCGACTGGTCTATGATTGACTTCCCCCACTCTATTCGACTTCAACATACGACTATACAACTCTATGGAACTTACGCATTTTATGCAATCTTAACTATTGTGAAATGTTGTGTACTTTGCGCATTATAGCTTTATCTAAACAAACGACTTTACAACACAACATTGACTTCCCAAGACTTTGTACATATCATGCCTTTGCATACATCAAGCTGCACTTTCGGCAGTTTCAATCGCGTGCAACATTAAAAGGCAAACTAACATGGATACAATAGGCACATGAAGTGGAAAATAGTCTTCACGCGCAACATAATGCATTTGTGACATTGACTACAACCGCTTCAGCCGTTCAGCACTCTATTGCTGTAACAATGGATAACTTCACGATGACACCTGCAACTACAACTACTTCTAAATGATCTACAATACAAGCTATACCGTTAACAGGGGTGTCAACGTCAACTTTAACAGCTTCGGGAATTGAGCCCGTCAAACCGGTCTCCCGGGTGGACATCCAGTACGGCTGCTAGAAAGGTCAGGCTAGGCCTGACGGGGTGATAACAGAACAAGGACGAGCAAGCGCGGATCCAAGTTGGATAAGGGAATTTATGGGACGCCCCGCTACTGACCGGCTTCCAATAGAGGTTCTCCGCATTGTACAACAGTTCAACTTTGCGCCGACTCTCTCCACTGCTAGTTACAGTTTCGAGCAACCCACCGTAATAGGCCGCACCGGTCAAAGTCTTCATGCTGGACAATGTAAAGGTGTTACACGTTCCCTGGTAACAGGGGTGTGTGTCACACGAGACGGGCATGGTGTGACGGCTCCCAAATAAGAATCTGGTACGTGGCTGGGTGGCCAGCAGTTATGCATGTATTTAGATTTTACTATATATATTTAGGAGAATCTATACATTTAAAATTAGGCGGCTTTGCAGCAGATAAACAAATAAATTCAGTTTTCATTTTAACAGAGGAGTTAATTAGTCTTGGGTTAAGGTTCAAAACTACTCTTGGAGGTAGCGGATTTCGATCCGCTACACTCGTACTGGTTCTTGTGAAGAACGTAAGCTCGGTGACCTAAATTACGCTTCCTCTAAGCGCAAAGCTACGGTAGCCCCGCTGCAGACAAGGCAATACTTGCAGCACATGTCTGCAGTTAAGAAGTCGTGTACAACTTGACATTCTGCGCGTCACACATGAGGCAGCTAAGGGTGTGATTCTTAGTCACTTATTAATCATGACACGTAGATTTTAAAGTTTATACTCCCAGCTCCAGACGTTCTCAGGCTTCCTTCATCAAAGCTTTTGGCTTTTCCCTCTCCACGTCTCGACAGGATAAAGACGGCGAGGAATTCAACCTTCAAAACCAAAAACTGCTGTCCAGACAGTCAATTTGGACTACCACGCCCCAGTGTACTTAATCTCTCTAAGTCGAACGCTAAGCACGATAGTCAAGATAATAACACTAGGTCTCTATGCCATCCACACAAGTGCGAACGTCTTAGAATACGCCGTTAATTTCAAGATATCAAGTTTAACGCGTATCCACGGCAATCCGAAGTGACGTCTGGCCATTCAAAATGGCATGTTGATCCAAAATAGACATTAACAAGCCACTCAACAGACCCATAGCATCCCCCAAGTCACCACACACCAAGATTGAATGCGCTAATTTTCGTGGTCGCATTCCTACTCCTACACATAGCGCAAGTTCAAGGCACAACGCAAGGGTCACGCTATTAATAGCACACTTTGTACAGGTTCGAATTACTACTA
>NW_020189977.1:315498-315612 GCF_900000015.1 Plasmopara halstedii | reverse complement strand
TTACAGCACTTTGCGCAGAAGTAGCGTATCGGGCCACCGATTTAGTTCAACAGGTTATTAGTTCATCACAACAAAATGATAATGTCATTCATAATGTGACGAACAAGAAGGAGC
>NW_020189977.1:314129-315488 GCF_900000015.1 Plasmopara halstedii | reverse complement strand
CAGGATCCAGTCAACACTTAATCGGCAACTCATCGTGGTTATTCAATACGAGAGAAATGGACATTAGTTGTACCATTCCAGACGGTACCAAGCTTAAAGCCACCCAAGAAGGATCCATGTTGCCCACCTGCACAGTGAGTAACATTGAACGAGGTACTACTCACGAATGTACGTTAGATCAAGGGATTGTCAAAGAACCTGCTCTCTTATGGTCTATTGGAAAAGAAAGGATGTGTATTACAGTACAAAGATGGACGTAGAACTTTACACAACACCGGCAGTGGACGAGATGTAACAGACGTGATTAAAAGGCACAAAGTTCTCACAGTGGAGTGTAGAGTCAAAGGGAATGCATGCGATGAGGCAGAGCCGACCTAAACAGCGCTCTCAGCACTCACATCGAATGTAAAGAATGACAGTATAACCCCTGTGAGGGACACCCTGACCAGCTTGCACCAGCGTTTAAGACATCTGGCCTACGACATGATCGAAAGAATCGCCAAGAACTCAGATTCAGGCATAAAAATAATAAATGATACACGGAAAGTCTGTGTAGCTTGCCACGAAGGCAAGCAGACAAGAAATAAGCGACCCAGGGATGATACAGGATCCAATGCACCTATCGATCGCATTGGAGGTGTAATACCTTTTATATTTCCATTATTAAATTCCATTATGTCAGTGATATTAAGGGCCCTATCACACCAAGGGACAGATTGGACAATAGATACTTGATCAACTTTGTCGACCATAAGACTGATTATTGCCGAATATTCCTGGCTAAAACTAAGGATCAAGCAGCGAAGCAGTTTGAGCATTTCTTAGTTTATTTCGAGAAGCGATTTAATTGCAAGGTTAGCGTGCTGCGTACTGATGGGGATGGCGAGTATGCCAACGTAGATTGGTTCTGCAACAAGTCTGAAGTAGAGAGGAAAATGTTGGAACCTTACAATCAAGCGTCGAACGGCAAGGCCAAACGACTGCATAGAACAATCATGGGTATGGCGAGAAGCATGCTGTTTGCCAGCAACTTACCACTACAATTCTGGAACGACACCGTGAAATACGCGAGCGTCATCCTAAACAGAAGCCCAACTAGATCGAATGCTGGAAGGACGTCACCAATTGAGGCTTTGACTGGCAGCACAGCAAGCGTGAGAGACATAGCTGTATTCGGATCGCTATGCAGAGTGTTTAGAGACCCATGGAAAGCAAGATCAGCTCTAAAGAAGCGTTCAGAGTCAGGTACCATCCTGGGGATTTCAGAAGAAATCAAGGGATACATAGTTTACCTACATGACTCGAAGAAGGTGATTACCACCACTCACTTGAAGTGCATTGAGACGTTCACGGAAGCCT
>NW_020189977.1:313113-313351 GCF_900000015.1 Plasmopara halstedii | reverse complement strand
TTTATATTAAGATCCCACAAGGGATGGAGATACGGAATCAAGTATTGAAGGAGTTGGGTGTGAATTCTGTGGGTGAAATCGTATTGTTACTACTTTAAAGCATTTACGGTCTAAAACAAGCCGGTAGATTATGGAATCGGTTAATTAGTACAAAATTGATCGATTTGGGATTGAAGCAATCGATTGTTGAACCATGATTATTCTATAGGAAGGATGATCGTGGAATATTACTCCTTGA
>NW_020189977.1:308102-311529 GCF_900000015.1 Plasmopara halstedii | reverse complement strand
CACCTGTTGACCCAAGTCAGGTCGGGTTGGCCAAAAGTTGACCCGGGTCACAACACTAGTCCCAACATGTTTAATTTAGACAGGTTTTACTGTAGCACATATAAATATGCAATTTTTACCCTTTGAAACCCATTCGAAACGGCGTCAGATGCGCACCGTCCATCCGCCATACTGACCTTTTGTTGCGGCAATAAAACTTTAGTCAATGGGCTGAAGAAATTGCCGTAGTTGCGTTACGCTTCGCGATATTTACTTGCAATAATGGCTTACCCCAACAGTATATGAATTAGAATAGGTGTTGAGAGTGGGTTTGAGCTCAAATTTGCCCATTTCGACTCAGTGCATGGGCCAGCTTTACCCATATACCCGGACGGAACACAGAGAGATAAGACATCTCATTTGGTAGTAAAGTGCTGACAATGTTGTAAGCGGTAAGTGCAGGCTAAATCTTAATCCGTGTCTCTCTTTTCCAGCTTGCTCTACTATGTTGCTGGTCTTGTCTCTCATGATCAGCAGCTGCATGTGCCTTATATGTAAATGTAAACTCTAGCTTAGCACCGTATGTTATTTTCTAATGCTGGGCCTTGCCGTCCACTGCGTTTATATTGCGCTGAATTTTTTTATCCATCGCTTAAAACTAGGCATACTTGTAAAGTATAACATATAATAAGTTTCGAAGCTAACTCTTAGAGATATTACAGGCTGTTAATCATTGAAATGATCAACTATTTCACAACCTTCAACTGAAAGTGCGATGTTGTACGTATGTGCTTGTGATAGAATGAAAGTGGAATACCCCGCCTTTTATTGTAATTGTGTCATGAGCGACTATACGTAACAAAGGCAGAGAAAAAAACATTCCAAGTCTTCTCTGTGACATTAAATTTCTAATTGTTCATGTTCTTGTCATACTTGACCCATCATGCGCTTTAATTTGACGCATGATGTCGTGCATCATGCAGCAGTAATCTTGTTCTTGCAAACTGTATTAACGCCAGCTATACTTTAAAGCTGTCTTTGATTACCAAGGTATGCATGAATACGTCTTAAAAAGCAAGACTGCGAGGAACAAGCTTCATCCACGTGCTATGTGTGAGTGAAGTCAATCATTTTCTTCATCCGATGTTTTTACGTGGGTAGCTAAGCGTATTTTGATATTATGCTTGCCGTCTTCCTCCACGCTTGAGCTCTACTATTTTGGAGAAATGTGGAGTTTTTTTTCTGTCTTTTTGATTGGTGGCTTATTACTAATCTTTCGAACGTATTTTATTAATAGATTTGAAATTAAAAAGCATATTTTGAGCAGCAGACAAATTCGTACAAATTTTTTGCATTATAGATTTAGAAATTATCTGGTAATTGTTAAGTCACTCCAAAATTTTTTTTTTAGGGTTGAAAGTAAATAGTCTGATTTTTTTTAAGCTATCATAAAAATTGAGCTGGCTTGGCCACAATTTCTCAAAATGCAAGTAGTACAGGTCCTGATACCGGACATCGCGCGGAGCGGTGTATCCATTCGCTATCATTTGCACTGTCGTGCCCGTATATATCTTAACCGCGGCGGCTCTCTGTATTATAAACTGCAAAGTTTGGATTAAACATCGGTGCCAGTCAACTGACCAGCTGTATCCCCGAACCCGACGAAAGAACGAATAGAATGGTTTCTGTGCCTAAGAATCTTTGGGAAAATTATACGCACACGAAACTGGCTAGTGAATCTTCTTTATATAGTAGCATGCCTCTCAATCGTTTAAGAACGAAATTTTCAAGCTATGTATGTGAGTGATCTCTGCACACCCAATCTCGTAAGAGACTAAACCTTCTGTTTGAGACAGATTTAAGTGCATTCTGCCCGCAGCCGGACACTTATACTGACATAGCCACCTACTTTGCTTTTTTTATCAAAATTTATTATCCAGAAAGTGAATGTGATTGGAATAAATTGGAGTTTTGGTTGCGTGGATTAAATTTGCATGGCTTTTCACGCGACGAGGTGCGATTGATATTTCGCGCAGCTGATTACAATGAATGGACCGTGAACAAAATATTGGATAGTTACGACTCGATCAGGACGACTACGCCGATATTTGACGCTCTGCGCGTAATTTTCGGATATATGGATCATACAGATCTTCACACCGAATCTCGTGCCATACTAGACATCCGTGCTGCTAGTGTTGTTATAAGTAGAGAACAAATCATGCAAAAACCACCCCCTGGTTCTGTGGGCCCTTCTATTATCAAAGATGACTGGGGGTATCTTCTGACGACGTGGATCAACCACTTCTACACTCGGGACCGTGTGCATTTCATACTTCGATATTCTCAGTTGAGTCCGGAACATTTGCAGCAGGCTTTGAAAGATTACGTTGAAATTAAACAAATTTTGAAAAAAACGCCGAATTCCCCACTTTTCAAAAACAACGCGCCACAAATTTCAAAAATAATTATCGACATCGAAGAAATCGAAAGCGCTAGGACCATTGCGACAGATCCAAAATCAACCAAAGGTGATTGGGATCGGCTTTTCGGACACTGGATTTTTCTCAATTTTTCTCGTGTCCAGATAAAAGACCATCTTCTCATCATTATGCCAGAAGAGGACAATCCAAATGTCATGAAGGCATACTACGATTTGTTTGTATAGATCCTCCACACTCTTCGGTTAATCAATATATGGCAACTAGTTCTGGAAGGCGAGCTTCCTTCTACTCCATGAGCCTAAGGTCTCCGATTTCTGTCTAGATTTTACCGCTGGGTTTCTACACGACGAATTTGATTCAACAAGTGAAAAAAACGGTTGCGGACGCATTATCTTCGCATGGGATAGCACTACTGATGAAGTAAGGCCAAGTGGTGGTTACTGTTCACCTGAGGGTAGTCACCAAGCGAGAACGCGCAGGTGACACCACTTTGAAAAAGTAACAAGCAGAGCTTTTTGTAGCGATACCGCTTCTATTTATCGTCCAGCCATTCTTTTGACAGCACATAAACAACGTTCTTCAAAGACGTGGACTTAAGGCTGACCATTGACTTAATTTTACTCCAAGCTGAGCGGCAGCAAATCGTGCAAGCGATCACGGAACCTTCATGAGCTAATCGTTTCAGCTAAATCAAATTGCACCGCTTGATACCGATATCAAGATACGATAAAAAAAGCGATACGCACAATCGTGCTCGATTTCAAGACATCGAATGGTTCATTTCTGTCTTCTCGAGCAGCAGATCATTCTACGCTCTTTCGGCATGTTCACGATTGGCCTGCTGCATACGATGATTGTGTGGATCAATCGTGACTTGCATTACTATCTGATGTATGAGTTGCCAGCACTATTCGACCGAATCGACTCGTTGGCTGCGGATAACTTTGTTGTATTTGTCATCATTTCTATGGCTTCTTTTGGTTCACGTTGGATACTCAAGCATA
>NW_020189977.1:307542-308092 GCF_900000015.1 Plasmopara halstedii | reverse complement strand
TCGAGCCAAGTTTCGACGATCCATTTCGAACTGTGGTAGTCAAGTGGATAGAGATTGATATACCTGGTGCATCGACTCGACTGATACACAATCGAGACTATGTCTTTGTTGAGGCTTCTGGCATCTTATGTCTAAAGAATGGAGAACGGGTAGGGTACCACATATACCACTCGGTAAACTTTCCACAGACACCCGACTTGCCGCATCGCGTGCGTGGTAACATGTCCTTTAGTTGTATTTTTCGTCAAGAAAACGATCGTACCGATTGTCGAGGCACAAGATTTATGGACCCTGGAGGTGATATGATTCGAACGATGGCTGTCATGGGGATGGTACAAGCTACAATAGCAGGATCCAAGTATTCGTACTGTGGTCAAATGAAGAAGTTAACGTGGCTTGTCGAACAAAACCACAAAAAGGAGCAAGTCGCACATGCTTTAACGTCCGTGTGTAAAACATGTTTGAAAAGGATCAAAACGTCAAGACTAATTGTCAGTAAGGCATCTAGTCTTTGTAGATCGTGCTTTGGAACTCTTTGTGGTACATGCAA
>NW_020189977.1:306813-307532 GCF_900000015.1 Plasmopara halstedii | reverse complement strand
GAATGGGCACTGACGTGCGGCCCTTCGGTCGGAGCTGCGTTTCCCTCCTGGGCGGAGCTGAAATTGTAGCTCTCCCAAGTATCAGATCCTATAAATGAGAGGCAAGTGAGTTCAGAGAGTTCTCGCCACCTAATCAGGCGTATCGCGCGTGAGCGCATTTTCTTGCCGCCCGACAGGGACAAGAAATTGGTGGGATTTGTCCAAGAGATGCATACTCTTATTTGCCGGGATGACAGCAGATGCCCTTTCTAACGCGGTTACAGTGACCGTCTTTATGGAAGACCTCCGCACTGGTGTGGCCAGAATGGAAGTCTTCCGTCTGCATTCATCTTCATTTGAAGAGGCGGTAAATTTAGCATTGAATGCCAAATTCAATTTCGAGTCGTGCCGACTTGGTTGGAATGTACACTCCAACAGCTCGTCGAGCGGGCTTCTACCCATGGATCTCAGCTGAGGATGAGGGAGCAGAGCTCCGAGCTACCGGGCAGCACACAAACACACGACGGTGTTTTGTCTGTGGAGACATCCGTCACCTTCGGAACGGCTGCCCCCGGCGCAAGGCGCGTCAAGGTACTTCGAACTATCGCCCCAACACCTATTAGTCTCGTTCGTCCCGGGTAACGACACCACCGAGTAGGCGCGGGGTAACCAACTGGGGAAGAACTGAACTCTGTTGAGCCTCAGGGAGGCATAGGTCAGCAAGGACCAGCCCCAAAGAA
>NW_020189977.1:306029-306803 GCF_900000015.1 Plasmopara halstedii | reverse complement strand
GGAAGCCGAACGGCAAGTGGCGTATCGTTCATGCTTACAATAAGATCAACGCTGCCACTATTCTGGCATAGACGCCAATTCCTAGAAAGGATGTTCTTCAGAACAACATGTCGGGATGTACGAAGTTCAGTGCACTCAATTTGTTAGATGAATATTACCAATTGCTCATGAGAGCGAGTGATATTCCGCTGACAGCGGTAAGCACTCCGAGCGGCATGCTCTGGGAGTGGATGGTGACGCCCCAAGGGCTGTCAAATGCACCAGCAACATTTTATCGTCTTGTGACGCAGTTGTTCAGGCCCCACAGGGCATTAGCACAGACATACTTTGACGACTTTTCGTTCACAGTCGTGCGGAGCACGGGAGGACGGATGAGGAGAACCATATCGTCCATCTAAGGGCGGTGCTCAAGTGCATGCGCACTAACAAACTGTACGCCAACGCAGACAAGTGCATCTTTGGCGCAGAAGAGATTCACGTTGTAGGGTACTACATTGGTAAGCGTGGCCTTCGAGCGGATCCCGCTAAGGTCAAGGCCGTTGTAGACTGGCCGGTTCTAAAGAACCAGAAGGACTTGCGTAAGTGGTTTGGTCTTGTCTATTACTTGCACAAGTACAGCGTAAATTACGCAGAAATGACCCGGCCATTATCTAACCTCCTTAAAAAGGATGCGTAATGGTGTTGGAACACCGAACATCAGGAGACTTTGACGGGGTCAAAGACAGCCTCCTGCATACACCAATGCTAGCGCTGCCAGGCCCCGATCGTCCTTTT
>NW_020189977.1:266661-306019 GCF_900000015.1 Plasmopara halstedii | reverse complement strand
GGCGTGCCTTGAGTTTGGCAAACTCAAATCGGAGGTGTCGCTCCACACGCACGTCCACCTCGTTGTGGCTCAACTATTAGTTGTACAGTGAGGAATGTTTCCGGTGCCGTTGCACCCATTGCTCAAAGAGCGCTTCGTCATCTGTAGCGCTTTCGTCAGGGGCGAGCACTACAGGTATTGTCCGCATTGCGGGTACACGAGAGCCACCTCGTTGAGCACGTAGACGAGTGCGATAAAAGTCCAGCGGAATTTCTTGTGGGACCAAGAAACGAGCTCGAAGAGCTTTCCGTGTGACAAGTTTATCTTCCGTTTTGGCAGGGGGCCTGATGATGTGGACGCGTAACGATCGAGTTACCGCGTCCTTCGCTTCCACAGCGGGATTCGCTGGGCGAAAGCCATATTTCACACGAGGGTCAATGACCGGCTGTGGGTGAGCGCGCTTCTGAGCCTCCTTATGAGTAGCTTCAAGCTGCCGCCTCTGAGCCCCGTCGAGATCATTGGTGATTACACCACGTTCCTCGCAGGGAACGGACATGGGGTCCGCAAGGCGCGAGCAGGGCTTGTATCACGCCGCTGGCGCAGCTCGCCTTCTTTGTCATCCAATGCGGGAAAAGGAATGTCAGACTCGTAGTCGACTACCTCCACATCCTCAACGAGGTCACTCGGCATTGATAGCGCGCGCAAAGCGCGACGCTCGTGCTCATGGAGCCTAGGATGTACACCCCTCGGTGCCGCGGACGCACTGTCCGACATCGCACCGCGTGCGGGAGACTAAGTTGGGCTCTGCCCGTGTTCGCTGTCAGAACCAGCGATACTTGGTGACTTCCGTGTCGTTGACTCAGGGCTCATTGAGCAAGGATGTTGTTTTATTCTAATGAATTCAGTTGCAGTGTCTAGCGGACACGCGAGCCTCGCTGAGGCAATAATCGATTGATACTAAATTTTTCTCAATCTTATTGGGGGAGGGTGTAACGTGTTTACACGTACCCTGGTAACAAATGTGTGTGTCACACGAGATGTGCATGGTGTGACTGCACCCAAACATGAATACGGTATGTGGCTAGGTAGCCAGTAGTTATGCATGTATTTAGATTTTACTATATATACTTAGTAAAATCTATACATTTAAAATTAAGCGGTTTAGCCGCAGATAAAAATAAATAAAAATCAGTTTTGAATTCAAACCGAAGAGTCTATTAGCCTTAGTTAAGGCACTATTACTTTTGGAGGTAGCGATAAAGAACGAGAGGTCGGTGACCTGAATTACGCTTCCTCAAGCGCAAAGCTACGGCACCCGCTGCAGAGTATTTTTATAAAATTAGCTCTGCTATTTCAATAGTACCTTTATAAGAGAAAATTCTATGTAGAATATATAAATTCTAGTACCTCTTAAAATATAAAATATTTTTGTTGTTCGATGTGTGACTAACAGCCCATGTGTACCGTGAACCTCTTTTTTTCAAAGTTTCATCATCTTCACAAAAACTTGTCCTCTTCATAAGTGAAACCCCGGCAAAATGTTCGCCGTGAAACTTTAGATTAAATGCATAAGTATACACCAATTAGGGGGAATGATGCACAGACGCACTAGGGGATACAGAACTATTGCCTATTGAACCCAGCGGACTCGCCCCCGAGACAGTAGGTGCCGTGGCCAGACAGGTGCGAGCAACATCGTCAAACACCTCCTTTATCTCGCTTGAGCATTCGAGATAGTCTTGCTCCCAAAACTTATAGCTCTTGTTGCGTATTAACTCGATAAAAGTCACTAAGAGGCCCCATGGGTGTGGGCGGTTGGCGATGAGACGCTCGATGAGCACACGTGTGATCTGCTCCTTGACCACCTTGTTGTTCGAGTACGAAAATAAGTAGAGAATGACGCAGCTGAAATAGTGGGTGTGGCTGTTCGGGAAGCGCAAGTGATTCACCAAAGAGCTGAAATACCAATAACGGCCTTCCGCATCCAGCTCGTCCGCTAGGTACCGAAAAACATCCATGGCTGCGGTCTGCTCAAATTTGTCAGTAGGATTGGCAACGCTCTCAGATCCTGATGACGTCTTTAGCGCAGTAGTTGGTGTCAAACCACAGTTCGTCATATCGGCAATACCTTCTTTGCCCAGATACAGTACTAACGCGTTAAGTGCAGGCAATGCATACTTGCAAGACGTTGGGTCGTGCTCCAATTGGGCAGAAGGACGGATTAGCTTCGAGATCAGATCGAAAGGAAAGACAGAGGCGCGGTTTGACGGTGCATGAAGAAATTCGTCAACATGATCCTTGATGCCGTTGTGTGAGAGAGCGGCTCCCCATGATGACATGAGCCGCGGGGCCACGCTCACTTCAGGGAGCTGGGCGACCTGTAGACCCAAACTGAGGGGATCAGGCAGGCGCGTCGAGCGCGAAAAGGCCGACAAAACAACATTTCGTAGTTGCACGCAAGTTGCAGGCAATACGTCGCAAAAACTCGTATAAAAGTCGCTTAGGAAGTCCGGGTAGTCGTGAAGAAGCACCAAAATGATGCGTGTCACACCCTTGTAAAGTGCCGCAATGGAAATTGGTAGTGGTGTAGACGAGTTGGCATGGCGTAAGAATGGCTCCATGAACACCAGCAGATTCATCAGCAGACGATGTAAAATCTGCCAACCACGTTGCTGCTTCGCTCGCAGCAATAACGGCATAAAGCATCGGTGCGAAATAAGCTCCGTCCAAGCAAACACAAAACCAGGCAATCCTACAGGCTGAAGCGTGTTAAACGCGCTAGCAAATGTGTTAAGTACTTGCAGATGGATGGCATCCAAAGTAGGTTCTTGAGCCGTCAGCTCCTTCATGAGATTAACAAACATACGAAAAAAAACGCGTTGGTCGAAAGGGGCCTTCTTTTTGCGCGACATGTCATGGGCTGCAACAAGTACATTGGCAATCGCTCCCACACCATGATTTAGCACCTGCAACTTTGCCGCGGGTGATGGGTCGAGGTACTTCACCAGCAACGCCATCAAGTGCGTGAGAGCGTCTAATACTGAGTAATTTAGTGGAACTTTGGCGCCAGCTTTAAGTGCAGCAGGATCACTTGCGGCGAACGAGCTCTTCAAGCAGGCATCAACACATAGCTCGGTACCAAATTTAAAAAAAAGTGACACACTTTCATCGTCAGCAAGTAATCCGTACTGCTTTAGCATTTGAAGATACTGTGCATGCATCTTAGAGTTACCAGTAGGCTCCTTGTAAATGGCAATCCAGTGCTCCAACGCATTACTCACGGTGTGTTTGAATGCAGCGTGCTCGTGTACAAGAGATCGCTCACCCGCTGGCTTGGCAGTACCACCACTTCCGATTGCGCCCATGCTTTTTTGCGGCACTGGTAAAGTAGGACGACTTCTTTGCACACGCGCCTGCTCCAGAAGTGCAGCTAGAATCTGAACGTTCTTGTTCGCCGTCGCACCTCCATGGCGTTCCACAATGTGGGCGAGAGCTTCAAGAGTGTTCGGCAGCTGAGCAGCAACACTGACGTGATTCATTGTCAGGCATTGACGGACGACGTGAACTGCAAACTCGATTGCCACACTATTTCGTTCCATATTTCGAGCCAAATACATGTCGAACTCAACAGCATCAACCACTTTGAATCGAATAAGAGCCACAATTATTCCACAGTGCAGCTTTAATTTGTCATCCACTGGTGCGCGCAATACCCATCCCGCAATCTCCTTGCGAAGTTTCTCGCAACTAGTAGTCAGTGCCTCCAACGAGCTCACAAGAATCTCTAAGAACAAGTCGTTGCCTTGACCTCCGTTACCCAATTCGTACATAAATTTGACGATTCGGTTTGCAATTTTTAAGCAGGCTTCATCTCGCAATGCTGGACGCACACTCCCACCAAGCGCACGAACCTCACGCAAAATAGCAAACACTTCACTGTCTGTCGGAATCGCTAACAAAGAAGGAAGTTCACGCTGCGATGCCGCAGCCTGACGAGCCATTTTCTGCACGAATAACTCAAAGCGCTCTAGCAATCCAGCAAATCGATCTGATGCTGCAGTCACACTAACACCAGTAGTGTCACCCTCTTTGTCGATAGAACCAACTGAATATGTGCCAACAGCAGGACGGGATGACAGCGGCATTGATGTGGGTCGAGGAATACGTTGAAATGCTTCATAAACCACTAGCTGCACGAGTGGGATTCCACCAGGTTTTGGTTTGAAGACTTCAGGCAAAGCAGCGGGCCATTGGCCACTAGGAGAACCAGGAGAGCCAGTAGAAGCTGTTGTAGATGTACTGCTTGCACAATTCTCAAAGAAGTGCACTCTGTCGGCTTCTGATGCTTTTCCGTTTTGCGCCAGTTGCTGTTGATGACGCCGACGTGTTGCATAAGCACCTGCAAGAGCCTCATCAACGTCTCGCATGGCCTTTTCGGAAGACGCTTTTTCGATCAACATGCAGCCTAGGTCCGTGTTCTCATTCGAGCAAACTTGAATCACATGCTCAAGCTGTTGCGGATCTCCAGCGCTGGTGGGAAGTAAAGCACGCAAGTGGGTGCCAATCGCATTGCGAAGCGGTTCCTTCGCTGTGATGAGTGCCAACGATCCTGACATGGAAGCCACCATCAAATGAGCTGCTTTACGCATCTTTGTATCGTCTGATTCCGAAGCAAAATCTTTTAAGATTAACTCACGAGTCGTGATGCAAGCGATAGTCACGCTGCGTTCTACCACAGGAGATATCACCTCGCGAATTGCGCGGTCCACAGCAAGTGGCACCAGACGACGCAGATTTACATTGCGCAATGGCAACTCGGGGTTTACAGCAACATATGACGCCAGATTAGGAATTACCGTTGACTCCGCAGCAGCAGATCCATTGTTATTAGCTCCAAGCCCGTAAGATGTTATTCCCTCTCTTTCATTCGGACTACCGGCAGGTACAAAACCATCGCTTGACTTCTTCACCTTGCGAGGAGTCAGTGGTTGGCCAAGCTTAACTCCTGAGCCAGGCGGAGGTGTGGATGAGCGCTGTCCAACATTCGAATTTTTGGGAAGCTTGACATTAAAGTCAGGGTTTGCTGTACGTGGTGGGGAGCGACGCGTATGCAGTAAATGTGCTTTCCGCTGATCCTCTACATTCAGCTTGAATGATTTGAACAAGACTTCAATCTCAAATTTGAGATTGAGCTTGAGATCAGGCACGTCATAAATCTCGCTCATGGCATGAATAAGACCCATAATCCACGGATTAGGCGGCTTAAAAATCTTTGACTTCTTGCAGCCCTCCAGAATCTTAGCAACAAAAGGAGTTACAGCAATAAGATGACCAGTTTCGTAGCCCGCATACAGCAGCTCTTTTAAGTCCAAATCACGCTGTAGCAGAGGTTTGTTGCGGGCTAGAGTAAAGACACCAAGCCACGAGCCTAAATTTTTTAACAATGAACGCTGCTGCGAGTTTGTCGTGATTGTTTCCGATGTCAGCAGCTTACGCGCATTTTGAAAAGTGCGTTTCAAAATTTCAAGTTCAAGTTCTGGACGCATAAGCTTCTCGATAAAAATCAAGTAAACCGTGTGGTAGTTTGGCTGCGTCGAAATACGCTTCACCACCAAATAGTTCGCTAGCCAACCATGATACGGTGGTAGCAGCATTTTACGTACTTCTGGGATCTTAGCTTCCAAATTCGAGATAGACATATTGTTTACGATGAAATGAATACGATCCTTGACATTTTCGTCCGGTTGTTCGATAACGTCATTCTCATCAACTTTGCTTGAATCATGAAAAATGTGATCCACCTTAAGCTCAGGTGTGGGGGCAGCAACAGGAGGTGGCGAACTAGCTGGTGCATTAAGTGGCGTAGATGTCAACGACGGGCCGGCAGACCGGCTTAAAATCGATGACGGGATTTGGATGCCGATATCGTCTTGAGCCTTCGATCCAGATTTAAGAGACGTTGGCGATACAGCACTACATAAATCGGCGCTAGGGTCGCCTCTTAAAGCGTCATCTCCCTCAAATGGCCTACCTAATGGTTGCAGAGCACCACTCAGCGACAACGCACCACTACTGCCAGCACTCGCATCTAGCGCGGGTCCCGAAGCAGAAATTGTACGTGTAACCTGATTAACTTGGCGCATGATTTCGGGTAGGGCGTGTTGAAGGTGAGGAATTTGCGATAAATTCGTACAATAAGCAGGCAATTCCCGCAACCGCGGAACAAATTGCTGCAATGCACACGCACCAAAGAAAAAGAACTTAGAGTTGACAGGCTCACGAAGACTTTCAAGCACAGAGCGCAGCGCGGTCTGGAGAAAGTTGGAAGGAAGCACTTGGTGCTCAATAAGCTTGCCGAATAGGACACCCGTAATCCGCAGCTCCATTTCCGGGTAGCGAGGAAAAAATCGGTACTCATCGAATAAGTTGTGAATCATGCAGTAAAAGATCTGACGTTCGCGCTCGTCCCGGGAGCTTTGAAAGCGTTTGAGCATTGCCACAACGTCGTTGATGTTCTGCTCGGAAGTGTAGATCTGCTGAAAATACGCGTTTGCTTGCTCTTCGATCATTTCCGCTGTGTATGTCGAGGTTGCGCCGCTACTCGAGATGGTATCACCTCCAGCTCCAGTGCTAACACCTGCTACTGCAATAGCTCCGCTACCAGCAATTAATCCTGGGGTGTGCAAATTGCTAATTTCTCCGGTCTGGCGCGTAGACGCCGAAATGACTGGGTGGGTTTCCATGCATAAGGTGATGATACGTTTGAGCTCTTGTGATATGGTGATCGGAAGTGCGCTCTGAACGGTCATGATACATTTAAGAATAGTCGCTAACGACTCAATAGACAGTACATGGCTGGACTGCGGGGTAATGTTACTTTTTGGCACTGCACGAGCATAGTTTCGGTGCACAAAAGCCAGACACGAGGTAGCAAAAGCCGTTCTTTGCGATGCGAGGCGCTCTACTAGCCATGTCTCTAAGTTAAGGACGTCGTGATTCGCTCCCATCGTGGCCAATGCCAGAGCAAACGAGAAGTAGTTCGAATGAATCGCGGATGCAAATGAATCACCTGTGTTGCGGAATAGCGCAAACAGTCGCGACACAATGTGCGGTGCCGTCGCAGCGTAAAAGCATTTTACACTTGCATACAGTACTAATTTGGGCGCGACAGACCAAAGATGACGCATAATAAGTGGTGCGTTAGGTCTGCCCATGATATAAGTGCAAAATAGCTCTGAGAACATGTCGTCACGCAAACCATTCCAACTGGGCGATGCTTGGGCCAAATTTGCGATCAACACATCAGGGCACGTCTTCATCGCGCCATCTAACAGCTTGCGCACGTCACCGTAACAATCTTTTTCCGAGACTTGTAGCAGCGTTTCTACAATATCGAGGGAGAACCAAACGCCATTCTTAGGTACAGAAGACGCATCGGCGCCTTCAAACGGCGCCAGCTTTTGCGGAGAATCCAAGAACGAAAGCACATCCGGTGGCGCCTCTACAGCGACCTTCAGAATACTCATGTGAGCCCGGCTATTAGTCCACGGTCGCAGCAAAGTTGTCAAACGGAATTTGGTCTGCGAGAGCCGTTGAAAAGCCGTAACAAGCACACGCAACTGAGTCACATCCTGGATGTTGAGATCAGGACGATCGAGCTTCTCAGCTACCTTAGTCCAGTTAATCGAAGTGTAGTCCTTCTGTATTACTTCTGCAATGACATCGAGATCCCAATTTTTCCGCACTGGTGCGGCGACAGCAACATCAGCCGCGGCGGCCTCAAAGTCAATAGTAAGATTCGCCATCAAAGTTGCTCCATTCGTTGCATCGAGACCGGTATAAGTCTGCGAAAGCATTACTAGCATTCCTGCCACCTGGTTTGGAGGAATCGAGGAAGCCTTGGCCAAACCAGCCTCCGCAAGAAGCGTGCGAAATGTCTGTGGGGACGCCGTAGACGAGTAGCCAACGTCTTCCATCAATTCATAGAATAGGCAATTAGAAGATACGTCTGATATGAGATTACTGAGCGAGTCTGATGCCGTCATGGGCTCGCAGTCCACATGTTCGAGATCGCCTATTGTAAGTGGAGCCATTTCAAGTAATCCCATGTCATTTGGGTGCGCTGATGAGATACTAGCAAGATAGGAGTCGGTTTCCGCGATATCAGCACGAAATTCTTTATTCATGCGCAGCACAAACACTAGCGAATGGAGCACATCCGAGGGAAGTTTGGCTCCACACGTCGAAAGTTCAAGAATCTTAGTGCGCAGGAATTGAATAGCCTGAGCAGATCTTTCAGCATTTTCGCCCTGGGCAAAAGCCAGACCGACCGTCACCTGCTGCGGCAAGCTAAGCTTAAGAGTTTTGCAAAAGTGGTGAAGATATTCTTCAGTCACATGGTGTCCACCGATGGCCGAAGAACTTCCTTCAACCGCCTGAAACATGAAAAGCACTTTATCATCTTAGTGAATGGAACATAGCAGGTGAAGATCGCAACGACTGGTGCGTACCTCGCATATAAAGGTGGTAAAGTTTGGGCGCGAAGAAGCCTGCGCAACCTCATGCGTGAGTAGCTGGATCTTGAGAGCGTCCTTCTGGCCACGCGTGTCGCGAAAGTCGATGTCCTTAACAAGGCAGTTGAGGAGAAAGATGCGCGCATCTTCCCCATAGAGTTCCACGAGCTGCAGTAGACACACACATTCAGACAGTTGGTTGGCATAAGGGGAAAAACACAGGAACAAAGATCGGCACCTGGTTAAGCTCAGCTACGTTAGACTTAAAATTCTTTTTGCTCAAGTTAGACACCAGATAATTGATCTGCCAGAATAATGGCGACGCGAATGACACCATAATGCGTCACAGACGATTGGGTTAGAGAAGCAAGCACTTTCCTATTTAGGTGATAGCTTTTGATATCGACCAGCTACGAAAGGGGGGGATATGTTTTGTACAAAATATGCGTAACATTTATGTGCACGGTATGTTTATAAAAGATGCTTGTGTTTTGCTGAAGCGACTTGACGAAGGAGCTGCTGGGGAGATGACGGACACGCCAGCAGCGCACGCTCTTCACTTCGATGCGGCTCCTGAAGCTAGTGATTTCAATTTCGGCAAAGTGATAGGGCAGGGCTCGTACGCAAAGGTGTGTTAAATTCCAACCTTTAGATTTGCTGCATCGTGACTGATGTCAGATGGTCTACTAAAGGTCTTTCACGCGCAATTGAAAAAAAATCGCATGGACTTTGCCGTAAAAGTAATGGATCAAAACTTCATTCGCAAGGAAAACAAAACAGCTTTCGTGCTGACTGAGCGTAAGGTCATGTCGCGTCTCTTACACCCGAATATAGTCAAGTTCTACTGCAGCTTCCGCGTAAGGCATTCTTGATTCTTGTCTAGAGCGTTTGCAGCTATGATGAGCAAAAAGTGTTCAGACTACTGATTTGTCTCTCCTTTTATCGCATTATTGTGTCCTTGGCTGTGAGTACAGGATAAGCACAGTTTGTACTTAGTCATGGAGCTTTGTCGAGGTGGTGATCTCAACGGGCTGATCAGGTGTGTTATGCTCAACGTCATCGATTCTTTCTACTTTTAACTTGATGCTGTTTCCATACAAGTAGCAAGGAATATCAAATTAAGCAACAGCAAGGAGTTTCAGATGCGGCGTGTTCATTTCAGCTTACTCAGTTCTACATTGCAGAGCTCGTTACAGCACTTGACTTTATGCATTCCAAGGTATTGCACAAAAGAATAGCGCGTGTTGTTAGGTGGTTAAGAATTGAACATAATGCGGTTACGCTGGGCTAACTGAAAGATTTTAATTTATGCTGCAGCTTGTCGTTCACCGAGACATCAAACCTGATAACCTGCTCCTCAGGTATATGACATAAAGTTGTTATTGATTTGCTTCATATTTTCTGCTAAATTTTTGCTCTTGCAATTTATTCAAGTGAGCAAGGACATTTGAAGGTGACTGATTTTGGTACCGCTAAGGTAAGTTTGGCCTTGCTGTCATTTAGGCCTGCCTAATGTTAGCGAATCCCCAGGATCAAGATGGGGAGAGTAGTGAAGTGTGCCAATTCTGCGGTACTGCCTCATACGTGTCCCCGGAAGTCTTACACGACCAGCCGGCCTCACGAGCTTCCGACCTTTGGGCTTTGGGCTGTTTAATCTTTCAGGTTCGTTAATTGCCGATTAATGCTTAAGGTATTGAGCATATGTGTGCTAAGATTGACTTGTGTACAGATGTTTACAGGTCGTGCTCCATTTGTTGGTGAAAATGACTACTTAACATTTCAAGTGGTAAAGTTGGCATCTATATGGTAAAATTATAAACATCACTATCTCCTGACCTTCCTTCTGGACGTCAGATTATCAACCACTCAAGCGATGACTTCGAATTTCCGCAAAGTGTCCCGGACATCGCGCAGGATCTGATTCGAAACCTTCTTGTTCAAGTTACTGTTTTCCATGATCGCCATATTTTCTCCTAGCTTTGAATGACACAATTTCTTGCACAATTAAAAAAAATAGGATCCCGACAAACGCATTGGCGCTCAGCCAACAAAAGATGGTTACAACCAGCTAAAGGTTTGTTTACTCTACCTGCTGCCGTTTGCGTTGGAATTTAACATGTCGTGGCTCTGTAGAGGCACGCTTTCTTTGATGGCGTGTCGTGGGATGTTCTTGGTGAACTAACCCCGCCGTACAAACCTCCGGAGCTCTTGCTACCAGAGCCAACGCTGGTAAGTGACCAGTCTATTATCTTTAATGCCCATCCCGAAAGTCGAAATTATCACTTTGTGCATCTAGGATGGTTCGGCGGAAAATTGGACTGTCGCCGAGTATTTCTCATACGATTTCTCTGAAAGCGCTTCGGAGGAATACAGGTCTAGCTGTGTTACACTATGTTTGAATATCGTGAAGTATGACTCAATTTTGATATTTTATTGACCACAGTAGCAAGCGTTCGCGAAGTAACAGCTTGTACCAAAAGAATCGACCTGAGTGTATAGGATTAGATGAGCACATTTACCTTGAATCCACAGTCAAAGTCCGCTCTAAAATGTTCAGCCGCACACGAGGGGTAAACATCAAATTTAGTGTGCGATAATTGCAATACTAATCTGCATTGTGCTCTTTGCTAAAAAGCTCATTCTCACTGACGCTCCGCGATTACTCGTGGTTGGCTCATCCTCAGGTCGCCTAAAACGTGAAATTATTTTGACTCCAGATACCACTGTAAACGAAATTGATCCCTACACGTTTGACGTCGTTTCGGTACGATGTCATTGCTCAGGTTTCGCTTCGCACTTCCTTAGGCTAATAAATATTATATTCCTCTAACGTAGGGATCAAACACAATTCGAATCACGGACTCTAGCAGATTTGCTCGGCAGTGGGCACATGCTATACTAGAAGCTGTCTCAGAGTAGATGAAAGTCATGTACAGTCAAGTCAGCACATTGGTGAATGGCACTGCAAGCGCGAATATACAACAGTAATGTTAGACCTTGTATCTTAGATTAAGCCATTAGTGTAGAGTTTGTGTGGTTGGGTAAAACATAATAGCATGGCGGCCCAAGATGCGGGCGTTGTTGATCTGCTGCGACGTCTCCAATCTCACATCTGTTGCGAGGCTCCGAACGAATTTAAACACATACTTGCTATCTACGAGCGTCTCTTGAATTTTGTACGATTTGTTAATAATGATTCAGCCACCTCGGTGTATAACATTCGACTGTTGTAGCACAAAGACACAAATGTGTCGGCACAGCGCGGGCTGCTTGACATACGTGCAAAGCTGCTATCTTGCGGACAAGATGCAAACGCGTACGTGGTGAGCAATGAGTCTAGCTTCATGTTCAAGCTTGATAGCTTGGTGTCTGCAGAGTGAACCGCATGGACCGGACAATAGAGCACTGCATAAATTTGGGGCAGCAGCATAGTAAAGAGGCGGCACTTCAGTGATATAATCAACATGGCGCTTTGACAGCAGTTTTTTGTATGTGGTAGCTGTAGTGGATGATGTCATACATCTGCTGGTAGCGCTAGCTGGTGGATACGATGGAGATACATTTGATCGTGAAGACGCTAAGCTATTGACAAGCAAAGAGTCCAGTTTGGTACACTATTTGTTTCCATTGTTTGATGCGATACTTGAATGACGATCGAGGTTACATCGTTTTTGCTGTTTTACCAGTCATTGACAGATGAAAAAACTCGTCCTGGTGATTGCATTCAGATGCGTAACATTGACATGGTGCAGCGGTCGCGAGCAATTTTTCTTAAGGCCCCTATTTCCCTGCAAGAGAAGTCGTGAGTAGCTATAATCTAGCCTTTTTTGTTCAAGTCTGAATATGGCACCCAGACTCTACTCTCGTAGCATTTTCAGCAATATTGGCAATGGCATTCCAGGTCAACACACCGGGCTTTGGTGTCCTTGTACCGACGCGCGTGACGATAGAGTACTTCCTAACAGGGTGCAAAACAAGCAGGTTGGTGGCGGTTGATGAAAAATATACTTTAGTAGAATTATTATATATCACTATAGCTCTGAATTACGATCACGTGTGTATATGTTCACAGCCTAGCCTATTTTTCAGTCTTCCTGATAAAGGCTCGGATCAGCAAAGCTCCGATGATGAGTTTACTACCTCGTACGTACATAGAGATGCATTTAGTCAACATAAGTTCATGGATCTTGAATATTTTGGTGGCAGAAATACTACACAAATTCAGCCACATGGTCAAGGCTATATGAATTATCTTAGCTTGCATTTTACGTTGGGGGCTGAGAAGCAATCGAACCGTTTGTCAACAAGAAAATTACTATCTCCCCTTGGGAGCTCGCAGAATGTAAATTGTGAATCACAAGCGCAGCAAGAAAAATGGGGAGTTGCAAGCAGCATTACAGAAGAGTCATCGTGGGAATTGGAAAGCTCTTGCGATTGTGCTGAAACCTGGGTTGCGCAAACTTATGCGTGGGAAGACTTGGGAGATCGCGCAGGCCTACCGGAAAATCATGCTAAACCATCAGCTTGGGAGAACAATTGGTCACTCCGAGATCAAGAGATCTCGGATTCTTTTGCTTGCAATCGAGACCCACTTTTTGAAATATGCGAAGCAGATCTGATAGAGGTGCGAGTAAAACGAACTGGAATGATTAGTTTGTTGCTGACTTATGTTCTGACTCCAAAGTCTTCTCTGCTAGCATTAAATGGAGTAGAGTCGACCGTTTTTCGGAGGAATATTCAGGCTGCGGAATTTGAGTTGCCTCGAAGGCTGAGGCTTAAGCTTCCATTCACAACGGTGTCGTCTACAATGTCTGTGTTAGAGGTCTGCGCTCTCTAGTGCTTGCAGAATCAAATAGCGCTTATTTGTCGCTTGATGCTTGTTACGTTTGATTAGGTTTTCAGAATATCTGGGACCATGATTATGCGCTTGGAGTTGTTAGCTCTCTTTTACTCACAAGATCCCTCACGTGGAGGCAAAACGCTGCAGGCTATGGGAGACGCACTGCAGCTGTACCTATCTGTGCATCGAGTAAGCTGTTCTAAGTGTAAAGTCAATACTTTTCAAATTTTGAATTTGCTTCTCAAATTTAGACTCTCGTCGAGACTATCTCGAGGCAATGCCTGGAAACCTTATCGAGCGAAAACAATCAGGAAAACCACATTATATCTGTCACAAAAGTGTTATACAAGACGCGTGGAGTTTGCCGTGTAGCCAAGAATGTCGGCGTCACATTCTGCTGCGATGTGGATGACTTTTGGTCATTGTTGCAAAAGGGTGGGATGCATTCTTATGCATCTGAATTGGCAAAAAAATTGACATGTTTTCGGTCTCTTGATCGAATGACAGGAAAATTTCCTCGTGGAATAGCGCTTCTGAACCGTTTGCATCATTACGTGTCCACCCTTCGCGTGGATGACTCATCAGGGCGCAACCATGCGCTGGTCACATGGTTTTTAGTCAAGTGTTGTTCGCCGTTATTAGAGATGCTCTCTAGCCTTATCCTAACTGGAAAAGTGGATGAGAAAACAGATTTGCTTGTACGTTCACAATGATTTTCATGGTCAATCACTTTTTGATCGACACCTCTTTTCCATGTGGATCACCTCAGAACGAGTTTGACGCCACGACGTGGAGCGCCAACATGCTCACAATGACTGTTACGGGAGGTGGCGATGAGCTGTTTAGTGACAACTTTTCTGACAAAGTTACCGAGATGCTTCCAAAGTTTTTAAGTAACATTTCTTCCGTCATTGCTCACCTCAGTCAAATTCTAGCTCTTTTGCGTGGTGTGAATGCGCCAATTTCGACTCGTTATCTGGTCAGTGCCCAGTTGAACTGCTCACTTAGCCTTTATTTGATACTGAATGACATTATATGTTGACAAATATAAAAGGCACCTCTTAAGTTGCACCTTCGCGGGGATCAAGCTATTAAGCTTGTAGAGAAGTGGAAGTCAAAAATGGAAAGAATGGACGACGTGGCATTTACCGAAGAAATGTATCATTTAGACAACAAAGACACGTATGGTAAAGTGTCGGGCGAAACTTTTGCTGCAGTGGGAGAGTCAGAACAAGATGTTTTGCGCGTGAACGTAAGAGGGTCGGGTGTTCTGATCAAAATTGCTTCGGTTACCAATGGTATGGTGTTGTTTAAGCATGAAGCTGGGCGAGAGTCAAAATTGCAATCATTAGAATTGGAAGGAAAGAAACATCAATTCGAGGTAACACAGCAAGGAGTCGACGATATTAAGCAAATAAATGAGATTGGCAAAGCGTTGGCAGATCGGCAAGCGAATGGTAGTGAGGCAATATTGACTGAGTATGTTCACTACGAAGCCTTTTGAGTTATCTCGCGAGCTCAAGCGTGCTAAAATTTTATTATGACTTCTTGCCCATAGACATTTTGCGCTAATCGTCGGTGTCGAAGAGCGACATGACTACATGAGATGGCGACGAGATCGTGCATTGCGACTGTCAACCGCGAGGGAGCAGCTTCAGTGTCTTCGTGGAAAGGATCTGACCGAGTGGCTTATAGGTACGATTGTGTCAATATTTTTTTACCTACGCAATGCTCTTGCCGTTCGTATTAAATCATAGAAAGTCGAAGAAAAAAGTCAACGCTTAATCCTGTTGACGGCATGGCGGATTGTGTTCCAAACGAGAAAATACTTAAGCGAACGACAGTTATGACTGGAAAAACGTCAAGAAAATCAGATTCAGAAATCAAGCAGAAAGTTTTTAAGGAAGTGGATAGTGATGCAGCCACGTGTATCTCATTTGAGACCCGCGCACGTGATCGGAGATCGTATATAAAAGCGAAGGACTCAAACAAAGCAATCAATCATGCTGAATATTGGAGAAACTCAGTAAAATTGCTCGAGAAGACTAGCGACAGTAGCTCAAACGAAGACATTGCGTTCATCGACAGGGAGTCTTACAGAAAAGGTGTGCCTCATCTATATACATCAAAAGGAAACGGTGCTGCCATTTATTGTAATCTGAACGATTTGCTCCACGGGGAATCAACTTTAGCAGAGAATGGTGGCCTTTTTCCAGCGCTCTTGATTGACCGTAAGGATCCAACTCGCGACAAAAGAATTTTTAGGAGCAAAAGCAGCAATAGGAGTAAAGAGCTGACATCTGACATTGGAACACAAATGAGTGCCGCTTCTCAAATTTTAGAGAACACTCGACTACCACTTTCATCGGTGCACCCGTTCTTTTCGACGCTTTTGACCGAAGAGGATATCGGGCTTTTAACACAAGCGTTGACAGATGTAAATACCTTTACTAGTGCCCATCTACCCAAATACGCACTAACAGATTGATTGTTATCGTGTAGACCGCTTCGAAAGTTGAATTAAACTCCTTCGCATCGGTAGTCGACTGTTGTATAGAAAATCCTGTCCGTTTCCTTGCCGAAAAGTTTGAGCAGGTGGCGTTGGACTGTTTTCGTCATCCGCTACAAATACTAGAGCATCTCTGCTGGTTACGTAAGTTAATGCTCATGTCAGAAGGGCTCTGCATGGATATCTTTGCACGAGACTTGCTTGTGGGTACACGCTCAAATACTCGTGCTAAATGGGGCATCAAGGGTTGCCTTTCGTCCGTCCTCAATATGGCACTGATTGAGGCTTCTGTCAAGCAAGACGGTATTGTACAAGCGTTTCATTACGAGACTACCTCTGCCTTATCACAAAGTACGTAATTTCGCAGTATGCTACCTTTTGTCATTCTGACTTTCGTCTTTGTTGATGCGAAAGTGCTAAATACATTAGCAATGATTCCTACCGTTTCGAAAATTCTGAATGAGATTGAATTGTTGTACGACGTCAAGTGGCCGTTGGGCTTTGTGATCAATACTCAGACGCTGGATCAATACAAGCAAATGCACCGCTTCTTGCTCCATGTGCGACTAATATCACTGGAATTTCGAGAGGTTTGGACAATGTTACGTACTTTTCGCAGACAAGGTAGTCTTTCCTCATCACTTGACAGGCTGTGTGGAGGCACAGTCTTCAAGATCCAGATGTTTCTGCGGGCATATAATGAAACGTTTGCGACGCAGGTGCATGCATGTGTGGACGAAATGGTATTATTACAAAACTCACTGTTGTTGTGCTATAATAGGTGCTAATGGTAGCATGGACAGAACTTGAGCTTGAAGTGAAACAGGCTACAAAACTGGTAGAAATTCGTCACTGTCACGAGAAATACGTAGTATTTGCAATTACATGTTGCTTTCTGGATGAACACGCTTTCGACGTAAGCGTTTCCTATATCGCCTCAAAACATACTTCAAAACATAAATCTAATGTATTTTTACTGTTGTGACACAGATTCATTTGGCATTTCTAGACTTGCTCACAGCAGCTTGGAGCTTAACCGAATTTTTGCGGGCTCTAGGAAGACATGTGACAGGGACGAGTCGTCAAGAAGCACACCTGGGCATATTATGCGACAAATCCAACGCTGCACTTCGGGTAATGATAGAAAAACTGCATCATTGCAACCAAACTGCTGAACGAAACACACGAAGGTTTTCAGAGGTATGTGAGTCGTATGGGCAATTTTTGTATTTTTGGGCACCAGTGGGGCTCAGTCACGAGAGTAATAATAGTGAGAGACACGCCTATGTGCTGACACCTGTGCCTCGTCTATATGTCATGTGTTGCGTTGCGTAGTGTCTGCTAATCCGGCTTAACCTGAATAATTACTATTTCATGGGCGACGCCTAGAAATAGCCGTAAGCTTCTAACGTTGTAGACGTCAAATAAACGATGCGTACTTGGTCGCCACCTTTCTTCATCTACATTTCAAAAATACAGGCGATGGGTGTCCTTTACATGAAGACGACGCTGACACAATGGACATTTTCCATTCGCTCGGATCGCTTCGTGAATGCAGCCAGCGCAGAAAATATGGCCACATAATGTGGAAGTCATGTCTTCCAGCACATCTAGGCAGATGCTGCACTTAAGTCGCCTCTTAAACTCCTCCACTACCTCGCTATTTTGCATATTGATGCTTGTAGACTCAGCACTTTTCATCATGTCCGTTATACGCTGGTGTTTAGATACCAAATTGTCTCCATTTATTCGTGACCGACGTCGTTTTCGACAAAACGGCATCGAAATGCCTGGCGATTCCGCTGTATCCAAAATCTCGATGACATCGCTGCTGTCTGTTGCGTCCTGACCGCCGTCTTCGTCTTCCTCCGACGAAAAAGTAAGATCGATCTCCTCCTGATGATGCACTGGATCTGGAACTGCATCATCAGCGTCCCTAGCGCCTTGAAAATGTACAATCGGGCGTAACATAAAGTGGTCAAGGGTGCCATACTCCGTGTTCTCTTCGTGGGGTAGACTTTCCATCGCTGTGCTGTTAGAAGCACCACTTCTGCTTCTTCGTATCATAGCTGCTACCACGTTGCCACTTCCGGTATCTAGACTTCTGGAAACGTTGTTGCCAGTAGAGGCGCTAAAACTCGGGGGCATGAAGCGTCGGGGTAGCGTCATAAAATGGTTGAAAGACGGTAGTGACCAACCGCCTATGTTGGCGACAGAGGAAGAGGGAGCGAGCGACCCGGTAGACAGATTCATGCGGCGATTACTTCTGCTGCTCAGCGCTAGTGGGACGGAAGCCGACGAGTGAGACACAGTAGTCACCGCCACATCAGGTCGTCTCATCTCGTAATCGCCGTTTCACTGAGAACAGCAACAAATAAAATTCTACCGAATTCATTAAAGTCTATTTTTTCATGCATATTTCAATTCCAAATGTCGCAAATATGCAAATATTTCAATATTATAAATCTGCCTTATTGTCAATGCACGGAGAAGATGATCTTTGTAAAACTTGGCTACGGGGTCGCCGGGCATCTTGCACAGAGGAGGATTTGACTCTACGTGTAAAGGAGTCCTTATGATATGCGAACCCAATATTTTGAGAAATCTCTTGAGTACTGAAGAGGCTGATAGACTTCGCCACGAAAAGGTTTTTGGGGTACCAGGGCTGTTAGCTACGCATCATGCAATACATGTAAATTGACCATTAAAAATGTAAAACACAATATTTCAATGTTAGTTGATCAGATTCAATACTAAATTAATGTCACTCTTTAATTTGACAAAGAGCAAAATAGTACTAAGTTACGTATAAGCTCGTAAAAGCTCGCTTGGCCCCCGGTTTGAGCGCACGAGACATCCTCTGTACTGTTGATGCTGACCCTTTGAATAGAAGCTTCTTCTGTGCGAAGTGCACGGCGCTCCCATTGCCTCGACCCGACACCTCTGTCTTCAGAAAGGGTATGAGCTATTAAGCAAGAAAAATTCGCTTGCTACGTTCCTCCTCGCTTCATACCGGTTCCGCAAGCCTCCACTTTCCGTACTTTAACCGGTCCGTTTGGCACATGAGCTGTGTCCTGAATTTGAAACGGCACCTACTGCATCCCTCAAAAAAAGCTGGATAGACTCTGAAGGGTCTTTAAAGCAAGCCGCGCCTGTTCGAAGATCGTCCACGAACATGAAAGCTGTTACTGCCTCCGGAAAAGGGCTTGTCGCCATCGCCGTGATGCGAGTTTGCAACTCTCGAATGTTGGTTGCAAAATCTCACGCTTCTTGACGGGTGTTCAACAGTTACGCACACGTTATGTCTGTGAACATGTCCTTTTAGAAATGGGAATGCATTCGCTGCAGAGGTAACGCAAGAAATTACCTACTCATACTCACGGCTTCCTAGCTTAAAGACTGCTAGCGCGATGGGCCGTCTGGGCCATGATTGAACTCCCCGTTATCTCATCTTCTCTCACCACAGAGGAAGATTCCTGTCCTCGCCGTTCAAGGCCAGACAACATCAGTGGCTTTACGGTGGGAGACAATTCTACTTCCACCGACATTTAGTTGAGGCATTCCTGGCGGTACATCACCCGCGCAATCTCATAGCCGGTTAGCGCCTCCAGTTAACTGGTACCACTCTCGTCCTTTGGACCGCCAACTACCTAGTCAGAGCCAATGATAGTCAAGAGCCTATTAAGTATGTCTAGTTGTCCAAGAGCAGATAAGTATGTCACAGGAAACGCAGTCTTTAAATTTAAGACTCGTTGTCGATAGGTGCTTCTAAGCATTGATTGAGGCACAATGACCAATTTATCAGAGTACACCTCGGCCTTTCCTGAATAGGGATTTAAGGTCATCAGCCGCAAGAAGCATATCTCTCTCAGGGCTCGCTGATCCATGGGTTCAAAAGGGGGGGTATGATGCTTGTAAGTGCAGTTTTAGTATGATAAGTGTAAGTCAAATTTCAAGCGAAGTGGGTGCTCTTTGAGCATTAACTTTTGCACAACGCCTAAAAGAACAATGAGTGTGAACCGCAGTACGGTCACGTTAGGTGGGCTGATCGCAAAGGAGTGTGTTATATGGTTTAGGTACAAAGTAGTTTGTGTGCAAAGCTATATTGTTTGAAAATACTGGTACTGATGAGATCGCTGGGACTCCGTAGCGGAAAGGTCCGAAGTCCTCGGTACACATGGGTTGTTAGCGTCACGTAATACAATAAATGATGTTTTATCGAGCAAAGATTAGCAGATATATTTTGTATCTGTTAATCAGAATCTATCCTTAGTTTATGATTCTAAACTGAAATTAGAGCAAATAAGAATAACTTTCCAAGGGGCTTTCGGTATCACTCCTGTTTAGAGCGTACAAACCCGTCATATGCGTGTCCTTAATGTTAACTCTTTGGGTCATTGCTTTTTCTGTGCAAGGTGCATGGCACGCCGATTGACTTGTGAGTCTGTTTTAACTCATGCACATAGGATTACTTCATACGCTCCAATCGGAGAGCCTCTCAAGTTTTATTTACTTATTTGCTACTTGTCTCAGGGATGCATAGCTTAATTGAAACTGCTTCTATCCGTTGTTAATCGACAATTATAAGACTTTGTGTGATACACGGCGTAAGGCTAACATTTTTTATGAAAATGAAGCCCGTGAACAACTGTGAATATATATTTGACCCTACGTTCCAGTGTGCCAGTCCGCACACAATAAATTACAACGGATTTGCAACGATGGCTTGCTTCAAGTTGTACATGAATCCATGAACCAAAGCTGAGCGGAGGCATTCGCCGATGCAATTTACTTGGATGACAAAGACCAGCAATTACGAATGTTATACTCGTTATGAGAAGACCAAGAGTCGTATTTTATCACCCGAGAAGTTTGAAAGAATGTGGAGAGCAATGTAATCATGCACGAATTCATTAAGCTGGAGTACCCGGTTTGGCTGTCCGAGATAAAACAGAACATAGGGTTCCATTTGTATTGCAATGGGAACGCGCACGTTTCTTCGAATTTGGCTAAATGGTCATTGGCGGTCGAGGCGGTCATGAAAGCGCGTTTTCCGATTAGGTTTGCGACCGGAAGTTGCGCATTGCTGCAGATTTCGAATTTGTAGCTGTGGTGAGGCACGCCTATAAATTAATCAAAATGCTGAAAGATTGTGCTGCCAGCAAATTTCGTCCGAGAGTTTTTTAAGGAAGCTCTGCCGGAATCGTCATGGGATATTTTCGAAAAATGCAGCATCCAATATCATTCAGGATTTTATGTCGCACGATCCTCTCCATTACGGAGTCCTATCACCCCAAACCATATCAAATACAGATTATAATACCTGATCACGGCTCTGAATTTTGGTACTTTTGAATCTCGCTTTTAGGTCTTGATAATAATTAGTTCATGTGTACGCAAACCCAACAGAGCGCGTACCCCATCAACCCTCCCTAATTACTCGCCTCTTTAAGATGTCGCACTAAAGTGGACGCTTTATGTGTACCCTCTGCGCCCGAGATTCGTGTCCTCATCGCAACAACTAGCGCTTGGTCTCACGAACGTACTTTACACCAGGAGTTGTCTCCCTAATTTGCTCGCAAAATGGAACGGGAAGCTGATCCCGGCTCGGATCCTGTGATTAACAATCCATAACTCATACTGATAGCTTGATTTGCGTCGCGCTTTTCTTGTTACCTTAGGCAACCGAGGAGTTTTTGGAAGTCCTATCTCGGTCCTATCACGTCACCAAGAGCCCGAACCCAAAACACGTCATTGATGGGCTGAAACCGACTAAGGGGGCCGTCAGCAAGCAATTGAGACGTTGAGACTATTTCAGGCCGCGGTGAAGCTCTTAAACACTTATGCGTGCGGGTCTTCGCCCATACTAAGTGCGAAACAATAGCAACGGCGGGTCAAGATTTATTTTTGCCTTAGCAGGTCGTCACTGTTCAGGAGTACCGCCCATGCCTTAGGTGGCAGCGATTATGCAAGACGGTACTCTCTCTAGGACTGTATCACCAGTACTGAGTGTCGGCAAAACAGCTAAAACATCGCAATCAATCTGCGCACTGGGTATTGAAGGCATGTCATTAAACCCATAGTAAGGCTTTGCAAGCTGGCTAGAGTGAATTAGACGTCAGCTTTGATCGTCCTTCAATGATCGATTGCACGGAGTACAAAGTATGGCGTTGAGGCGGACACTCACCGCCTCCAATTAAGCTATGAACAGCTTTGCTCATCGCGAAATTGGGACAAATGTCGGACAGTACGAGCGCGATTCGCTGCGCGCCTCTGTCGTACCCAGGTCTGTCGCGAGAGGTCGGTGTTAAACTACGCAGAGATTGGACTGGTGCGCTCTTACAAGGAGTGGAGCCCAGAGCCTCTTCCGTAACTAGGTGTCTAGTTGGATCTTCTACTTTAGGAGTATATACACTAAAGTTAATGCTACTCAAAATAAAGCTATATATAAACATACATTACCTCTTATAACAAAACTGTATTCATTTATGACGGGCTACTAGCAGCTCACATGAACTACGGGAACCTCGTTTTCGAGGGCCCCTCACCGTATAAATACCGATCACCGGTGCTTATGACTATCCATCTAGATCAAAGTATACTTTTAATTTTGTGCGATTGTAAAGTTTTGTAATTTATACAATTGGAATAAATGTGCTAGGACTAAGTAAGCAAGATTACAAAACCTTTTTCGTTACACCTTTGGCCAGGATGGTCGCTCTGGCAAAATGTTAGCAGTCCATTAGCTTGGGCTGTACTGGTCTTTCAGAACACGGATCCGATATACCTGTATTTTGGCCTTTGCAGCCTTTTTGAAGCTCATATCTCTGCTGTCAGCGATACCTTAACAGGGGAGTATACGACCAAATTGTTCCCCGAAGAAGTTTTTGCCAACATAGCAAGCAGGTGTCCTATGTTTTGGATCGAGACATAGAAGCTCTGGCAAAATCTTTTCATTTATTGAGGCTAACATTGAAAAACGCTGTACTTGCGTATACAGGCATGCGATTGATTTGGCTAACCCCATGCCCTCTTTACACCACCACAAAGTGGATTTGGTCAAGCTGGAAGGTGTGATTTATACGATTCGACTTGCTGTTATCTTCCCCGGTTACATTTCGTAGCAATATTATATCAGGACGAGATTGAGCTACACAGGGCTACGTCTGGAAAGTGCAGTATTCAAAACATCATGCAAATGCCAGAGCCGCACGGAGCAAACATGAATTTGTAGTGTGCAAAATGATTTTATACAGCACAATCACCCAACCTATACGTGCAGACGACTAAGCTGTGAGCACTATATCGAACTATTTATAATTGAAGCTAGAGTTTGAAATAATATCTCAGTATCTTAATGATACTAAGATATTATTTACACTTGTAGTCAATCCCACGATCAATTCGTGGATGGACTGTACCCTCTGTGAGGACAGATGATGAAGTGTTTAGGGCCTGGCCCGGAATAGCTAGACCAGCTTAACAAGCTTATATTTATCTTTGAAAATCGATGAGATAAGAAGTAACCTATCACTTGAAAGCGCTCAACAGCTATAAATATGCGCTTATGAAAGAGATCTGGAAGCAATCCGATCAGACGCTGGTTGGGGGACAGATGATATTTGCCATGAGGCCGCTGACGCTGGCAACCAGGACTAGTCGAAAAAGCCCCTACACGTTAGACGGGGACTTAAATTGATCATCGATCCATCTATGCTACAAACGTAGCGCCAGAGCGTCGCGCCGGCGGTCTTCAAGCTAGGAGGATGCGCGCAAAAATGAGCATCAACGTATAATGCATCGGTAAAGAGGCGTTTCCAATGTGGAGAAACTTAGAGCCATACTATCCCTAGTGTTTGCGTATCAGATGCATCAGAAGCTCTTGATCATCCAGTACGGTAGACGATAGCTGGCGAACTATGTCTAGGAGTCAAATTTTGTATCACTGCAACAGCGTATGACTGAATAAGGGCGCTGTTCACAAAAGTCCCTCGAACACAGCACACACGATTGTGCGACGAGAAAGCCATTCCTGACATGGAGGGAGAAGGGCAGTCCGGACTTGGAGGGAAGAAAAACGACTTGAGAACTTGTAGACAACTTTACAACTGAATTAAAATGAGTTTTGTTCTTAGATACATGCAAAACACTCCAAGGGCTGCTAGAGGTTTTACTGATAAAACCTTGGGCGCGTGATTTATGATATAAGGTACAGCAATTAAACCTCCGATTCAGCTAATAAAAGATCTTCGGTGTTCGGGGCTTGAAGTTCAACTTTCGTGAAAAGTATCTATAGAAGGACTCGCTTACGCAATCCATTTTTGAAGACCGAGAAATGATGGTCTTGTCACCAGTACAGATCCCCAAGTAGGAACCGGAATTCTGTATCACACAGAATGTTTGTGACTTCATAGAAGAAATCACGTATGTTTTTGGGAACACCATACTTCTTTATTAATTTCCGCAATGCATTACAGGAAATACCTTCATGTGATGGCTAAATGTAGCCCGTTACATCACCCCCGCTTAAAATTCAGAAGACTTTGATACTTTTGCGGAACTTTTGGAGCGGTTCACTTCTTGATCTACAATGAAGTGATCCAGCAAACAGGCCAACATGAAGGAACGTTCTTCGTTTAAAATGCATAGAACGGCTCCAGAATTCTTTGGTGTTTCCTCCATTCTCAACCGAAAGGGAGACAAGAGGTTTTACATGGAACGGTTGTTTTGTTGGCTTCGGATCAATAATCGTGATGGTTCGACCCAGCCCATCGCAGCTAAGCTTGACACTTGGCGGGCATTTGTTCGCCTTATGAACGAAAAAACTGGATCGTCTGCGTTGCCAAGTCGGCGCTGGCAAGACTGTCAGTCACGACCGATCACAACCAAGCTCTGGTCGTCGTAAATTTCTCCTAGCAACACACCAAGCGACACTCGTAGCTGCGAACCGCGTCGGAGACATCAGACTAAGGCTGACGAGGTTCCCACGTGTCCGAGTCCGATGGATAGCCAAGCCGCCAAATTCCGTAGAAGCGCTGATGGTTCAGCTGCTTCTCTCCTTGATGATGAGTAGATCCCCTCCTCGTCATCTCAACCACCCAACGACGCTCATCACGAGAGTCTAATAGCGGGGTCGAACTTAAAACGATTGAGCGATTTTGGAGGTGGGAGAGTGCTTATCGCGGGCAAATTGAGGCATTGCAGCAGCGTTGCTCGACGCTTGATGATTATCCACAAGCACATAAAAGGTACATATATACAGTCGCTGCGAGAGCCTTTCGAACCTTGTTACAGGGCAGAACTCGAAACCCGACGTTCTGGTTGACGGTTTCGCCCAATGCTCGGCTTTTGAGTCCCGTTTCGAACTACGGTTTCAGCAGGTTCACGATGAACTTGTTCGACTTCGGAGGAACCAAAATTTTCGTGAGATGGCTCACAAACCCCTGTTGTGCTCTTTTGAAGGGGCAGGCTCTGTTCTCGAGGTACTGCGAGGTGAGTGCCATCCTCGCCTTTAAGCGTTGAACTAGTAAAGAAGCAATCCTTCGATGTCCTTTAGCGCTTGTACGCTGAGAAGAATCTCCAGGGTGAAGAGTTGATAGCTCTTCGTGATCAAATGGAGGAACTTCATCATCAGCTCGATCATCTACCAAAGGTAGGGTAGGATCGGCAGGTTCACTCGGGAGATAAAACTTTAGAATGTCCACATAAAACGTAGGATATAGGCGCATGCGTGTAGGGATGGTTTATGTATACGCATCATCATTTATTTTCAACACCTTGAACGGTCCAATGAAACTTGGTTAAATCTTCCTGCTTCGAAATTTTGAAACTGCATGTTCAGACAGATTTGTCGTGCTAAGTAGTACAAGATCATTGACCTTTTATCCTATTTGTTCTTTGTTCCGCTCTTATCTGCTTGCTCTTTTTGCAGATCCTGAGCTTTCGCAATTGTGTCTCGAACAAGCCAAACAACGGCTTGTCAATTCACGATAAAGTCATCGACGTGTTGCTCCCCACGACTTGACATGTCGTCTAGAGGTCTCATTGGGTCAGAACTCGCTTTTAACTCTGTGACAGCATTTAAGGTTGACTATGACTCTACAGTCATAGTTCCTCCCTCACCTAAGGTAGAGACCTCACCCAGTACTGAAGCAGGTACTCTAGGATAAATACCATAGTTCACATAAAATAACGAATGACCTGCCAAGATATGCTTGGAGTTGTTCAAGGCAAATTCTGCAAGTGGGAGAAAAACACTCCACTCTTTGAGCGACATAGCATAACTATGCAGTACGTCCTCCAGGACTCGATCCACACGCACAGTTTGACATACCGTTTTAGGGTGCCGCAGTTGACATGGACAATTCGGGGCCAAATATTCCAAACAGTGCACGCCAGAAATTCGACGTAAACCGGGTGTCACAGTCAGACACAATCTCAACAGGAAGGCAATGCAGACGGAAAACAACGTCTACAAAAATCATTGCTGTCTTCTCGGCAGAGACCTTGGCCAAAAATAGCGCTAGATGAACCATCCTGCTGAATCGGTTTACTAACTGAAATATGCCACTGTGTCCATGTGTATCACGCGGAAGTCCGAATATTAAGTCCATACTCACAGACTTCTAGCTGTCATCTGGCACTGCCAGATGACATGGTTGCACTCTATGGAAATTTTGACAGGTCCTCACATACTTGCGCACCCACTTATTCATGTGTGGCCAATAGTAATCCTGGGAAAGGCTGAAAAACATTTTCTCACGACCGAGATGGTCACCCAAAGGACTTTCATGTCACTCATACAACAGACAATGACGCAAACCTTCGTCATTTGGAACAACAACTCTTGCTGTATCATAGTGTTCAACCGCATAGTACAACAATCCGTCGTGTGCTCCAAAACGGTGAGCACGCGATCTTATGCGAGACGGAAGACGTTGCAGTGCTTTGTCGGAAGTGTCACGAATATATCTCAACAAGTCTTGACATGTCTCATCAGACTTGTACTCGTCGACAATTTCTTTGCGCACTATAGTCGTTGTTTACACTCTGATCATCTTAACATCTTTGCATTGTCGACATGACTCCTGATATTTTTGCTCCTGGGCTTTGGGTCATAGTCCGGACGTCTTGAAAACGCATCGGCTAAGATGTTCATCTTGCCTGGCTTGTAGTGTGCAACAAAAAGTTGAACTCCGCAAGAAAGGAAGCCTATCGAGCCATAAATGAGGAGTCATAACTGTCGTACGCAGTGAGGCTTGATCTGTATAGATCGCAAAGCGCTCCTCTCCCTGCAAATAACACACAGAATTTAACCAAAACATATTTCATTGTTAGAAGCTTTTTGTCATGAACTGGATAGTTCCGTTCCGCGGGCCGGAGTTGCTGCGACTGATACGAAACAACTTGCTCTCGACCCTCATCATCGTGTTGCATCAACGCACAACCGACGTCATAATCACTTGCATCGCAGACCACATAAAGAGGCGTATCGTGGTTTGCAATCGCAAGAAAAAGATTTTCTCTCAATCTCTTCCGCACTTTGGCAAATACCGCCTGGTGATCTCTTGAACATTCCCACTCAACGTTCTGGCTTAAATAGTCGTTAGGGGTTGCACCAACGCTGCATAGTTGCGCAGTATTTGTGCACATAGTTGGCATTGTTTTACATTGGTTGGAACAGGCCATTCATTATTAGCTTTGACTTTGTCCGGATCTACACGAATGCCATCCGTGTCCACAAAGCAGCTGAGAGCGGGGATATCTGGTTCAAAGAATATGCACTTCTTCAGATAAGCGTAGAGTCAATTCTCTCGCATAAATTGGAAGACCTGATGATCAAAATGAACATCGACATCAGACATCTCACCCGTTTTCTCACTATGAACAAATATATCGTCAAAGTAACTCGGTGCAAACTCTCTCAATGGACGACGAAGATTCGTGACCATTTTGCTGAAAGTCGCGGAAGCATTCTTCAAATTTTGTGACATCACTAACCATTGCCACAGCATACCACTGGTAGGTACTGACTGCAGTTAGTGGTGTGTCATTTTCGCGCATTCGTATCTGATATAAACCATCTTTCACTTCGATCGCACTAAAAGTAGTACTGCCAATCATTCCATCAAGAATCACATCTTTGCGTTGAGCCGGAATCTGGACAGGTATGGTCGCATCGTTCAATCCATCGAAAGCGTGCCAACCACCTGTGGCTTTCCTCACACAAAAGGCTGGGCCACAATGCGGAGACCTTCTGTCGCTGCGCAACAAACTCGTCAATTACAATGACTTATACTTTTGGCAACGGCCACTGCCGCGTGATACAATACGTCGTGTCGGGAAGTATGTCAATCGCATGACGAATGCCTCTGTCAGATGGCAATCCGTCCGGCAACTTGTTTCAAAATATATTAGCATATTCCTTGACAAGACCATAACGGGGATTGGGATAAGCGCGTCCCACGACTGATCATCAAACCTTTCCTCCCGTGTCTCTTCCGCAGTATTGATGTCATCGTCGATAGTTTCTGCGACAAGCGCACATATTTGCAAAATGTTGCCGCTTCAGCGTATTCTTGTATATCAACGGCAAGGAAAACATTTCTTTGACTATATATGGAGGATTTACAATCTTCACGTGACGGATGAAATCGACGTCACCTTTTTCTTTGTAGACCACAAAATCTATAAAGTCGCTTTAAGTGTCTATTTCTTTAGCACTTCCTTCATAGATACAGCTTGGACCTTGATCAGGGCACGCAAAATACTTGGCAGAAAAGTCTTCTTGGTGGTCTTCTTATTCTTCTCTCGAAATGGGTTTTTGCCTCTGACCCTACTATTCTTCATACAAGCATCGACCATGACTTCCGATAGCAAAGAGTACAGTCTATCACAGTTGGTGTCTTTACATTCGTCTTCGTGGGCTTGTCCTTTGAACATGGGGGGGCATCGCACACCACAATATCACTTGGGACATCTGTGACTTCTTTGACAGATGCATATGCCCATACTATTTCTTTCGTTGTCGTGCAGATGCGAAGCAAGCCATTCGCTTGGCAATGAAGTTTGAGGGTCTTCGAGGTGAGGACGAATTTATTCTTCTCGACTTCGATGATAAGTTTGATATCATCCTAGGCATGCCATGGTTGAAGCGTTATCAACCTAGCATTGACTGAATATATATGAAGACTGTCAAGAACAAGTCGTGCAGCACTAATTCGAGCCTCATTCTAGATGCATTCGCTAAACGAATGATCATTTTTCTTTCACAATGGGCAGTCTAACACCATGCCCAGTCATAACTTGCTCTCAAACAAAGTTAATCGACGCACCAGTGTCAATTAAAGCTCGTAAAGGCTTCTTGAGACCATCTACAAAGACTTTTTTGACAATCAATTGCCTGATATTTCCATCACTCTAGTGGAAACTGCTTGTGCACGTTGGGGCCGGAGTTCTGTGTATCCATAGCATCCACAGTACTCTTTTCGGGCCGAGTAGGGAGCCCCGCCCTTCTGGTCGTTCCCATTTCGACACTTGAAGGCGTTCGAAACGAGCGTCCGTGGCTATCCGAACGAGCACCCTGAGTCTGTTGCCGACTCGGCAAAGACACTCTGCAGTTCCGGGCAATTTGACCCGACTTCCCACAACAAAAACACTTTCATCGTTGCGAATAAGCTCATTTTTAGGCGTGAAAAACGAATGAGATGTCCATTGGCTCTGGACTATACTTGTACGACGAGGAAGCGATTCCGATCATGGAGGGAGAAGGACAGTCCCGACTTGGAGGAAAGAAGAACGACTTAAGACCTTCAAGGCAAATTTGCAACTGGTCAAAAAATGAATTATGGTTCCTAGTTACATGCAAAACACCCCAAGGGCTTCTAAAGGTTTTACTGATAGAACCTTGGGTGTCTGATTTTGTAAATCAAGGGTGTACTGAGGTTAAACCTCAATTTTAAATGATACATGATCTTGTGTGTACGGGACTTGAACTTCAAAGGCTTGAACTTAACCTTTCGTGAAAAGGATCCAGTAGAAGTGACTGGCTTACGCCCACTTCTTAAGACACAGACACGTCAATTTAGCCACCAGTACATATCCTTAAGTAGAAACCAGCATTCTGTATCACACAGAATGTTTGTGACTTTTCATGTAAGAGGTCACGTATGCATTTGGGACCACCATACTGCAATCTTCTTTTATTAATTCCACACAGCTGTACATTCAGGTAATGGCTTAGTGGAGCCTATTACACCGACCCTCTTCCAACGGCTGAATCGGCTACCATCTTTTTGTGGGATAGCCGAACAGGTGTGACGTGCAACCGATGCCGCATCCATTTTTTCCATTTTTGAGGATGCGGAGAATGATTAAAAGCGTAGTACAACTTCCGCCACATGGAACACAATAATAGAAGGTCTATGATCTCGCCAGAGGCGATGAACGTAGCCATGCCGAGGAGAAAGAGAGATGTCTTTTTGCTGCTAAGCAGCTTCGCGTTACTCGCAATTGTCTCATCTGTGGGGGCACAGAACATCTGCGCCTTGCGTATCTTCTTTGCTCTTGGCTGAGATGTATGGAGTACAGCTGACGTACCTGGTGCGGGATGGCGTTGAGCTCCATTAGGCATCAGGTCGGCCTACTGGGGTATGGCCGGGTTCCATTATACGTCAGGGAGGTCGTTGTTGATAACATTAAAAGGAGTGACATCAAAAATAGTGACTCTTTTTTCCTAACGTTAAAGAAGTGACGCTTTCTAGGAGAGATGGGGCTTACAGCTCGGAATTGATTGATAGCAACGCGCAGACATTTTGATGCCGTGAAAAAACCTGATAGATTCAGGAACGTCGTACAGCTACGCGCGACTATGTAATGGGATCTGCCCGTCCGTGTATACACACTTTCTGAGAAAGGCTTAGCTCAACTGACACGCCTACCGCGTGTTGCTCGCTTCCAGCCGGCCGTTAACTTAGGTAAAAGGGGAAAAGGGTCAAGTAATAGTTATTATAGCCAATAGGCTTGTACCCTCCCTAACCTGATAAGTACTTCCAGTTCTAAAACAACAAAACTGAAAGGGGGTATACAACGATACAGGGTGTACAGTTGATGTGTTAATTCACAAAGTATGTGGTCCACACAACATGTGTAACGGGACCTGACCCCACTCACTACAGACTACTGAAAAGTAAACAGTACGGAGGCATTGAAAACGTCAAATATGGATACGGAAATCCGTACGTCTTGCCCGGAGCATTGTGAAGCTGTCAAAGGTAACATTTTTTTGTAGAATTGATGATTATCACCGAACGAAGCTGTTTCGTCTTGATACTGAACTCAAAATAAAATCTCACCATAGGTATGGCGTAACTAGAACGCCACGAGCCACTGGTTGATCGAAAACTGGATAATTAGGTGCCATGCATTTTCTTTCGTTTGAGCATGGGTACTTCCTCTGCCAGTAAAAAAAGCTCAAGGCGCGGGCACGAAGCTTTGACAGCTATTGAGCAAAACATCGAATTGTCCACAATCAATAGCAATGAAATTGACAGATGCCTCAAGCAGAGCCTGAAAGGCAGAACTGGCAGTAAGTCACGGTTTAATGACAATACAGACAAGGGGGTGATTGTAAATGTTGTGTCCTCGAGAGTGTATCTTTGGTGAGACAAGATTGAATGGTCATGGGTTGTTGTCTCCTCTGCCAGGGCCGGTAGAGAGTGGAAGAAACTGGATATCGCGATTTCCCACGCCAAAACCGATGGAGTCGGAGGGCGACAATTACTCACGAGTAAAAGGGGTCGAGCTCTTGAGAGAAGAATAATGGTAATTTATGTTTGCATTAGTACTGCCGAGTGAGATTTCACCGTGCGGGTCAGTGAAGCTTCATAATTAAGTGGCGATAAAGCTTTTTTCGTGAATGTAATAAGCGGTGTAGTCTTAGGGGTTATTCGTCTATCGTCACATCCTCCGATGGAAGCTCTCGTAAAGCTGTAAAAATACCCTTCCATGATAATTGGTGGGAAAACGTAAAGCTCTGCTACATTCGGCGCCGACCGTTTTGTCAGAAAGTCTAACGGCAAGTGTTAAATTGTGTTTGCTCACAATAAGTTAGATACAATCACGGTTCCGGCGCAAATTCGATTTCAAAAATGTGCGACGGTACAGTATACTACGTTCAGTGACTTCGACCTGGCTAAAAAACGCTTTAAACAGCTGGTGAACTACAGTGAGATATCCCTCTCACTGTGCTGACTACTCCGAGCGGATGCTATTGGAGTGGTCGATTATGCCACAGAGACTGTCTAATGCACCAGATATGTGGTGTTGCAGATATTCAAGCCACATCGAAGTTGTGCACAGACCCATTCCAGCGATATATTTGTCAATAAATGTGTCTAACGCCGGTTAACTAACCACATCAGACACACGCAAACAGCGCTCAAGCTAGCTATTCACCAATATCGAAGCGCATCTTCGGCGCCGACGAAATTCCTCTTTTCATTATTGGAAGCAGTTCCTGTGGTCAGATCTCACCGGGATAAGATTATCGTAAAACCAATCAGTGCTACGCTCCAAAAGACTTGAGAAAGTGGCTTGGTCGGGCCAATTACTTGCACAAAAAGCACAAACTATGCTGACGTGACACGACTCCTCACCAACCTTTTTAAAGAAGACGTTAAATGGTGCTGGGACACGGCAGTAGAAAAAATTTCTAAGGCTACGAGCAAAAGCCTCGTCCTTCTCCTGGTTCTGGCTTCTTGATTTCTCTAGGTTGTCGGTGACACTTTGACACGGGTGTGTTTTACTTCATGCACATATCAATGAGCACTAATGCGTAGTTGCGTTTGTGTCTCACCATCTTAAAGCAGTTAAGAAGAACTTTTTTGTCCATCAGAACGAGCTATTTGCGTTGAGGATCTTCCTGTCACATCTAGAAATCTACACGGATCATGCGTCATGGCGCGCAGCGGCGTTGTCACCTCATAGTTTACAGAGAATATCAACGTAGTTGTCCTTCACTGCCGAGTATACCCTTAAAGTAAGGTATAGTCAGATGGAGTGGCGGGTGCGGTTTCGTGTCTCCTCGACAATGAAGTATAGCATCTCACGGTAGTGAAATCGCAAATTGACAAGACGATCCGTGCAGTGTACAGACGCGGCATGAGTTGTGTTGCTAAAAGCTTTGTAAATCAATAGATTTAAGAACTATATGTTGCGTTGAGAATGCGCGCGGCTTCACGCCTGCGCCGCTATGCTCTATCTTAACGCTTGCTGTATTACAACTCTGACGCACATGACACTCAGCCTGTAGTGGTGCCTCACGATGAGGACCTCTAGCACATAATACTGTTCAAGGAACAAGATACCGATTAAGGTGGACACCCCGAAAGAGAGAATACATACTGCTCGGATAACGCTATGACGTGGTGGCCACCAAGTATAAGTGGATAAACTCTAATGTGCGCACGTGTGGAGTGTGTCAACGGGTTAAAACCCTTGACCAGCCTGCATAACTTGGTAGAGTGCTGGCAAACCATAAAGTGGTATTTGTGATCCGCATGAGCAAGATGGTCAATTTTTGCTGCTGTCAGCAATACAATAACCGGTGAGAGTACAGCCAAGCTTTTTTAAAAAACGTGTTTCATCAGCTTGGCTTACCGGTAGCCATCGTTTCTGATAGAGATCCGCGCTTTAGTTCAAAATTTTGTCGAACTCTGTTAAAGTTACTAGACACCAGATTGAACACGTTCAATTGCCGACCATTCGCAAACAGACAGTCGGACGGAAGCATAAATCGCGTTTTCAAGGATATTTTTCTAAAGCACTTGCACGGAGAGACCGCGGAGCTGGAGCGAATTGCTCCCATTCATTGATTTTGCGTTGGCTCTACAGCCCTTACCCAATATTACACAAGTAGATGGCGTACCCTGGGTGCCTCTCAAACCACTATGAAATAGCTCAGGTCCTAGTTGGAGGAGGGATGTCGGTCAAATTCGAAGTGCTCATATCAGCTTTGCTGCACTTTGTGGCAAAATCAGTGACTATAGCCCTACCTCAATGAGAACGGGCGCGAAGCGCAGGGTGTGCGATGTTATGGCTAAGAGCGAGGATGTACACAAGCAACACGCCGATGGCAGGACACTCTTGGATATGGATGCGGCAGAAGTTTTGGTTTGGTACAAAATAAATATACACATGCAGTGTCTGTGGTTATTAAGACTAAGCTTCGACCGCGCTACATCGGACCGTTTTACGGTCGTAGCGAAAAGGGATTGATTTATAATCTTAACACTTAACACTCAAAGATAATGCAAAGGTATTCTGTCCTGTGCGTGGAGCTATTCGAAATACCACGTCCCGCTCGGACGGGACAGCTGTACCTGATGAGCTCTGTTGTCGATGGAGCAGCGCCGACAATTTTTTTTATCTGGGCCACTCTCCGTACAAACGCAGCGATGTGGTTTTTGAACCGCTAGGGCTATGCAATCCGGTGGCATAAATTATTGAGCAAGTCTGAGACCAAGCTTATCTCGGTTTCGGACGCATGGCAACACTCGTGGAGAGTGTCACAACCGATATAGCTCATGAGAGCCAGCTGTAGCTCTCGTGTGAGCAACAAGTATTTGACGTCGAGCGTTTGGCCGGCGGGTACACCAGGGCTGTTACTAGAATCTAGAGGTATGGGGGAGATACCCTCAATAGAAAAACTCATGGGAGTTTAAGGTTTGAATTCTGAAATATTTTTCAGATGCCGTTACCATTTACAAATTGACGCATCCTTTGTCTCTGTATCTCCTGGAACCGGCTGGGTCGCCCGTTGCAGCACACTTTCAACTAGTGAGTGGCGACCGACTTTGTCGTAGCGGTCAAACCTGTCTTATGAAAACAGATGGGGCTATTAACAGCAGAATTTTGGAGTGATCAGCTGTCATCGCGACATTCGTGCCGTGCATTGTCATTTATAACAAGGACAAGCATGATACGACGCTCAAGGCAAACGTAAACTTTGCTGAAGCTAGCATATGCAGTTTAAAGACGGGTAATACGGCATGTCGCAACACTTCTCGTCGGTGTAAAAGGAGACGAAGTCTGAGATTCGCACAATAGGGGGGGCAAGTGTTGTGAGCACCCCTTATCTATAAAGCATCTAGGCCGCGTACCGTTGGGTGAAGAGGAAGTGTTAAGTCAGGACTCGATGAGTCTCAACGGCTATCTTGCTATAGTGCACGTTGTTATCATCACTACTTGCGCGTGTCAATAGCGAGGAGTGTGCCTTTTGTGAGGGCTTGCTGAACCATATGTTCTGCTACGCAACATCAGCTTCTAGTGCAAGTATGCTCTTAAGAGCTCGCACGATAAAGTACACATAGTGGAGTTGAACTCCAGGTGCTGTGGTTGCTCGTGCGATTACTTTTGCGTAGGCTTTAAGAAATAATATAAACATGAGCCCCAGGGTCGTCCACATCTTAGTGGGGAAGGGTGTATTAGTGTAAGTGCTGCGATATTGTGTACTCACTCGATTCACATTTGGTTTGATTGTATCAAACACAATACTCTATAAAAATCGTTTGGCACTCTGGTGTAATCGTGAATACTCATAGGTACCGAATGTCGGTATGTTTGAAGATGATGAGGCTCTGAAAACGAGAATCTACGGTACATGTGACTGTTAGCCGCAAGTCAAAAAATTAAGACCGATTTACTATATGAGATTGGTATAAGAGAACATCTGGAAATACTCTGATTGCTTTGATTCTAAACAGCCATACTCTTGTATACAATCTAATGTCGTGACCACGCAGCAATTAACGCTGACAATGTCCCCAGACTCTACAATAGAGTACAAAAGAGATCGTAACAAAATTATCAGTGTCTCCGTTGCAAGACGCACGGATATTCTGCATCTTTAATGCATATACGGAATAGTATTGTCTACTATTCCGCCTCATACATACATGCACAATTTCCCGCGACTCAACATTATCCCGTTTGGAGCTTGTCTATCGATTCTGCGCGAGCGCTCGGCTTACCACACCTCTCGGACGAGGGAGGTGGGGACACACAAGACACCATAGTGCTGTTTGAAAGCGCAAAGATCCTTTCCTTTCTCATCAGCCTGACCGAGGTCCATCACCTCTGGCACACTCATCTCCCGTACTCTCGCAGAAATAATGCAACATTAATCGCATCCTCGAAAGATTATAGGTAAACGCGAAAGGTGAAGGACCTGTTAATAGTGCATCCGTGAAATTTGTAACTTATACCATACCTTTGAACAAGAGTCTACCGTTATCACAGCAATGAGACTTTGTAATTCATCTTTGTGCCTGTCAGCGATGCCTCTTATACCGAGGTATCGCACGTGTGCCCGATTTCACACGTGGCCTCCGATCTTGGATACAGTTATCGCGACTACTGATGTCTTGTATGGAATATTGTCGAAATACATTGTCATCACAAACTCCTTTGACCAGAAGTATATTTTCTGCCCTCGAAAAGCTGTACGCCTGGTGCATTGGTGTACGAACCGTATTATGGCGTATATCCACATTACACTGTTGTTACTTTATTCCCCCTGGATTTAGATCAAGAATCAGAACTACACAAAGCAAAGCACAACAATGAAGTGTCGTGATTTGAGCTGATACGATTAAAAGTGATAAGACTTCAACAAAAAGGCCATGGGGCACGCGGGCTGCGGGTCCACACTTAAGTCCATATAACTTTGTTGTTGTTGAGTATCACTTAACGTTATCTTCCAGGTAAATATGGCTTTTGAGAATAAGAGGAGTTAATAAGTAATCAGGTGCTTCTTTGCTGAAGATGTAAGAGTAACATCAATTTTAAATGAAGTCCCGCTTAAAGTGATGTTAGATATATTTGTTTTGCATTCTGTTCAAGTATAACTTTAGGTAAAGTATGGCATAGGTAGCCCACGCGTCCTACGGCCCTCTCCCATCCGGACCGGGCTCTATCACCCTCAAGCTGATCATGATGCTTCATCATGACACCTTTCTTTGGTGCTTCTAATCTTGACCCTATTATGTCCGAGGAACAACCGTGACAGTAGTGTAATGTGTACGTAAAGTAGGGCACGTACTAGAAAGCCACTTGTTCTGTAGTTGGCAATGTGTATATATATATTATGTCCTTAGCTCGCAAAGTGTGAGCTACTCCAAGCCTACGGTTTGATCTTAAATCTTTCTCAATGCTCACTTCGCTCGATCCCACCAATAGGTGTGTCCCATCCCATCCGAACTTGGGTCATGCAACCAGTCGAGACGCTTTGTAAAGTGCCCGTGTTGCTGTTTTTGACGGCAACATGTACTCCGTTACAAGTCTGCTGCTCTTGACGATGCCTTCGATAGATTGAGCTATATAATCTCAGATCTTGATTCGATTGGTCTGTGTTTCCGAGGTTGGGTAACTCCGACAGTGCAACGGGGGTACACGTACCCTGGTATGAAGGGATGGGTCACACAAAACGGTGTGACAACACAATGGTACAATGGTGTGGCTAGACCTTAGCAGAAAGCCACTACGTAGCTGGATGCCAGTAGTTATGCATTTTAACAAGGTTTTGATATTTAATTAGTAAGGCCTATAGATTTAGATATAGGCGGCTCTGCCGCAAATAAAATAACGAAATACAGTTTACATTTTGAGCGGCAGAGTTTATTTGCCTTGGGTTAAGGTTGAGGTTACTCTTAGAGTAAGCGAATTGAGATCCGTACTGGTTCTAGTATAGAACGCAAGATCATCGACCTTAGCTTAGCTTCCTCTTAGCGAAAGAGCTACGACCGCCCCGCTGCTCTTGGTAGCACTCGTAGTCAATTTATACCTGAGTCGTTACGACTGACCCTCTGTCAGGATTCAGAAGCTCTCCTATTTGCCCCAGGGCATGCAGGGCGGGCTTAAAAAGCTGATGTCTCTGCCTGGCTCTGAGGGCGTACAACAACTCGCTTCGTGAGGACCTGAAGCGATCAGTGCGCGCCAAGAGGCGTTTTCGAGCTATGAAAATGCTCTGCTAGAGCACCTAGAGCAAAAGATGCTGGCGTCGACCGGTCTATGACACCACTGTCGACGATGGATGAATCCTACCGACCCAGGCCGCTCATGGTTGGCGTTAGGGGAAGGATGAACAGAATCATCTGCTTTGGGCGAGAGAGGCCGAGATGGCTATGGCCTCCACCAAGCTCCAATCCAAGAAACAGCACTTGGCGCTGGCTATAACCAAGCTCGGTGGTCGAGCGCGAGAATGGACACTGACATGCGTCACTTCGGTTGAGTTTTCTGGACGAAGCTGAAGCTGTAGCTTTTACGAGAGTTCTCGCCGCCTGACCAGGCATATCGCGTGCGATCGCGTTACCTTGTCGCCCGACAGGGCAAGAAGGAATTGATGGACTTTGTCCAAGAGTTGCGTACTCTCGTTGCCGGTATGGCAGCCGATTCTCTCCCCGAGGCGGTCTCGGTGACCGTCTTTATTGCCAGCCTCCAAACTGGCGTGGCCAAAATAGAACTCCTCCGTGTGCATCCGTCTTCTTTTAAAAAAGCGGTGTATTTGGCATCGAATGCCAAATTCAACATCAAGTCAGCGCAACTTGGTTGGAATGCACACTCTTGCAGCTCGTTGAGCGGGACGGAGCCCATGTATCTCAACTATACTGAGGGAGAGTAGACAGAACTCCGAGCTGCCGAGCAGCGTTTGAACACCCGACAGTGTTTTGTCTGTGGAGACACCCGTCATCTTTGGACTGGTTGTCCCCTGCGTAAGGCGTGTCAAGGTTCATCGAATTAACGTCCCGCTTCTCACCAGTCTTCCTGTTTGTCGCAGGGAGACGACATGACCAAGTAGGCGTGCGGCGCCCTACTGGGGAAGAACTGAGTTCTGTTGAGCCTCAAAGAGGTAGAGGTCAGCAGGGACCAACCCCGAAGAGCCTCCGTGCTCTTGAACACGGACCGTGTATGCAAGCGGGCTTGCTGGCCGTGAAAGCGACCGTGAAGGGCTTTGAGAAGCCATTGAAGATTCTGATCGACTCCGGGGTATCGGGCAATTAAGCTCGACGCTCCACGATAGAAGAAAGTCAGCTGAATGCTGAGGCGCTGACAGCGCGATTGAGTGACATTGTCACAGCTCGCTAAGCGACGGGGACATGTGTCACGGTGCCGAGGATCCCTGTGGACCTCTGTGTCAAGTTTCTTGAGTTTGTTAGCGTGGAACGCTGTTTAATCTTAGACTTGGGATCAAGGTATAACCACATCCTTGGTATGGCATGGTTGGAGCACCATGAGCCATAGATTGATTGGAGGTCGAGAGCGTGTGCGCTACGCCCACGTCTCCTGGTGGAGCTTTGGAGAGTCATGAACCCTTCTCGGTTAGGAGGCAGAAACGCTACTGGCGCGGGCACTGAACCAAGACGGGCATTAATAGTATCCGAGTTGTCAAACACCGAAAGTGTATTGGACAGGAGTGTCAAGCATGGCTCGCGGGCTGAAGGTGGTGTGGCACCTCACCAC
>NW_020189977.1:255624-266651 GCF_900000015.1 Plasmopara halstedii | reverse complement strand
TATGTCTTTTTCTATTGTGCGAGCTTCTCCACGCGTCAGTGCAAGCGCGCACTTTTTTTATCAAACTCATTGAAGCTCATGGAGAACCATAGCTTCACTGAATGGAGCTTAATTTATGAATTTCTTATAAATTATTTGCTATCGTCTCGTCACTAATATTGGTCTCATTTATCAAGAAGTAAAGATAATTTTTGGTCTTCTGAAGAAAACGATTATCACAAGTTAGTCGACCTTACCAAATTCTTATAATAGATGGTTTTATATCTACTACCGTGATTGTCTGCAACTTTTCAAGCGCTAAATCGTCCACATACCCAAAAGCTATATCACCTTGATCTGCATGATGTCCGCACGAGTGACAATGGAGCAGTCCTCCTGTCACACTCCTCACGATGTGTGTAGGGATGCAATTTCTCACTGCACAGAATGCAGCACTACATATGAAGGACTTCATGCATATTCGGGTCAGGCAGGCTAGCCTTAGCGCAAACGTTTTGGAAGCGCTACAAACGGGCTCATATGTATAGTAGAATTTCGTAATCGCTCAAATGCCCATGTGCTTCGCTCAAAGAAAGCTGTGGCAAGCGATTCCTTTACCGGTTACGCAGAGCCGGGCACAGCGGCTATCCCAGGACCGCCAATGTAACAGCCAACCATATCGTCAGCACATACCATACCCATGTTACCATGCTTAGCAAACGCAATGTGAGCAGATAAGCACCTGCTGAATGATTCCATACGACAGAGGGTATTCAAGTAATCCTTCACTTGAGCTGTCTTGATGGCGACCCATTGTCGTCATCAATTGCTGACCTCGGTCGGGTGCAATGGAAACAACGAAAGGTGGAGCTGGTATAATCTGCGTTTCGATGAAAATATGGACTGCCGTATGTGGGTTAAACAGTATTGTGAGGCCGCAGAAATTGGTATGCAAGGTATTGTTGCGCTAGTAATCGTTGGATGACCTCAAGTTACGTTTTTGTACCCATTGTATCAGTAAGACTAGAAAGTTGAGCTTTCAAATCCGCTGTGACTGTTTTGGTGGAAGATCTTACATGGGATTATGGAAAATAGAGTATAACCTCGGATCTGAGTTTAGCCTAAAGGCTCGAATTTGTGAATCGTGTTAAAACTACAAGGACCTGTTGGTGTTTACAATCTTGATGGGGGAGAATGTAACGGGGAAACCGTATGTATACCTTATTTATCTACATCGAACGATTTCAATTATATGCATCTCAATCAGCAGGGCAATAGCCCTCTGAATAAATATTCAAAAATATGAGAGCACATCAATGGGCTCCCACACCGCCGACAACAACATGTAGCTCTATGGTTGAATAACGGCTTATTATGTGCAGTTTGGCCAAAGGCACTGCCGACGAATAATTTCGATCCTGGCAAGTTATTTATTGATTTTAAAGGATTTTATTGCAACTAACGATTTACGGCGAATTGCTGAGAATCAAACATTCCTTACGCCTTGCAATTTCAAGCCGAATAGGTGGATCAGGCACGTCACCATCATTTTAAGCTAAGCTGTACAACGATCGCTTTTTTGCGCAGTCTCCATGGCAATCCCATCGAATTCTCGTGAATCTTAAAAAGCACAACCTGCCTGTGTTTGTTTATGCGGCAGTATGGCGTCCATGCTGCCACACACTTGCAGGTGGTGGGAGAAACGGGTACAGCCTCCTCAGAGTCGACATTCCATCATAAGACAGATCGATATTGCTACTGTCGCAAACATTATACTGCAATAGGAAAAGCGTCGATCAAATCTTATGACTCGACGAGCTGATAAATGTTCCATTTCGTTCACTGCGGAAATGAAGGGCGACGAAAAGTAAGCGAGTTTTGTGCCGTGGAGAAGTTCACGATGGTTTTTCTCCTAAGTCTTACCTCTATGAAATTTGCTGCCTGTGCAGGTGCCAGCATTAAGCACGATGGTCAAAATAAGAACAATGCAAGTAAATTCTTTATGAATCTTCTATTTATATGCCTGCTGTAATTGTCCAGCAGGCATATAAATAGAAGATTCATCCATGATGGCAACACGCTTGCCATATTATAGATGTTGATCTAAAGAGTTTCGGAATCTTACAATGATATTTCCGCAAATATATTAAGAAATATATGAATTTTGTCTATAAATTTGTTACCATACGCGTAACATTGTAGCGCTGTCGTAGGTCCATTTGACTGACAGCGCATTACGATGCTGAGGCACCACGTACTATCTCAGACACGCATATTGCAGCGTGCAAGCACTGCTTTTCAGCCAACGGTACTCATTCGCTTTGTGTCAGGGCCAATCATCACTGAGGATCACGAAGAAGATGAGGAGGCCCTAAGTGTCGGTGAGCCCTCGGGTTTCGAGCGCGACACCCTGGACACATATCTAAACACACTTAAAAAGTATAATCCGCCCATCAAGACGGGACTTCGAGGGCTTAACATTATCCATGATCCACTTTACAATAAAGGAACGGGATTCCCACATGTTGAGCGCGACCGTCTTGGTATGGCCTTCATGCAGCAACTCGACTCGAAGTGATTAACTTATCCATATCATTCTGTATCGCTGGTCATATTAGGTCTGCGCGGTTTAGTGCCTCCGCGTCGTCTGAAAGTGGAGGCACAGCTTGCTAAGCTGTACGAAACGTTTTCCCAAGAGAAGGACCCACTTAGTAAAAGTCGTTTTCTTACGGATCTGCACGATAGAAACGAAACGCTGTTCTTTCGTCTTTTGATCATGCACATGAAAGAAATGGGTGCGTTAAACCCTTGCTTTGAGACAGAGCTTCTAATCGACACTTACGTGTGATATGTGCCCTCAGCCCCCATTGTATATACTCCGACGGTTGGTCTCGTATGCCAAAAGTTTGGCCATCTCTTTCGTCGACCTCGCGGTATGTTTTTTAGTACGCGCGACCGTAGCCAATTTGGTGCTATGGTGCACAATTGGCCGTGCGATGACGTAGAAGTGATTGTGGTTACTGATGGGAGCCGTATCCTTGGCCTTGGAGACCTTGGTGCAAACGGTATGGGTATCCCCATCGGTAAGTTGGCGCTTTATACGGCTGCCGGTGGAATTGATCCACGAAAGGTTCTTCCAGTAATGCTCGATACGGGTACAAACAACAAGCAACTTCTTGAGGATCCATACTACCTTGGTGTGCAGCAGCCTCGTCTAATAGGGGAAGCCTTTTGGTCGATGGTCGATGAATTCATGCGTGCTGTGCGCCATCGGTGGCCCAAGGTCCTTGTGCAGTTTGAAGATTTTTCGAGCGAACACGCTGCGGACGTGCTAAATGCTTACCGTCTGAAACAGCTCTGCTTTAACGATGACATTCAAGGCACGGGTGCTACGGTACTGGCTGGCGCTCTAAGCGCTTGTGAGCGTGTGGGGATTCCACTAAAGGAACAGCGCATTGTCATTCTTGGTGCTGGTAGTGCAGGCTTGGGTGTAGCCACTACGTTGTTGCAGGGTATGCTGCGTGAAGGAATGACAACTGAGGAGGCTCGTGAGCGCTTTTATATTCTCGATCAGTATGGATTGCTCGGTGAGTCTCGAGAGTCGCTAAATTCAGGCCAGCAATATTTTTCTCGCAGCGATCTTGCTGACAAGACAAACCTTGTCGATGTGATTAAACGGGTAAAACCCACGATGCTGATGGGGCTGAGCGCTGCCGCTGGTGCCTTCACCCAAGAGGCTGTGGAGGAAATGGCAAAGCACACAAAACAGCCAATCGTTTTCCCACTGTCAAATCCCACGTCTGTTGCTGAGTGCACAGCCGAGCAAGCTTACGAGTGGACCAAAGGCAAGTGCGTGTTTGCCAGTGGCAGCCCTTTTGAACCTGTGATGTACAATGGCACGCATTACAATATCAGTCAATGCAACAACATGTTTATCTTTCCAGGTGTGGGTCTTGCGTGCTCGGTGATTCAAGCGACCCGTGTAACAGACGGTATGCTCTATTCGGCTGCAAAAGCGCTGTCGCAGTGCATGACTCCAGAGGAAATTACGAACGGTCAAGTATTCCCGTCCGTGGAAAATATTCGTGAAGTATCGCTTAAGGTGGCTACAGCTGTCTGCCAGACTGCTATCGAGGAAGACGTCGCTAGTATCACACCAATTATTCGCCGTGGTGGGACTCTGGAACACTTTGTTGCTTCAAAAATGTACTACCCGACGTACCACGCTCTCGTTGAGTGAGACCTTAGCCATTACTGGAAAGCGCATACCTTTTGGTAGAGCACATAGATGTAAGTTTTAATTGAAGCACCCGCTAAACTCCACAAATGGATGCATATGTGAAGGTTGGAGTGGATATATCACACACATTCATCTGATGATCCAAAGGCCTGATTGATAACAGTAATCGCCACAAAAATTAATATTAAAATGCGTAGGCAATGTCAGCAGAAAGATCTCTGGAGCAACAACACCATCGCAGATTAGTTGCGTCCGTTCGTATACTGCTAAAGCAGGTCGCGTAAACGTTTGATGACTAACTCAACATTTCCTGTCCGTGTGTGGGGCTAGCAAAGCAAATTTTGACACGAGAGCATCGAAGAGCTCTCCGTTGACGCCGTCCTCCGAGCTCTTCGTCTTACGCACAGCATGTAGACACCCAGTAACAGAGCCGCCAGGGGCATCAATGTCTACTCCACTTGCATACTCAAACGTCTGGCCTGGCTCTAACAACGGCGTGGCACCCACAATACCTGCCGAATTTCGCGGCAAGGCGATTCGCATACCCTTTTCACTCTCAAACGTGTATTGGCGACCTAGAATCTGGACAGCAGTATTCTTGTCTAAGTGAGCGATACAAAAAAGACTTGAGTCTTGGTAAGCTTAAACCGCCCAAGAACTTTAAGATCTCACTGATGTTGGTAATGGTAATCCGATAGGTAAATCGATAGACATTTGAGGCCGTATTGCTATAATTTTGTACGTATTTACTCGTCGCTTCAATACGAACGCCATCGGTTACAGTGACTGCATATATAAGAGGCAGATCAGCACACATGATAATCCACCAGCGTCTTTTTCGTACCACTCGAGCATCGAGCCAACCAAAGCTGGTCAGACAGCTCACTTACAATTCTGACGTAAAGAACAATTCGTTGTATAATTTAGCGCAGCCCAAAGAGTATACACCCTATCACGTACTCGATTGCTTCGTCCAGCAACGCATTGACAATCTACTCATCATATCAGTCCATCAACTCGATCACACCCACAGCATTCGATCAATTACCTTTCGGTCATTGAGCTTTGCATTTTGTCGAAAGCTTAATCGTATACTATTGACTATATCAGCTTCAGGTGATCTCAGGCGAATCGCATTATCCCGCAGCTTTCGAAACTCTTTGAGAGAAGTGAGCACAATGGGATCACTTGTGATCTGCATCTGGAGTTCCTGGCTAGATAAAGGCTCTACGAAGCTACCAGATCCCCATTGTTCTAGTCGTAAGTCTCGTCGGATATTAAAGTGCGGAGTTCGCTGCAGCTTATGGGCATCGCGTAGCAGACAACGGTATATAGCGCGCACTGTAGCTGCCATTACAATGCGGATTTAAGTGCAATACACCATCAAAAGGAACACATTTTTGGGGGAAGATTTCATACAAATAACTTATATAAAGTCATGACCGAGATTTCAACGACGCGAGGGCTCCCTGAAGAGGTAGTGACGCACCCACTAGTGCTATTAAGCATCGTAGATCACTATAATCGTGTGGCTCGCGATACAAGCAAGCGTGTAGTCGGCGTTTTATTGGGCTCGACCTTTCACGGCAAGTGCGACATCACCAACTCGTTCGCCGTACCATTTGATGAAGACTTGCGTAACCCAGGCATTTGGTATTTAGACCATGACTTTTTGGAGAGTATGTATCAAATGTTCAAAAAGATCAATGCCAAGGAACGCATTGTGGGCTTTTACAGTTCGGGTCCTAAGATTCGCAAGGCCGATTTGGACATTGACGACTTGTTTCGTCGCTACTGTCCGAACCCTGTGCTAGTCATTTGTGACGTTCGTCCTAATGTGGAAGGGCTTCCCACTACTGCTTATGGATCGATTGAAGAAGTGGAAGAAGATGGTAAGGCCATCAAGCGCGTTTTCAAGCATATAAAATCTACTGTTGGTGCCTACGAAGCCGAGGAGGTGGGTGTCGAGCATCTGTTGCGTGACATTAATGATCCATCGGTAAGTTCGCTAGCTGGACAGGTCAAACATAAGATGACGGCGCTCAATGGGCTTAAAGAGCGACTAGAAGAAATGAAGACATATCTTGAGAACGTTGTTGCAGGTCGTCTGCCACCGAATTATCAAATCATTTACAACATGCAGACCATTTTTAACCTGCTGCCCAACCTTAATGTCGAACAACTTGTGCGCTCCATGTTTATGAAGACGAACGACATGCATTTTGTAAGTAACTTCTACGGAATGATGAAAAGATTAGTCATTTTGCTAATGTCAAACGGTCATTTTAATTTAACAGGTGATTTATTTGTCGTCGCTTATTCGTTGCACGATCGCTCTGCACAACCTTGTGAACAACAAGATCAAATACAAAGAGTCAGAAGAGATAGCGTTTACGGATAAAAAGGAGGAGAAAAAAGAAGCTACAAAGGATAAGACGACCGAAAAAGCTCCGTAGAATTGGTGTACAATTTCTACTAACAAGTCCCACCTTAAATAAACTGACGTTAAACAACCTACACAGCCGTCAAACAACTCTATCGTTGCCAGTAGGTCTCGCTTATCCTTACCTACTGCTTTAATAAATGACGCAATTTAATTTGCTCAAACGTAATTTGAATAAATAAGCTTCATCAGCAACAAATTTAAGAGTAAATTGGAGGGCAGCAACACAGTTAGACTAAATATTAATACAATATATATTCTACATTTCCACTTCAGACATCTGACGTCGACGACCTGCGTAATGATCAACTTACGCTGTATGCCATCGAGAAATGTATGGATGGATGAGTTGAGCATACTTTTATATACAACATGACATAAAGAATGTGGTCAAAGAAGTATTGTGTATTTTGTAATGTTAATTTCTGGATGTAAAGGTACTCGCAATGATGCTTGTCAATCCTAGTGCGGAGGATTCTGAGTGCAGGACTCGCCAACACCGGCTGCAAGGTCAAGTGTCCAGTAATTTTTATACTGCTGTGCATCGTTTTCCGTGTGCCCGACACCCATGTAAGAATAACTGCCAAAGATGTATTGGCCTGGATTTGCGATCCAGACCTCCACCATGCCGTCCCACGTGTTGTAACCTGCCCCAACCAGCGTGGCGGCGGCAGTATAGTTAAAATGTTGCGCCTTAAGTCGATCTACTTGATCGAGCCCGTCCGAGCCTCGAGCGCTGACAAGGTTATGAGCAGCCATATCATCCGCGTGGGCCTGGGCAGAAGCCACTAACTTGGTGTTGACGCATAGATTCGCCAGACCCTTCTCGCTGCGCTTATCGTTGATAGCTTTTAGTACATTCGTCTGCAAATCAGAGGTGGTGTCAGCGTCGCTTGAGCTGAAGAGGGCCGCAAGAGCGAGCACAAAAACGGACTTCATTGCTTAGCTTGGATTGAAAGTTGGAGTGTTTGAAGGGCACAGAAAATTGAGGAATAAATGAGAGAAACAAAGGTCTCCAAGCCGAGAAACGCAATTCACAGATCAGAGCCAGCAGATGGGGTGAGCTCTTCTGGAATGTGTCCATGCTACAGTTCATATCTCATGTTTACATAGATCAAAATTCAGATGGGGGAGCGAAAAATAAAAACGAGTATTTCAATACAAATCGTCTACTTATACGCAGATTTTCCGAGCAATAATCCTACGATGTGCGTCCTCTTTTGTAAATCCTGCACAATGTGGGAAAGTAAGAAGATCACTTTGATTCGACATTCGACGGTTCTTCAACATGTGCCCTAGCATAGCAGTGTTAGGATTGCCATTTAGCGGACAAGAACGAGCCGATGTTACAATAAACAACCTGATCCTCTTACGTTATGTTCCAATTGATATTGATAGATTACGACATTTAACATGAGACACATGTCAATAAGATATGGAAAATTGAACAACACTTGTTAAATAGTGAGGTTAAGAAATAAAACTGCTGTTTTAGTCCGATCAGAATATCATCATACCAGCAGGTACATGAGAGCCAGATTGAAATATTTACCTTGATATTTGGCTTCCTAAGAAAATCAAATGTTTGTGCCAGCAATCGGCGCAGCTGAACAATTTTGTAAACATAAAGTGATGATGTGGAAACTATTCTATATGTAATGACTATGCATCGACAGGGACAAAGACAACGCTGTCGGTTTTTCTTTATGAACGATGACGTGTCTACAGTCTCATGATGTGCTGGATTTTGCCGAGTACGCAAGCGGCATCTCAAGAACTTGTTCAACAATAGAGACGCGAAGATTCTTAAGGAGCTTCTTTCTAGCTAAAAATCTAGTTCAATTTTTGGCAAGATTACTACATCCGACGTAATGCAGCGATTATGGCATATATTTGCTACGAAGATACTTTCATTATACTGTCATGGCTTCAGGAAAGAACACCTCAATTGTACGGAGGACTGTTTACTAGATATACCAGCTTTTTTATACACAGTATAAAAACTATATGTATAGCATGACATAATTCAAGAGGGTACTTTGGTAATCTCAGCTTTGTAATATGCGCGTAAACTATCAAACCGCGCTAACACAGTTGCAACCTACCTAAAACGCGCCAACACAGTTGCAACCTACCTAAAACGCGCTGGGGTTCACATGCCTCGTGACTATATGGACATTGCGCAAAAGTGAGTGCTTAACGAGAACTCATTGCGCTTGAAGTTTATTTCCACGACGTCAGTGCCTAATCTTGTAAGCCTCATCCACATCGGTTGTCTTCTCCCTAGTATGTCGTCAACTAATAGGCTACTTTTGGTGGCCCAGCGCCTTTATTTGAGCACGCGGTTTGGCCTATGAATAAGCGACCCCCTAAGAAAGTTGCAGTCCCCGTGATCGACGTCTTTTGAGAAAATTCGTCGGAAAGGCAAAGTGTTCTTTGTGATTCTTCAAACCCGATCTTGATACCTGTATCCTCAAATAGAGACATGAGGCAGAGTTGTCCATCGATGAAGAACGGGGCTCCACGCTCCACTTCCCTATTTTTGAATCGCGCACTTTGTGACTATTTTTATGGAAGAAAATGCCACGTCATCCTGCCGCGAAGCTCGAAGTGAATCCATCTCGTCATCAGTGCTGCAGCGGAGCTGCCGTAGCATTGAGCTTTGAGAGAACGTAACTTAGGTTACCGACCTTTCGTTCTGTACTTAGAACAAGTACGAAATCAGCGGATCGTAATCCGCTTACTGCAAGAGTAATTACTGCCTTAACCCAAGGCTAATTAACTCTTCCGTTTAAATCCAAAACTGACTTATTTATTTTTATCTGCGGCAAAGCCGCCCAACTTAAATTGCACAGATTTTTCCAAATATATATATAGTAAAATCTAAATACATGCATAACTACTGGCTACCTAGCCACGTAACGTATTCTTATTTGGGTGCAGTCACATCATGCCCATCTCGTGTGACACACACCCCTGTTACCAAAGTACGTGCAACCCTGCTAAAATGAGCTGGATTGTCACCTGAGCTAGGGAACAGAGGCGCTATTGCTGCGGACACTGAACCGGGACGGTCAATGTGCTGGATGTCGGAGTATCCGAGTTGTCGAGCACCGAAGGTGTATTTGACAAGAGTCCTGGGCATGGCTCGCGGGCTAAACGTGGAGTGGCACGTAAACACTGATCACTGATCAATTACCAAAGCAGCTGCAATCCAAGAATGACATGGTCGGACGAAATCCAAGGCATCGAGAGCGAGGCCCTAGTGATGCGCATGGAGTGGCACGTAATCCTTTAGCACTATCCACGCGCGAAGCAGTTGCTGCATGCCTAAAGTGGCATAGGAGGACGAGGGCCGGAGCATCTTGGGCATGGTCCAAGAGATGCGCGCGGAGGGGCACGTTATCCGCTAGACGAAGACTGCGGAAAATGCACCTCTTCGTCATATGTTGCTTATAACAACAGCGCTCCGGTAGAGTAGGAAGAGTGGCTGACACTGGACGACGCTGAGTGTGTGTTCCCACCGGTTTCGATGAGACGTAAATCCTCCCTAGAGAGGAGACGGCAATGCCCTATGTTGTCCACAAGACGCAGAGCGTCGACCCTGACCCAGTATGTGTCTGCCGTAGACGATAGCGCACAGCTATATACCCTTGTTAACGGTATGACGAGAGAGGAAGACGGCGACGCCACTCTCAAGGCTATTCCCGCGTTGGATGCTCTTCTTGAGCTGGACGAGATGTCCATTGGAGAGTTTGGCGGTGCCTTGAAGGCTTGTAATTTAGCTGAGGTGGTCATAATACGACCAACGATGAGATTTACTCGTCGTCGCTTATTCGATGAAGCTGTCCTGGAGTACACCAGGAGGGTGCTGAACACACGAAGTGGATCGTCGATCCTGAAGGCTCCTTCGGATCCGCATTATTCTCTGTAAAGAAATATTAAGACGTCATCTTCAAAGACCCGCCGTCTGTCCTACATCCGGACAGAGGTGTGTTTCATTAGATTGACCTGGTTCCGGGAACCAAGTACTGTGTAACACGCCAATCGCCCACGCCCAAGGAGCAGTGTGACGTCATTGACGTCATTTAATGTCCAAAGCACGAGTCAGGAATAGTGTGTGAGAGCAAGTCTTCCCATTCGACACCCCGTTCTGTTTCCGGAAGCCGATTGGAAACTAGAGCATCGTTCGCGCTCATAGAAATATTAATACTACCATCACTCTTGCACAGACGCCGATCCAAGGAAGGATGTACTCTATAACAATATGATTGTCTGTACAAAGTACAACGCACTCGACTTGGTTGATGGTATTTACTAATTGCTATAGGGAGTGAGTGATATTCCGCTGAAAGCGCTGCGTGG
>NW_020189977.1:255535-255614 GCF_900000015.1 Plasmopara halstedii | reverse complement strand
ATGTGACATGATATCGCAACTGCTGACAGCGTGACAAACGTCTGAATGCATTTGCCGTTGTCGTCATGTCAACATGATG
>NW_020189977.1:249205-254865 GCF_900000015.1 Plasmopara halstedii | reverse complement strand
TCGCTGGTGATGCGTTTGTCATCATGATCGCATACTTGATCAGTGTAATGACCACGACTGCAACAAGGCTCAAGATTTTAGTGAATACTCATTAACAAAGTAAGCATGCAAATGCAGCTCTATGTAGTTAGAGCGTACCAAAAGTATCACTGCTCAATATCGCAGCATATACCGTGTTATAAATTTCTGATATGGTTGCACAAGTGTACTGATTACGTTCGTGAGTTCTATTAAAAAAGGGGCGATGGAAAATCGAATCTAACCATAAGATATATTGTCAGCGCATAAACATTTGTATACATCGGTGAACTGCTCAGTAAAGCGTCAGTGCTTGATCACACACATAATTGTATAACAATGTTCTTCTTTCTGGCTTTTACTCATGTATATTAGCAAATGCATCGCCGACAAGGTCTCTTCATATGCGTGACCTGATGTGTGAGTGAACAATTAAATGCCTCAAATCCATTGTACAGCGCTTCCAGAATGATTAACCAGTCTCTAGCATCATAAATACAGTAGTTGTTGTAAAGAGGAAATAACACCTACTCGCGTGCAGAATAAGTTATTCCCTACTGAGTCAGGAGCGCTTTATGCATAAAAGAGTTTAAAATTAACCGCTTCCTGTTTGCTTATACATAAAAATCTGCGCCGATCGAGGAAGTATATTGTCACCAACTTTGCTTTATATTTTGCATGAAAATGCCATTACATCGCACTCTTCCTTTCGTAGAAGCCATCATTGTGTTGCGCAATGTTCGAATTTAAAAATCAGGTCACTTTGTCATGTACGTCATGATCCTGAATATTCACTCGTGGCGGATTAATTTAGAAACATTATGATATTCGTTCGCCAAAAAAATAAAATAGTGTATTTGCTGGAAGTGGTCTTTCAATCTATTGTACACAGCAATTACCGTGTGTTTCCAGTGGTTAGCGTATCTGGATAGTCACATCCTCTCCTCCTCTGGTTTTATCGGTACCATCTTGATGATATCTCACCAAGCACTACCATAGTTTCTTCCTCAGTCAGTAAATATCGCCTGGTACTACAACAGTAACTCCAACCACGAGAGTATACAATTGTTTGCCGAAAACCGGAAGACTCCGAAGCTTCCTTCGACGGGCGCGTCGCTCGGTGTTACTGCCTCCGCTAAGTCTTCTATGTGACTATTCCTTAATAAAATCGATACCAGGCCCTACTACGCGTGACTTACAGTCACCTGCCTTCTGAAGATGTTTTGATTGAGGACCGCGGCTCCAAACATCTTATTTTTGTTATAATAGGGTTATTTTTGGGGTCGCGCCATACGGTCGAATTCTTTTTACACAGATATGTTTTCGTAAGACTTTATGTATGTTTCTCCATTGATATCCGTAGAGACTGTGGAACTTACATTCTGGGCTTTGCTTACAACCAGAAGCAGTATTTCTTCCAACTATCCCGGACAAAATTAAGGTTTTGTCCACGCTTCAAAAGCGCCTCCGCTTGCTAGCAAAGGTGGGATCATAACTCACTAGATATCAAACGTTAGCGAAGTCTTGTTGTTGGCTAACAGTGCTCGTGGGCATTCCAGCCTAGCTATACCTGGGATAAAATCGTATCGCGCGACCATATCTAATCTTAAACGACTTTCCTCGCTATCAGTTCGTCCTGCTTTATTCGGCTGCTCAGACGAATTCTAACAATGCTACAAATCACGCGAGGCATGAGCTGAATTAGCCTATAGATCTTTTGAGAGGCACAGTTTTCTGGACATTATGAGCAGGGGTATGTTACTACAGCACCGCGTTCGTGCAGTGCATGTGCTTTGAAACATCCTCCACAACGCAATCAGTACGATTCGTCATTATAAGGACACGTCCTACCTGTATCAAGCACCTGGAACAACGTTCGCATAAACTTCATTTTGGCTTTGTAAAAATACTTCCAGCTTCATCAACCCTGTGGCCTTTGCTAACGATTGACAAATATTCGTCCTGCTGCGATCAACAACACCATTTTCGTGATGATAATGCTATGGTGTTCAAAAATCAAAGCCAGGCTTGCCTACCGGATTGAATATGCGTTTACTCACACAACCAATACGAATGGATTGCCTGTACTCTGCCGATATCGCATAACTCCTCGTATTTCTTGACGCATACACCCGGAGTTGGCAAGGGACTGCATCCTTTATGATCATGAGGCTTATTTAGCATGTTCTGTTCACCAAGGGCGAGAAAGGTGAGCATCTAATGTTCTATTCAGAGATAAGTCGTCGGATAGACAGCAATTTTTACCAAAAGAGTGATCGTGACACCACACTCAGGGGTGCTTCAGTCCGCGTTAAAATTACACAGAGGACGGGCTCAAAGGGCATTACCAAGTGATCGTGGCACCACACACAGGGGTGCTTCAGTTCGCGTTTACATTCCACAGAGGACGGGCATAAAGGGCATTACCAAGACGCGGAACCAATATCTTCTCTGGTCATGTTAAGAAATAAAACATCAAAGGAGCTAACGTAACAGTCGAAATTGATATGCTCTTGCATTTTATGATTTTCAGCAAAAGAATCACCATACCTTTGTTTTTGTGAATCTGATATCCTAAATTCCTCTAGTCCTGTATGCTGTTTAATGGAAAACTTGATCACTTAATTCTACCATTTGAGATACTTTTCTCAGTACACTGAAGCAATTTTTAGATGTTTGGTCCGCAAAATATACAATTTAGTAACTAATTTGTGGTCGAATCGTCGGTATGTGATACAATTGTATACATATTGATAAATTTATGTCATCTACTTTTAGTCCGGCTTGTATTAGTCCGGCTAAAAAGAAAGTTTGGTCCCACCGTCCACACAAATGTGATAGAAACTGGTAGAATGAAATTCGCGCGCGAAACCAAATGTGGAAGAAATAAAATTCGCGCGCGAAACCTCACGTATGAATAACCAAAAGTCATTTTGCAATGCAGACCCCACAGCAAACGCGCGAAAGCGACTTCGGAGGCAGAATGTCCATGACACCCACTCATGACCACTCAACGCTTCTGCGTGAACAGGAAGCAGAGCATGAGCGTTTGCGTATGGACAACTTTAATCAAGCGCTACGTATTAACTTTTTGGAAGAACGATTGCTGCGTATGAAACAAGGCACAGACTTTTGTAGCGAGGAATTAGAGAGCGAGCTAGCACAGCTGCGGATTACATTAGAAGAACGTGATCATGAGCTTCGACAGCGTAACTTTAGTATGATTCGCGCTACGGAAGCTATTGATATGCTTAACGCACAGCTTCATGAGGCCCAAGCAGCAGCTGCTCGAGCTAGAGAAGAAGCCCAGCAAGAAGCTGAAGCCCAGTTGCACTTTCAACTGGAAGCGAGACGTGGCGCTGACGCCGAGATAGTTGAGAAGATACGAGCACAACTCGATCGAGCGCTTTACAATGAAAATCAGAGCCAATTGAAGATTCAGGATCTTGAGCTTGAGCTACAGAGACAGAATGAAGTCGTGGCAACACTTACGACTCAGTTACAAGAATTACAGGATGCAAATTCGCGAAGAGATCGAGAAATCGAGCTGCGAAGTCAGCGAGAAGAGCAAAATATGCATCAGGTTGAGTTAGCGAATGCCAAGATCGCTGCCGAAGCAGAGCATTGGAAAATTGTGAGTAAACAGCTTGAAGAGCAGACTACGGTGCTTCAAGTGCAAGTTGAGACATTGAGACAGGAGAAACAAACGCTGGATGTTCGGTATCAGTCCAAAATGAAGAGAATGGAGCAACAGGTGCAACATCAAATGGAGCAGTTACAGCGAGAGAGTGAAAACTATCGTGCGGAACATACGAGACTTTTGACAGATCGTGAAAAGGCTCACTTTGAAAAGGAACGACTTGTTATGGAGATAGAAAGCATCAAACAGGAGCGAGTGAGATTGCAGGCAGAGATAGATCGCATGACGAAAGAAAAGCATCAGCTCGCTGGAGATTCCGAGCGATTGCGTTTACAGAATGTTAAGCTAACTGCATCATGTGAGGAGCAAACGAAATCACTTGAGAGTTATAAAGCTGATAAAGAATTAGCTTTGGACTCAATACATCTGCTAGAGTCTGAGCTACATCAGTTTCGTAAACGAGAGACGGAATACGACTTAACCATTCAAACACTAGAAAGTCGATTAGAATATGCGGAGACTGAGGCTCGTCGAATGCAACAACATTGTGAGTTGGCTGAATCTCGTTGCCAGCAAACTCTAGATGCTCGGCTTGGGGTGTTGGAAAAAGATCGCCAAGCTATAGAAGAGGACAATCGACGGTTGCGGTCGGAGTTGTCGTACTTTCAATCAGATCTTGACACCATGGAGCGAAAGGTTCATGATAGTGAGGAGAGGTTCTCCAATGAAGCAGCAAATGCTCAAGAACAGCGCGAACATGTTTTAGCATACGAGCAGGAACTCAAAATACAATCTGCTCAAGTGCAAGCGTATCAGAATCAACTTGCTGGCTGCAACGAAGAGTTGACACGACGGGCAGCTCGTGTACAGGAGTTAGAAAAGCAGCTGGCAGATGCAGCTTCCGCTAAATCATCGACAAGCTTAATAGCTCAAGAGCAATGGCAACAGCAGTTTGCTTCTGAAAAGATTTCTCTGTTACAACAATTGGATGACGAACGGCGACGCGCAGAGGAAGCTATACGAGCGGCTTCTGCATCAAAAGATGATAAAGAGTCGGCCCAGCGAGAGCTTGATTCCGTCAAGGTGGAGTTGTGCTCTCTCTTTACTAGTCGTCAGGTTATAAAGGAAGGTCGTCACCAGTCTATGGTCAGTTTGGTGCATGCGATCATCTCATCGTTTAAAGAAGAGTTTAAGACCAAGACTTTAGCGCTGCATACACGCTGGACACAACACGTGTCGCTGATTAATTCCAAGCTTGAGCGATTATCATCTCAGCTATGTATCAGTCAAAGCAAGTTAGAAGTTTTTCAACGCTCATCAGTCCATGCGAAGGATGCGAACCAAAATTTGGAGAAATCTTGGTCTCTTCGGTATGAAGAACTGCGTGCAGAGAGAGAAGATGAGCGGAAATTGCTTGAAAAGGAAATTCTTTACCTACAAACGAAAGCTACAGAAGCACATAAGGCACTTTCCCAGGCATCAAGCGAATTAAAGGCATTGAAGCAGAAGCAAAAGAGTTTTTGCAAAGTATCAGATCGTGACTACCACGATCTGGAAGAGAGCAATCGTTTGTTAATTGAAGAAGTTCATGAACGCCGGCGCTCGACTGAGCATGCACGCAAACAGTATATGAATGCAGTTCGCGAGAACAAGGAGCTGTTGAAGGCGATCAAACTGTACAAAAATGCTATCAGTGGACGAGACAAGGACATTGAGAAGTACAAAGCTACTGTGATCAAGTACGCTCAACAGCTAAAACGACGTGTGGAGTTCGGTGACGCTAAGCAGACGTTGCTCGAGCAGCTGGAGCAGACACAATACATGATCACAGAGACGTACAAACGCTGGGAGACTAGTCCTATCGTTCGTGGCCCTGAGATAAATTCGACTGATTCATTTAAGGACGCAAGCAGCCGGATGCATCTGGTGTACACCTGAAGTCACGCTGACCCGAATGAGTTTTCCCAGTGGGTCAGTGATATATCACAGTGATGCAAATCAC
>NW_020189977.1:243847-249195 GCF_900000015.1 Plasmopara halstedii | reverse complement strand
GCACTGAAAGCGTGCGCGGAGTGCGACGTTTGTGCTCATCGAGCCTAGGATATACACTCTACGCACTGTCCGACGTTGCACCGAGTGCGGGAGATGAAGTTGGGCTCTGCCCATGCTCGCCGTATGAACCGGCAAGACTTGGAGAATTAGGTGTCATTGACACAGGGCTCATTGGGCAAGGAAGTTGTTTGTTCCAACAAATGGAGTTGCAGTGTCTAACGGACACGCGAGCCTCGTTGAGGCCATAATTGATTAAAACTGTTAGTGTTCTCAATCTTAATGGGGGAGGGTGTAACGGGGTTACACGAAGCCTAATATTAGGGGTGTGCGTGTCACACGAGATGTGCATAATGTGACCACACACCCAAACGAGAATACAGTACGGGGCTAGGTAGCCAGTAGTCATGCATGATTTTCGATTTTACTACATATATTTAGTATATTTAGAAATCTAAACTTTCAAAACTAGGATAAAAAATTAATAAGAATCAGTTTTGAATTTAAACCGAAGAGTCAATCAGCCTTGGGAAGGCAATAATTACTCTTAGAGTAAGCGGATTGCGATCCGCTAACTCATACTTGGTTCTTGGAAAGAACGAAAGGTCGGTGACCTAAAGTACGCTTCCTCAAGCGCAAAGCTTCGGCAGCCTCGCTGCATTGATGATCTAAGTATGTGGTTACGAAGTGAGCTACATTTGTTCCAACAGCACCAAGTGATTTAACAACTCCTTAAACACATCACACACGTTTGTGCTACGAGGAAGCGATTCTCGACGTGGAGGGAGGAGGACGGTCCCAATTTTAAGGGAAGAGGAATGACTTGATGCCTTAAGGGCAAATTTGACACTGAATTAAAATGAGTGAACGGTTACTAAAGCTACATGCAAGATTTATCAAGTGCTTTTAGAGGCTATGCTAATATAACTTTGAGTTCCTATAAGCCTGGTTAGTACACTGAAGGGAGCACTGGGGCTGAACATCTGCAGTGGGGCCTCTTTCACTTTGAGGAAGCTCTCTAAGGTAGGTGACCAACGTTCTGTACTTAGAACCAGTACGAGTGTAGCGGATCGCAATCTGCTTACTCCAAGATTTACCATAACCTTACCCCGAGAAAAAAAACGGGGCTGCCGTAGCTCTTTGCTTAGAGGAAGCTTACTTAAGGTCATCAAACGTCTTCCTACACTAGAACAATCACGAGTATCGCGGGTCGCAATCCGCTACATCCAAGAGTACCAAATCCTTAACCCAAGGCAAATGTACTTTTCCGTTCAAATAGAAAACTATCTGTTTTATTTGCGGCAGAGCCGCCTATATCTAAATATCTAGATTTTCTTAATTAAGTAGTAAACCCTTATTAATATGCATTACCACTGGCAGTCCTGCCACGTAGTGGCTTGTTGTTATGGTGTAGCTATACCTTTGTATGATTACACCGTCTTGTGTCATCCAGCCTTTGTACGGCCACACCATCTTGTTGTAACCCACCCTTTCATACCAGGGTAAGTGTAACTTCGTTACACTCATCTCATCAAAATTATGAATACCCAAAATTCACATATCACTGTCGCCTCGTATGACGCTCGCGTGTCCAGGACACCTTTTCGCTTCTAGGCCCGTTTTCACGCATTCTCTGCTCAATGAGCCCTGTGTATATGACACAAAAAACAACCCAGCCTAGCGGGCAGAGCCCTTCTTCGTCTTCCTCACGCGGTGCAACTCTGGGCAGTATGTCCGCGGCTTTACGGGAAGCACATCTCCAACCATCGACAAACGAGTGCCGCACACCGCGTCCGCCACGGACGACTAATCTCCTCGTCGAGGATTCGGAGGAAGTCGGCTACGAGTCGGATACTCCTTTCACAGAATGAAAGAAGAGAAAGGCGAGGTACGCCAACGGCAAGACGTGGCCCTGCTCAAACCTTGCGGACAACGTGTCCACTTCCCGACCTCTTGACTTCCAGGGGAAGTGGTATATTATCAATCGCCTCGACGAGGCACAAGAGCAGCGGCTGGAGGCTATCCACAGGGTACCTCTTATGTGCTCGTATCCACGTTCGGTCCTTGGCTCTTGTGTGGAATATGGCTTCCACTCGGCGGATGCCGCTACTGAAGCAAAAGACGCAATCACTCAATCGTTAGGTGTCTACGTAGTCGGCACCCAGCCACTACACAAGCCGAGCCTGACCAACGAAAAGCTCTCCGAGGTCGCTTCTTGGTACCTCAAGAATCTCAACGGATAGGTACCGCGCTCGACTTAGAGCTCAAACAGGAGGCGCTCCTGAACCCGCGATGCGGACTATTCTTGTTGTTCTTGACCCATGCGAGACCGCTGCAGATGATGAAGCGTTCTTTGAGCGATGGGTGCAGCGGCATCGGAAACTTGTCTCGCTGTCAAACTTACTGCGGAGCCACAAGGAAGTGGACGTGCGCGGTGAGCTCCATCTTAAATAGGAGTTTACCAGACTCAAGGCGCAACGACAACTTCCTGCGTATTATCGCCCTGCGTCACATAGAGTCATCCATCACGCTTCCGCGAGAACTGTGGTTTCCCACACGGGTGAGTCTACGATCACAGCAGCTCAGGGCCATAGCTTGAGCTCAGCTCATGGTCCTTCAGCTTCTCGAGCTACTACCGAGATGCGCGGTTCGCAAGACGACTCTAAGCGTCATGATTCTTCTGATCATAAGTGCCAACGACGTCTAAGCAATCTTGCCGAAGTGTCACCTCAAACTCCCACGAGTTCTCGGAGTTTTGGTATCCCCGCCACTTCACAAGATATTGGGATAAACTCCCATCGACGACGTCGACCCACAAGGCGTTCCACGTGATAGTGGTCACCACCCTTCTCTTCGAGAAGAGTCGGTGGTGGACGATGACGACTTGGTCAATCGCGGTCCGGTGACTCGTGATGCTCTTCGTCATCGGCACTCTACTGAGCATCTTGCCGAGGTTGTGCAGAAGACCTTGAGAGCTTTGTGCGCCGACTCCGTCACGTTGAGGACTATTGCGCTCTGTCAGACCAGCTCCTAGCCGTTGATCAGACGAATGCATCGCTTTATGCGAAGGTGGAGCGCTTGGCGCCGTTAAAAATGGAGATTATTGCAGTCCGTGACCCAAACCAGTTGCTGGTCCAGCTTTTGGGTGGTCGAGCACCTATGAGCGCGTTGGCACCCTCCCGGCGCCAACGCTTTCGCCTTAACGTGCGTCAGATCCCGGTACGGCTTAGAAAGCCCATATAAAACTCCGGGTGGGTGCGCATCCTTCTCGGAAGGCTAAGCGTATACGCATGGCATCGCTTGGACATGACCTTAGAAAGACCAATAAATCGTGGACGGAGCTTCATCTTTAAGACAGCATAAACTGAATGTGCTGTAAGGATTTTAGCTTTAGAAAAAACAGGTCTCCGACCTCAATGTTTTCAAAAAGATTCTTCTTCCTTTTCCGTCGGAATATTCCTTCCCCATGTCTTGGCTTTCAGCCATAGCATCGCGAACGTGTCGTAAGATACTCAGTCTAGTGGACAGGAAGTCTCCGACTTCTTAACGCACGGTGAGGGGGCCGACAGCAGCTAGCCGTTCGGCTATTCCTCCCCCACCAAGCCCTGAGCTATTATTGGTGGCGTCAGCTGGACGCGGGGATTCATAAGCCCGTTCACATAGAACGTCATTTAGTCGGTAGATGAATGCGCTGCATTGTTCGGAGCAAACTCTCCGAGTGGCAACACAGCGCTCCAGCGCTTCGGTATCGCAGCTCAGACGCTGCGAAAAACGTTTTCGATGACGCGATTCACGCGCTCAGTTTGACCATCGGTCTGCGGACGGTCCGCTGTTGACCTAGTCAACTTGGTGCCTAGCACCCTAAAGATAGTCGACCTCTTCTGTTACGCGCAAACATTTTCGTGTCCAAGTTTCGCCCACGAGAACCTGAAGCAGTGCTATACACATACCATCACTCGCGTATGCGGCGCTGATCAAATCCGTCACGGACGACGTCGCCGTCGTGACACGATCAAGCTCATTATCTGGTCTGTGTGGCAACTCATCAGCCAAAGCATTCTGCTTTCCTGGATTATACTTCACCTCGAAGTTATATTTTGCGAAGAGGGAGAGCCACCAAGCCATCCAATGCGGGAGGTGAGGTGACTGAGTTGCAGTGCGTAGTGACGCATTTTCTATATATATCACAAACGGCTTTGAGTCAAGCGGATGTACATGCTTGGGTGGTTCTTCTCCGCAGCCTTTAGCTGACGAGATTCGAACGCGATCACTCGATCTCGCATCTCAGAGTCTGCTTGCAGCAGTGTACAACCGATGCTTTAGTCTGAAGCGTCACAGACGACACTGAAAATACGATCGGGTTCTGGCAAAACCAGTATGACCTTGACCTTAGCGTGGTCCGCTCGAAGGCCACGCTTCCCGATGAAGCACTCTAAAAAGGGGTTTCTTGGGCGCCGAAGATGCACTTTTCTGCATTAGCATACGGCATAATTGTGCGCATGAACTCGAGCACCGCTCTCATATGGACGATTTGGAATTTCCTCATCTGTCCTCCCGTGCTCTGCACGACTGCGGACGAAGATGTCGTCGAAGTATGGTTGCGCATACGCCTGGTGGGTCCTGAAGAGCTGCGTCACATGTGGATTAAATGTTGCTGATGCATTTGGCAGGTCTTAGGTTGTCATATAATTTAAGTGCGTCTCATTAAGAGTACTCACCGCTATCAGCAAAATAACACTCGCTCTCATGAGCAATTGGTAATACCCATCGACCAAGTCGAGTGCACTGTACTTTGTATATCCAACCATGAGGTTCTTGAACCCATTCCTAGGAATCGTCTGTCTGTCCCGGAATATTGGCAGCGTTCAGCTTATTGTAAGCGTGAGCGATACGCCACTTGCCGTTCGGCTTCCGGGCACAAAACGTGGGTGTCGAAAGGGGAGACTTGCTGTCACGCACCATTCCTGCGTCGTGGTTAGGATTTAGGGTTAGTGACGTTACACTGCTTGTTGGGCAGGGGCCTTGATGTGTTACGCAGTGTTTGGACTCGAAAGCAGGTAGATCTCATGACGCACACCTCTGTCCGGAGGTAGTACCGATGGCAGGATTTAGGAGACGACATTATAAAAAAATTTCATGAATGAATAATACGGATCCGAGGGAATCTTCAGATTGAAGATCCACATCGTGCGCGAAGCACCCTCTTGGTGTCTTCCGGGACAGCTTCGTCCAGAAGCGACGACGAGTTGATCTCTTCCTTCGGTTAAACAATGACCACTTTGGTTAAGTCGCCTGCCTTCAAGGAAATTTCGTCCAGCTCAAGAAGAGCATCCACCGCGGGAATAGCCTCA
>NW_020189977.1:243594-243837 GCF_900000015.1 Plasmopara halstedii | reverse complement strand
GAGGAGTATGGTGTGTGTCTAAACGCAGACCACACGGTGTCTGGGGTCTTCTTTGCAGTCGACTCGACGCTCCTTGCTAGCTCAATTCCGAACTTGCCAGCGCAACTCGACATCGTCAATGCATAATGTCTAGGTTCCGGCGCGAAGCTCTACTTGTCCAAGTCGGTGCTATTGTCGCTTAATAGGAAGGTAGACTGCCCTCAGCTGCCTGGCGTCCATGTGCTCGGTCGTAACGAGACTGTC
>NW_020189977.1:201220-243584 GCF_900000015.1 Plasmopara halstedii | reverse complement strand
AGATAATGGTGCTCAGACCAGAACGCCAGGAAAACATCTGAACAACGTCTTCAGCAAACAGTCATGATGAGCACTTAATACTCAAACTATAAGTATCCATCATACTCAAAAAAGTGCGACATACGGTCAAATTAATCGCGATCTTATATCTACCATGTGCTAACCTGTACATTTTATGATTCCTCATTCCATCTTCAAAGAAAATAGAGCATCTTGCATAGTAATGCAGAGTACAAGTACTATGGACATGTACTTCGACAATACAGTATTTCACATCATTTCCCAATTTTCTTCTTCGTTCATATCAAGTGTTAAGTTTACTCAGTTGCCATGCGAATGAGCTCTTTCCTCCTTATTCCCACAACAGCGATAGTTGCTGGTTGCGGTGCCGTCTCAGCATATAGACGACCTAGACTATTGGGTTCGAAGCTGCCTGATGAAGTCATGTCAGCGAAGGAAGCTGTTTCAGCGAATAGTGCACGATTTCTGAGTAGCAAACCCGACAGAGTCAATGTCATTTATGCACCAGAGGAAGAAGAAAGAATGATGAAAGACATGGAAGACATTCTCAATCTTGTGCGAGACAGCAGCCAAGAAAAGATTGTTCCTCACATACCACCTTCTGCAATCACGAAAGGCTCGAATTCTGTCGGGACATTTTCTACTGATCTGAACGAATTACCGCCTATTCAGTACCATGATGGACAAATTTCTGCAGAACATCAGCACATTGGCTATCCGTATGGACAAACTTCTGCACAACATCAGCAGGGGTACGGTGGCAACTTACATCCTGGAGTGATGCACAACTCAAACGCAGTCAATCATGTGGACCAAGAGATCTCGATTGGTGCGAGAAATTTCGCGAAATCTTTCAAGTGGACAGTTGACTTAGCCGACATTGTACGGAGTGCAAGTACCCGAGATGACCTTGGTTTCCTGACTCGACTTAAACAATTCGAAAAGTTACGAGATACTTGGCTAGAACACGCCTATAAATGGGTGGCTCACAACAAACAATCTTATCCTGCAGCCTTTTCCTCAGAGCATATTCCAAGTGATGAATTTTTGTCCTCTCTCGATTCTCAGGTCGCGGAGGCTGAAAAGCTCTTTACTCAGCCCTCAACTGATCAAGAAATCGATGATGTTCTTAAAGCGAGCATCAATGCTGCTCCTGAAAAGCAACGTCATAAGATTCAGACCTGGCTGTACCAATCTGTAGATATACCTACGAAAAGTATGTTTATGGAACCTCTTTTTTTTTCATGCGTCGTGATGAACAAAATCAACACCGTCGAAGTCAAAGAAATTCCTGTGAAAATGGCTCAACGCATGAAATTTGCGACTCAGCAGATTGTTAAGAGCCATGCAAGTGATTCGTATCCTTCCCAGTTTCTATTAGCCCATATCGACGATAACTTACTTGAGAATTCACCCGATGTTGTGGAGTCGAACCTACTGGATGAAAGCAAAGGCATTGAAGGCGGACTTGACAATGTTCTTGCGATGACTAGTGATGATGTTGAACCATGGGAAAAGTTTATGGATCTGTGCTCCCAAGGTCATTTTTCCTCTGACGATCCCTTGATGCAGGCACTCGAAGTGTACACGAGACTTTATATTCACGACTATTTCATCAAGGAGCCGAAATTGATTGGATGGAACGATTGGATAAAGATGAGTCAGACAATACCTGGCAACCTGATGAATGAAGTTGTTGAGGAAGTGAACGGTTTGCTCATTCATGGTGCTGGTGGAGAAGGAAATCTCAGATTTCAACTGTTGAGAAGAAAGAAGTGGGATGACAAGGTAAGGAAGAGAAATATAAAAGTTGGGTGACCGATTCAGAAATGTCTCCCGCGAAATTGTATCAAAATCATGTCATGGAGTCGTCCGATAAATCTTTGAAGAACCTTGTTAACTATTACACAGTTGACTACATTCTTAATATTTTTTTGTCTGTGCAGCCAGTATTATTCCGGCAACAATGGCATAGTCAGCTCCAAAGTAAAAAATGACGATACTAATCTTCCATTCTTGCATCTATGTTCTACGTAATCGTTTGTTCTGATTCTTTCTCCTTCGCAAAATGATTATCATTGAAGGAAAGACTGCATCTTTTAATTTTCCGTTTTTTTCTAATTCAGTAATATTTTGAATATTACACTTCATGCAGCAAGGAGAAAAATTAGCTTCCAGAGTCCGCGCTTACAGAAAATGACTACTCTTGAACTTAGTATATGACCTGTAAAATTAAGATGTGATTTATAAATTAATAAAAATCCTTGATGTTCAATATTCAAAAATTAACAGACTTTAATGGTACTATTGCAAGTGTGTAATTGTCTGATGACAATATTGTACAATTGTTTGCTACGTAGAAACTATGCTGATGTGAAATTCTGGAAACCAATGACAGCGATACAAAATTAAGTTTTATCAAGGATTGTTATCATCCATGTTGTGGAGGTAAAGTTACAGATGCGAAAAACACTAGGTATCATAAACCGTTTATATTCAGATCCTTATCGGCCACACTGGCAAAGAATGCAATTCTCAATACATTACGCAGAAAATATAAACAATGCAGCTCGTCAAACGGCTTCTGCTTGACTTGTATGATGTTACCTAAATTTAGCGCTTTAAAAGACAGCCTACGCAGCTCGCTGTGAGAAACGCTGTACTACCATTTCACCCAATCTCTCGGTCTTGTTGACTATATAGATTCACCTTGACTCAAACATCTGTCACCAATGTAGAAGCAGGTGGCTAGTGTTTGTGCTAACTACTAGACAAATGGCTCAACAACTCATGTCGGTGTCTTTCGAGTCCCCATCACATGAATCACATAATAAAACATTATTTTCCGTCTCGCCTGCAAGTCGACTGAGTTGGTCAGATTGAGGCTCAAGGCCTGTACATCGGAACAATTGTAACGTACCACCCGTGAAAACGTAACGTCGACACAAAGGTCATTATAATCTCGATGCTGAGCCGCCTAAGTGAAGTTATATAATAGACATAGTTTTGATATCAACATAAACGAGTTGATTAAAGCGCCAATAATGGATTCTCTACATCTACCAACTGACAGGGCAAGACCGATGCTGCGGCAGCCACTCAAACTTCTATTTGAGAAGATCAACATTGGGCTTTGCCGACAAGGTAGTGTCTGTCACATAACAGAGTAGCTTGATCAAAACAAATATTTGTCGCGATGGAGTTGATTAGGCTCAAGTAAAATTGCTAAGCAATTCAGAGCAGAATTTGTATATCTTTTAGTTTATAAGGCCCAGTTGATCCGAAGCTCTTTTTGGAAAAATAGTTAGGTGCCACGGATATCTCTTCTGAGGGATCTTTGGCGAGTCATGATCCCACTTCTGTGAGAAAACAGAGGTGCTCTTGGTACGGGCACGAAGCTACGATGTCTTCAGTGCAGATCCTGGGATGGTTCGAAATCGACAGCAGTTCTCTTGCTAGATGCTTTGACTCGAGCTCAGGGGACAAAAGCGACAGTAAGCCAAGGTCTTAAATGAGACGGAAACGACCGATAGTATATCACGGTCTACAACGTGTTTCTCTGCTGACACAAAGAAGGACAACCGTATATTGTGACTCCCAGATCGTGTTGCAGGCAAGATGATAACGAGCAGCTGTTAGCTTCTGGTGTGGCAAAGCTAGTATAGTCTAGACATATGTATGTCGCGAGTAAGATAAAAATGATGACTAGGATGCGATAACTCGGCTGTGTCAGCACTACCGTATGACATGCCTACCGTGCGGAGCAAGAACGATCCACAGGTAAATGACTAATCAGTAATACTCACATGACTTTCTCTTCATTCATGAAATAATAATTAAAGGGCCGTACTTCTCTCCGTTTTCTCCGCTGCATGCTCGTACAGAAAGTAAGTTTTTGAATCCTAAAAATTTGTGCGGTCCCGACGTACCATTTCGGATCCTCAAAATGGTACGTCGGTACCGGAGTAGATGCTGATACCCTTTTCATAATGGCAATCTCTATCATTGAGGTGACGAACATAACCCTAATTGGGAGACGTGGGCGACTGTCTTCAAGGATTCTATGATTTTTTCTGTCGATTTAAGAAGTATTACGACGAGGTGAAGAGGGATCAACAACGCGTGTTACATCTGACTAGAGTTGCGTTATGAACTTGACCATTCGCTAGCGTATAATAAGCGACACGTAGCCACGATTACGGCGCAATCGCCAGTCTCTAGACATGGTTTGTTGGAGAAAAGCATGGTCAAGTGATCTTTGTATCGAGACCTGGCTGATTGATATACATCTTTATCTACTGATTCGTGACAGTGACGACCCACTCACTGCGATTGCGTCTTTGAGCAGGATGCTATGAAAGTGGCTGCTTATGTTACAGCGACTGTCTATTCCACCAGCGATGTTAAATCAGCGGGTAATTAACTGTCAGACCACACCATGATTATTCACAAGCCCATGATAGCGATATATTCGTGTTAACCGAGCAGAGCACAATAATATTGGATATGGCATGTTAAATACTTGCGAACGGTGCTCGAGTGTATGCTCCTTTGAAATTAAATCCATATAAAAAGTGCGTCTTTGCTGCCGATGAAATTCTTGTCTCAACTTGATTTATTGAAAGGCAGGGCTTGCGGGCGGAATCCGAGGCGATAAAGACCATCAGAAAGTATCCAGTACATCTGTCCGAAGATGACTTGAAGAACATTTTTGGCCTGGCCGATAGCTTACAAAAGTACATGGGAAATTATGCCACCATGGCGCGATTCCTCGTCAATCTTTTCGAACCTCATGTCTAACGGTCCTGGTGTACAACAAAAACTGCGGCCTATAAGGTTGTAAATAAGCATTTCTTTTGCTCGAAGTTGTTCGATTCAAATTTAGACCATGCATCCTACGTCGTCCACGGAGCTAAATCCCTTACAAAATGGCTGCACTTTACTTCCAGCAGTTGTCAATGGGCATGAACGCGTAATCGCATTTTAGTCTCGCAGACTAGAAGCCGCAGCGAACAGCTACCCTGTTCATGACAAAGATCAACATGCAATAAAGAGTGCCCTTGTTAGGTTTGAGCTGCAGATCCTTGGCGTTAAGCTGCTTGTGATCGCCACATCTCTCACCAAGAATAGACCAGCCAAAAAAATGCAATTTTTATGGAGTTTACCAGTCTACCAAACCGCTGCTGCCCCATGCACACACAAAAATTCTGCGAAGCGGTGACCAGCGAGGTCAAAGAGCGCTCTCAGAGCAACTTGCGAACGTACATTGAATCTCTATATGAGTGGAAGGCCAACGAGCATAGATCACTTAGGACTGCATTGCATCGCTGACAGCGTCTTCGGATTCATCAAGGCGTGAGCATAAATAAGGCTTTTTTCCGACAGTCGATGTGCGGCGGGGCTGCCTTAGCTCTTTTGCTTAGAGGAGGCGTTCTATACTTTGAGCCAGTACGAGAGTAGCGGATCGCAATACGCTTACTTTAAGAGTAACTACAACCTTAACCCAAGGCTAATTCTTTCATTTGTTTTTGTATTTCTCATTTTAATTGCGGCAAAGCCACCTATATTTAAATTTGTAGGTTTTCTATCTATGAAGTAAAACCTAAACAAATGTATAAATACTGGCTGTTCCAGTCACGTACTGACTTCTTGTTCAAGTATATCCACACCATTGTGTGCTCACGCCATCTTGTGTAGCTCACAACCTTGTGTGATCACACCATTTTGTGTGAACGACACCCTTCATTTCCAGGGCACGTGAGATCCCGTTACTCGATGCGAATCTTGCAGATGCTCAAACTCGTCTCACTTTTTCAGATACAAGTTATTGGTAACAAGCTGAACCTACCAAGAGTTCCACTGCGGAATCGTCCGCTGCAGAAAGCGGGTACGGAGTGGGTGACTCGCGCTAGGTGAGACGGAATGTAGCCGCCCTTGGAGGATATCTGCAGGCTTTCGATTTGTCGGGATAGATCTTGGCTATTGTCCGAAGCCCATTATAGTCCTGAATTCATTTTGGAGTCTACAAATATTTTACGTCATATTTGTGACGTCACGACAGCAATCAGCCCCAAACTTTCACCCTAAATTTGTTCGAGTACCCAACCTAGTGCTGTATTTTCATTCGTTTAGATATTATTTTTGAAGTCTGCGAAGTTTGAACGTCATGTTTGTTACGTCACTACGAGGCAACCTCAAATCGTCGCCGCTATAAATTGTATTTACTTACTTTTGTGTATCTAATAGACTTTCACAAGTAGGTTTCGCTCCCATCAAGAATCCAGCCGCAATTACGATGTCCAAAATGGTACATCGTAATAGCAACAAGAACAGAGTTATGCATCGGCATCCTCGCTAAGTCAAACTACAGCGGGGCTGCCGTGGCTCTTTGCGAAGAGAAAGCTAAGCTATGGTTTCCGGTTTACGTTATTGACAAGAACCAGAGCGAGTGTAGCGGATCGCAATTCGCTACATCCGGAGTGCTTCAAACAAAGGTAAAGACGCTCTTCTGTTCAAAATTGAAACTGTATTTAATTGTTTTGCTGTGGCAGAACCATTAATATTAAAAACCTTAGGTTTTCCTTATTAATACAGCAATACCGTATTGATATAGTGAAGCCTAATTAATGTTTATTATTTCTGACAGTCCTGCCTTCTTGTTACGTTGAGCCACACCATTGTGTGATTCCACCAACTAGTGTAATACACACCTATGTATGTCACAACATCTTGTGTGATCCGCCCTTTCGTACAAGGGTACGTGTAACCCCGTTACAATAGCTTCAAGAGCTTCGGTTGCAAAAACCGCGCCTTTTCGGTGGCTTGCTGAGCCATATGATGATATGCGCGGTAGACTCCTGTTGCAAATTAGGAGCAAGTACTCTAGCGTAAAACTCTGCGCGCAGTGATTGCTCGTTGTGTGTACGCTGATTCACAATATCCCAAAAGCGTAGAGGAAGAATGAGCCGTCAGGGAGAATATTCCGGGGGTTGTATTGTTCATTGTTAACCTATACTTTCTGGACACTTATGTATAGTAAAAATTGTACAATTGTGAGTACATTTTTGTGTTATCGTGAGTTTTAGAGTTACCGTGTATTGGTACGATTGACGATAATGGGACTCAGTAGAGGTAAACACATAGCAACAAGGTAGTCTTGTTATAAAGCGGTTAGTGAGTTAAGAAATCTTATCTATACGTCACGTTGAAACAACAGAGCAACGTATGTATCTACTTACTTTAAGGGCCCTAGTTGAAGCGCACAACCCAATTTATCTGCATTTGTAAACGTGGACTCTTCTAGTCGTAGCTTTCTTCGTGCAACATGCACGACTGTTAAATTGAAGAGCATGGTAAAAAATGAGCAGCATATACTCTTCAAGCAACATGAGTGGCTTTTATTTTTCGCTAATTGGCGTAACAACCAGACAACATCATATTGTCTACAAAAAACTTTCATTTTAAATTACCGGCTTCTTAAGTTTTGAAAAGAATGTAACTCCCGACGTCGTCCCATGAATTCGCTTTAAGCGTAAGCACTTTGTCCACTTGACTCTATCATGGCGTTCCCGTACCCGATTAACACTCGCGTCACTTCGCGTACTTTTGATAAAATACAATGCGATCGTCGACGACAAGAATTGGAGCATAATGCTTTAAAAAAGTTTACGCAAAATAATCAATTACAGACGCTACAGAATCAGTCAGACGTTAATGTGGCATTTCGTCGTCGTACGAACTATGCGGCTCAATTGTCAGCTGAACGCATGTTTGATGAGACTCATATGCAAAATCAAAGCGATCGACACCGTGCTGAACGTGAGAAACAACAGAATGAGGCGCTAGCATGTGCACTTGAAACGAATTACAAGGTTCAAGAACAAGAAGAGCGAAATGTGCAGCGAATTTGTGAGGCTAGTGAAGAGCTACGCGAACTTGAATCATTCCTTAAAACGGCTTATATGAATAAAGATCGAGCTAAGCAGCAACTTGAGCGTGAAATGCTTGCAGCTCGAGATCGTCAGCGTGAAATGGCAATTGAACAGCAAATGGAGTACGATCGTCAACGCGCACTTGTTGAATATCAAAATGAAGAGGTGAGAAAACGAGTTGAGGCTGAAGAGGGCAAACGGGTACTTCAGACTCAAATGATTCAGCGTCAGGAGTTACGACGTGAGGCTCAACTTGAGGCAGATGGAGAGCGACAGAAAATTGAACAGCTCATGCAGCAGGTTGAGCTTGAGGATGCTGCAGAGATCGCACGTCGAGATAAAGCACGTGAAGAAACACGTGAGATGATCACGCAAACTCTTCGAGAACGCGATCGTGTGAAACAGGAACAAGTGGCGGTTATACGACAGGAAGACGAAGCTATTGCGAGGTACCAACGACACATAGCAGCCCGTGAGGCAGGTATTAAAGCTGCTACAGACGTTAAAAAAGCACAGGAAGATGCCATGTTTCGTGCTGTGGAAGCCGAGATTCAAGCTAATATGCGCAAGGATGAAGAAATTGAACGTTTGCGCGATCAATTATGGGAAGAAGAATTGTTGCTGAAAAAGCGTGCAGAGGAGGATGAAAAACGAGCTGCAAAAGAAAAAGCAAAGGATGAGATGATACGTAGCAATGAAATGCAAATGCAGCTCAAACAGGAATTGCGTGCTCGTCAACGTGCTGACGAAGACGCGTTTAATGAAATGCTTAAGGAAAGATTTCGATCTGAGGAACGCCGAGAAATGGAGCTTGCCGTATTTCGTCGAAAACAGCGCGAGGAATTTGTTGGTGAGATTGCACGCCACCGTGCACTTAAGCAAGAAATGGTGCATGCTGAACTTGAGCGCGAACGACACGAACGGGAGCGTCAGGAGCAGGATGAAAACTATCGACGCCAGGTGGTTGAGGCTGCGAAGCGGCGTTTACTGCGCGAACACGCCGATGTGTTGCAAGATTACTTGCCGCGTGCATTGCGTCCGACCTCGTCTTCAAGCAATTCTATTATTCGCTGATCACTTAAAATATTTTCATAACACAAGTTTGATGAGTACGTCCATATTTCAAATTTCTTGGTTCAAAGGTTTCACCGCATATTCTATTACGGGTGACTCTCGGTGCAGTCTACAATCGTACTTTGACGGTCGCTGTGCTTTTCTCATCTTTCAATTATCGATAGATCTTAAGCGAACGATCCATAGACGTAGATGCCAGAAAGCTTGAGTCCGGTGCGAATTGTACGCCCGTAACAACCGCTTTATGATCGTTGAACGTCTTGATCACTTCCCAATGGTTCTTGCCTACTTCCTTTAGCACTTGCACACTCTGTGCACTTGCAACTGCAAGGTGCGTACCACTGGCATCAAAGTTTATTGAGTGAATCACTCCCAAATTAAGTTCGGGCTGATGCTTTTTCAAGTCGAGTTCAAAAAAGCTCGTAGCCTTGCGCAAATCCCAAAGCTTGACAACACCATTTTCACAACCGGACGCTAAATAGTAGCCATTCTCGGAAAAGCTTAGCGCTGTTACAGGAGCCGCATGGCCTTCAAACGTCACCACGTTCGATAGCGTATTAACGGCCCACATTTGCACCAATTTGCTCTTTGCTGCAGTGCCAAAGATACCACCGTCTGGATGAAAACGAACACAACGTGTCTCATTCGCTGCTTTTAGAGACTGATTTGATGATACATTAGGCATGGCCAGCTCGCCGTTTAAAGTGTAGCGAGAGAGCAATTGACCACGACGGACATCGTGGATCGCCCATGTTGCATCCATAGAACCAGATAAGACGTAATTGCCTGTCGGATGAATTGATGAGCTGATTACAGCATCATCAAAGTTTCCAAGCGTGTAAGCAACACTGTATTCGTCTCCTTGTAAGGTCCACAGCTTTACAGTCGTGTCGTATGAAGCTGTGAGGATCAAATCTGCTATTGGATGGAACTCAAGATGACTTAGTTTCTTGCTATGACCAGTAAGTGTCGCCACAACCTGCTGTTTGTCCGTGTCAAAGAGTTTAGCATGTTTATCAACACCACCCGTAGCCACTAATGTTGGCCGCTTATTGTCAATGGCTATACACGTGACACCAGGCTTGTCTGAATCGTGCAGTGTGTGATTAGAAACCATATGCCAGTTAACTAGATCACTGAGGAGTGCAGCCTTTTGCGGTCCTTCTTTTTTCTTGAAATCCTTGCGCTTTTTGGCCAATTCTTTCTGCTTCGCTTCAATAGTGGCCAACACTTCAGGTGCAAGTGTAGCGCCATCATGCATTTCTACATCTTCCTGCTGTCCTGACGATAATGAGGTCAGACGTTCCTTGAGCGTAGCATTTTCTGCGTTGAGACGCGCAATGACGCGGCAGGCAGCATCATGTTGATACAATGCGTGACTTAATTCCTGACGCGTTTGTTCCAGATGTTGTTTCAGTGTAAAGGTCTCAAGCATGACAGCATCCCACTCATTCTGAAATGTAGATAAAAGTTGTGGAATACTAGAAGCCTCGGGTGCGATAGCCATAGACGTCGATGCTGTCGATTTTACTGTTATGGACGTCGGGGCGGCTTGCAACGTCAGGAAATCCTGATCGATATTGAGCTCAACGCCCGTGATGGGACAGCGGTGCTGATTCTGCTCTAGATATTTAAGCACAAGACGCTTTTCAAACACATGACCTGATTTGAGCGACACCACAGGCTCGACGGGCACTTGACCACTTAGACTACACAGCATTATTTTAGACGTCCAAGGGGATTAGATGTTTCTATGGTTTTGATTTTATATTGTTTTATTATGTCTTTTACACAATAGCAAGATTTTTACCATTGATAATAGATCGATTTTTCATGACATTTTTAGATATCAGTCATAATATCCTTAAAATAAGCTAATCCCCGACTCTTTGAGATATACACCGTCTGCATGCTGCATTTGCACGTCTTGACTTCGCGTTTTAAGCTTCTCAGATGCACTTCATATATTTAACAATAAAATATTTGTACTTGTTGCAGTAAAATAGTTATATCTTGTTTTAAGAGTGGCTTATTTGGGTGACGAGAAGCCGGGCTGATATCGCGTAAATGAAGACTGGAGATACAATATCAAGAAATCCTTCAAGGGAAGAAAACATTGGTTATGAAATGAGGGCTTAACAGACGTATAATTGGAAATGATATTTAAAAGATATATTAGTCAAAAAGGCGAAACTAATATCATATTACTTTAACTCTTAGCAAAGATTTTAGATTCATATACCTGAAGTTTAGAGAGTCATGAGAATGAGACCATGAGACCAGTCTTCAGGCTCTTAGTTTGGATAGCAAATAGTGCATGGGATACAATGCGCTGTCTTTGCAGCATGCTGACGAGTGGTATCACGATAAATCCATTGAGAAGTGAAAAAGGCCATAGATCGTCCTAGACAAGCAAGAAATAGATTTGATAAACAACAAATTGCGCATGGCATCACTAACATCAAAATGTATGGTAGGTCCATCAGATCTGTTGAGAGGAATTGTCAGCACAGGGTGGAGCCCTCAGTCGAAAGATGGTGTTAATTTATAATCTTCACACGGACCACACAACTAATATCTTGAACAACGAATTCAGGAGATGTGCGAAATTAGAAATGGCCTATCCAGCCAGTCAACTCTTTAGTTTCACATCATTGGCTATCCTTCACTTAGTGTGCCAAACATAAACTTATCTGATTGTTTGCTCTATTCTTTTATGTATAAAATCTAACAAGATACCTATATAAATCTATTTATTGTGTAGAAGTATTTTTTCGTTCTCAAAAAAATTGCAGATTGCAAAGTATATTTTCCACCAATCGGTCACCTGCTAAGTATGACTGGCGGCTATCGGACCGATTAACCAATTCTTAAGCCATTCCCAGTTTCTAGTCCGAATCCATCATGGTGAGCAATTGTCGTATGTCTTTAGCATTCTGTCGATGTATTGAAGACTCTTTCTTCATGTACAGTCGAAGAAAACCGCAACGAAGGAAGTAGAGGAGGTAGTACGTGTAGGCCCATCACTAAAGGAGGGTGAGCAAGTATTTGGCGTGGCGCACATCTTTGCTTCATTCAATGACACGTTCGTTCATGTGACCGATCTCTCGGGCCGTGAAACGATTGTGCGTGTGACTGGAGGAATGAAAGTCAAGGCTGATCGTGATGAAGCGTCGCCTTATGCCGCAATGCTTGCCGCCCAAGATGTGGCCGCCAAATGTAAGGAAGTTGGCGTCACTGCTCTGCACATTAAGATCCGCGCTACGGGCGGTAACCGGACAAAAACTCCGGGCCCCGGCGCGCAATCTGCCCTTCGTGCGCTTGCTCGTAATGGCTTGAAGATCGGACGTATTGAAGATGTAACTCCAATCCCGACCGACAGTACCCGCCGAAAAGGAGGTCGTCGTGGTCGCCGTCTTTAGACAGATGGAACAAGATCAGGGATTTTATCCTTACAATTTTCATGCTCTTTTGATAGCATTTGGAGCTTTTCTTTTGGACTGGGAAGTCAGATTGCTTCGTTTATGGGTATTGTCGGTCCCATTGCGATCAAAACATTGTGAAACCATTTAAACATGAGATTGTAATGGAACAAGGTGATCTTACTCCTTAAAAAAGATATTTTTTATATTGCAGGACCAAACAATTACATTGGCTGCAATAAACATCCTAATACACCAGATCCCTGCCATGCTTGCGGAGTTAATTCCACCACCAAAACCTCCGACTTTCTGCGCACGAGCACTCGAATTTGACGATTAATGTTGCGCTGCACAATGTCCTTAATTGCTGCTAATTCTCTGTGGTTGCTGGCGTCAGCCGATCCAAAACGCAACAACTCATCTTGAGCTTGCAGTCCCGCTATATCAGCTGGAGACCCTCGTTGAACACTTTCCACTACCGCAAAAGAAAGCAAATCTTCCTCTTCTTGCTTCACCTGATTCAGTGTCACTTTCCACTCGGTTTCAAGCTTCTTCATGCTATCAGTTAGATCAATTCCTGCCGTTTTAATTTGCTGCTGTTTATTTCCACTTCGAGCCTCAAACACTCTGCATTTGCGCGTTAATAATATCTCTACCTCGTCAACATGTGATATATTTCATACCTTGGAAGCAGCTTTTCAATTTCATTCATAACAATACGGTGATCTGTTTGTTTGAGTGCTAATTGATGCCGCAGCTGACGCACACGATAGACATCAATGTCTGCGCGGGGAAACCCTTCAGTATCCACAAGTGGTCCATCTATTCCTGGATTATTACCCGAACTTAATTCTGCAACGATAGCCTCAATTTCTGCCTCAATAACTTGCTTGGTCTCCACTGCAGCCTTGTATTCATTTTCCGCCATTTGAAATTTCTGCAATTAAAATAAGTATTGTATCTAAATTAATCCATGGTATATTTATATTATAAAGTTAGGGATGAACACTTTTTTTTTTCCTTCTTCAATCTCGCATGCTTTTGAAAATCTTGGCATTTGGACTCGTCTATAATCTAGCCACTGGGCAAGGCCCAAGTCTAGATGAAGTCGTTAATGACCAGTTACTACGGGTGGGATCCGATCAAGCAGCCCGAGTAGATTGTAGCCAATTGTTTGAGTGCAAGATTGTATCCTATAGTCCCGTTTGTGGCTCGGATGGAATCACTTATGCCAATTATTGTGTCTTTGCAAAAAAATATTGCTCGTTAGATCAAGGTGCAGATACTTTGTATATCCAATCTCAAGGTAAATGTTTTTCTACGTCTGAAAATGATAAATATCAAGACGGAAGAAATTTTGCGCCACTGGATGAACGGTCTACTTTATCTCAATATGACACATTAGAGGTGGATACGTCAAGTGTTTTTTGCTCACTCACGTGCCAAGCGACATCAAATCCGGTCTGTGGAACGGATGGAGTCACGTACACAAACGATTGTCACCTTCTATCCACAAAGTGTAAACATCCACACTTAGAAAAACGCTCGGATGGTGCTTGTAAAAGGGATCATTTCGATATTTTGGAAATTGATGACACTATTTACACTGATGCTGCAGAGGAAAAGTGTAACTCCATGTGCAAACGTTTGTACGAGCCAATTTGTGGCTCAGATGGAGTAACATACGCAAATTTGTGTCTTCTTGAGTATGCTGAGTGTCGGAATCCTAATATCAAAGTTTTTGGACCAGGCAAATGCCCAATTCACATGCAAATAGCTCATACAACACACAATTCTGAGAGCAAAAACAATAATGACGTGTCATGTATACCTGAACTTTGTACGGATATATATGCACCAGTATGCGGCTCTGATGGTCAAACCCATGAAAACCTTTGTCTTTTTTCCAATGCTAGATGTCAATATCCCAATCATGAATTATCAATCATTCATGACGGCGAATGCAACGTCGACACACAAATCACGTGCGACACGATGACGTGTCCTATGTTCACAGAGTGTCGCGAAAAAGCTGAAGCAGATAGTACAATTGTCGCGTATTGTGCGGACGTTTGCTCGCCTGATCGCTGTGGCGAGCTAGACGAATGTCAATTAGTGGATTCTGATTGCTTTACGGCTCCGTGCTCTCCTATTGCCATGTGCGTTCCAAAAACGGTGTGAAAAATGTGTCCATATCATTACGTGAGATCGATTATCTCTACTAAACTTGTGCGATTCTGACAGTTAATGTCAGTTTTTATATCACGACGACCATCAAACCAACCATTAAATTCACAATCAGTAAATAAATTACTTGATAATTCAAAGGATTCACCTTCATCATCATTATCTTGATTCCTTCTCTCCGTGAATTTGTGCCTCTCACTTGTTTCTAAGTCGTTTACGTGACTATCCATGACTCGGGTGTTTCTCTTAATTCGTCGTCCTTGATCACTACTTACTTGCTTCTTATTCTGCTCCCGTCCGATTCCTTGCGTCAAAGCAACTTTTAAAGGGTTCTGACATAATGGACACTCTCCTTTACTATCATCGTCATGATTATCTCTCCTCGTCAACCGAAAATGGTCTTTTAAACATGACTTATGGCAATACATTTCGCAATCTTTATGATAACAATTTAGTATGTCGTCACTTTTCATCTCAGTCTTCAGCTCATTGTCACAAATAAAGCAATGAAAATTGATCTTCACTTTCTCCACACCTGCAAAAGTCTTCAGTGCTTTCGTCTCACAATGCACAGCTAGATATCTCCTCCCAAATTTTCGAGCAATATTATGGATCTCTTCATTTGTAAAAGTCACAATGAGAGGCAGACCCCGAAACGGCTTAAGATTTACTAGCTCCAGCATCTCTACAATCTTTCTCTTGAGAGAGTGAGAGGTTCCAAATTTTTGAAGTGATTCGGCGTGTGGCTTCAAAATTTTACTAGCGTGAGGATGCTGCCAAATCCACTCGACTGCAACATAAAATTTCAGACAATGAACCGTCCAGAAATTCATATTGACATACATTGAAGGGCACGAAATTTGCTTGGAAATCCGTGGACGACAGCAACCATCTCCCTATTTGGTATAATGCAATCAGTAAGTCTTAATGGCTTTACTTTCCTCTTAAAATTATAAATTGCACAAATTCAAAAATTACCCACCAAGGTCGAAATTTTCGCGTTCTCTTAGCTCCATTGACAAGCTCTCCATTATGTTGCCGTATGCGACGTGTTGGGGATACAGTGAAACCAATGTACGTGCACCGCAGGCGCCGCGGAGGTTGCGCGGGGGTTAACAAGTAGCATGAGAAGAAAAGCATCGCATAGAATTGGAGGACCGTTAATTTATTTATTTCATACCGTAATATTCTTAAAATTCATCATAAAGAATTATTTTTTGACAGGTCAAGTAGAAAAAGATTTAATGTGCAAGAATAAAGAAATGCGTGCGATATATTACGAGCCAAATGCTTCGTCGGTCTTGTCTATCATTTTAAATTCGTAGTGACCACGACCATCGAACTAGAACCAGTCGAAACAAAGACGTTATTAGCACATCCAATAAAAATATCAAAACTGATAAAAACTTGACAATACGTACATGAAGTACATATTCGTGGTATGACCACAACGATTTTCGGTGCGACACAGTGAAGAGCGTAATATTTTGTTCCCGGCAATAGCTGTACATTACGCCTTCAATATCAACACTGACTGCAGATGTGCACTCATCTAAAATAGCAAATTGAGGCTTGTGGTAGAACAAACGAGCCATAGCCAAGCGCTGTTTCTCACCACCGGATAAAACATCAGCCCAATCGTGTATACCGTCCCATCCACCTTCACGATCGACAAGGTGGCCAAGTTGCACTTTTTCCAAAAAGAATTTTAAATCATCGTCTGTTCTACTAATGTTCTGCATGTCTTGAAAAGAATGAGGATAAATTATCTGATCGCGTAGAGTGCCAAGCGTCAGATACGGGCGCTGAGGGATGTAAAACAATCCGTTGCGCTTTGGTTTTGTCATTTTGCCGCCAAACAATGGCCACAATTCTCCGAGGATCCGAAATAACGAGCTCTTGCCACACCCATTTGGTCCCGCTACAACAACATTCATCCCCGACTTTACTTTGATATTAAGTGATGGCACTAGCACATCACCATTTGGAGTAACAAGCGGGACGTTTTCAAATTCAATGACATGATCACGATACTGGACATCTCCTTTGTTCGGATACAAACCTAGTGCATCAGCGGAAATCGACTGCGTCTTAGACACTTCATCAACTCTCTCGTCTATACCTTTGAGCATTGTACGCTGGTATTCACCTCTATCTAAATCTTTTAACACGTCGATCAATTCAGTCACGCGAGCAGTAAAACCAGCTAAACGCGTCAATTCTCGACCCGAGAGCACAAGACGACCCATAGCTTCTGACATTTTCATTAACATCTTTCCAGATCGAAAGTAGTCTTGCATTCGCTCTGCATACGAAGTATTAAGCAATCGCTTGTTTGACGAGTCTAAATATGGTTTCGAAAGCACAGCATAACCTACTAGTGTTGCGAAATACTTAGCAACGATATTGTCAATGACGCTTATAGAGAATCGAAATTGCTGCGAGCTGCGCACCACGTCGATAAGCTTGTCAAACGACTGGTCTAAAATTCGTTTCTCCCGAATATTGCCATTATAGAAAGCAATTTCTTCACTATGCGTGATTAATCTCGAGTTGATATAGCGAAAATTTCCTTCCATCTGCTGCTCAGCAATGGTAAATCGACTAGTTGGTTGTCGGAGCCACGTAAGGAAGAAGCCTGACGCAATAAGGTAAGTCAACATGATGACTGGACCTTCAACACCAATAGAAGAAGAGAGTCTAATGAAATAAATGGTAATATCCAATATAGGCTTCGACATGTTTGAATACAAATCCGCCACCGAATTGCTGAAACGTTCAACGTCCACTGTAAGCAACTGATCGGCGTTCGAGATACGGTTGTCAAGGTTCGACACTTTGTAGTAGACAAATCCTTTAACGTATTGTTCGTACAAATGTCTTGTGAGTCGGGTTCGGAAACGCAGACTGAGCTCAGTGTGCCCGTATTTTAGTAAGCTGTTAACACAACTCATAGGAAGCATTATAGCTACGAAACGACGTAAATGACACATGAGATCTTTCTGAGAACGCGAGATAATAGCACTCTCAATCGCCGAGAAGGTTTGTAATACCACGATGTCAAAGGAGGTGCGAGCCATAAGCATGACGGCTACAAGAGCAGCAAAAGCCACTTCAGCTGTGAAAGGGCCGGGCACAATGACCTTAAATAGTCGTAAAAAACGCTGATAAAACTCTTTGTTTACTGCCACCGTCTCACGACTGCCTTGTTTCTTGGTGATAAATTCCGAGTCTATGGAAATGGATGCGTTTGCCTTCTTCTGGCCATGGCTGCGGATCGCCAACGCCAAGGCTACCTAGAGATACGAAAAGGTGAGATATGAATCTGATTTAAGAGGTAGAACGTACAATCGATGCGATTGGAATTGCACCAAAGGCGGCATGTGACTTGGACAACACCCTCATGACCCAGCGCCACTTTCTGGCGTTTGAAAGTTTTCAATTATAACAACAATATTATATTATTTAATAAAGACTTACAATAATAATATATTATTCCATACAAAAGCCGAAATTTTTCATGAAAAGGTCTATCTATGGTCATCATTCAAACATACAGTACTACTAACACTAATTGAAGTTTGTCAGATCGTCAAATTGCTTCTTTGCTTCTGAGTTGAATGGGGCGGATTTTGGATCAAATGGATACGTCGAACGTAGTGAATAAACAGTCACATCAACTATTGCCAGTCTCTTCAAGCAATGCAATTTCTTGTAATCAAGATGTGGTGAATAAAAACATGATATCTACCTCACACCCGACTTTTGACGTATTGGAGCTCCTAGGCCCTTCACTATCTGAAGTATTGACTTTCGTAAACCCACCAAAGCCGCGACGACTTCAAGAGACGCAGCAGAATGTTGACGAGGTTTCGAATGGAATTGAAACGATAGTCCCAGGCAATCAATCGTGCGAAAGCAGCATAAGCTCGCTGATAAACGTCGAATCGCAGTCCAAATTTGACCTCTGCTTGTCAAGATCTGCCATCATAGGTGAGTTAGTAGATTTGTCGGCTGACAATGCACGCAAGATACAAGAATATTTTGCTAAAATGATGAGCACGATTCAGTGCGAAGCCACGGGACTCGTACTACTTCACGACGCAACAGTCGTCATCTTTCTTGAAACGACTGCTGAGCAATTTATACTTATTCTTAAGCAATTACAACAACAGCCGATTGTCAAAGTGCGCTCAATGAAAATACTTGCCAACTGCGACGGTCATGGAGTGCAAATTCTGCAAGGTCTGTATTTCAAAAAGATCGTGATCAATCGTAGCAATAAAGGCGATTGGACCGATGATGCTCCTCAACAATGTATTGTTGATACATTCCTTAATCTGATCAAGTTTGTTAAAAAGATTGGACCCATGCTACCTGGAGAGATCCAAAAGTGTTTGACGAATCTCTCAAATACTGATCAGATTTTTCTTCCGTCCAACGAACTCGTGCTATGGCTTTTGGGTCGTGAAGAGCTAATGACACTGGACGAATATCTGGCCTTTTTTGACAGCCCAATCGCGGTGGAGCTTGAGTCAGATCGGGTGTGGCCTGTTCGCCCTCTGGTTTATTACTAGCAAGTTACAAAGAATCTTAAAGCTCAAAATGCTGCAAGTGTTTCTTTTAATAACTACTTATATTGGTGATTCCAAATTTCGTTTGCCCTTATTCCGCGAGAGAACCGGCCAGGCTAGATGGATGATCATCTCCATCCAGCGTACAGCCTCCGCCATCGCAATAGCCGTCCGCAAGCGTAACGGGTACATTAACAAACTGACAGCCGCCACCTGGACATGAAGCTTCTGCTGTATTGTCAAAGATGCAAGCCCCGCCTTCACATGTGGCGTCCTTACATTTCCTGTAACGAAATAAAAAACAGTCGAACCACTTTAAAAATTTCCGTGCTTTATTGTATGCTACCAGCCCAAATTCGATTTGCGCTGTTAAACTTACCGAAAGTAGCAGAGTCCACCCCGACAAAGAAGCGGAGAAGCACAATTTTCAAAAAGACATCCGCCTGCCACACAATTAGCGGTCTCGCAAGATGTGGGTACGTGATTGTATTGCGAGATAAGATTCTTTTCCGATGATAGGTCGTCCTCTGCGCCGATCGTGTAGTGGAAGACAAAAAGAAGCGGTAGGATCTGAAGCCTCATGATGACGATTTCAGGATCAGATCTTTGCGGCCCTTGATCACTAACGGACCGTTAAATTATGAAAAGTCTTGAAATGTTTCGAATCGCTGCTTAATATAACAACGAAAATATCGAATAATTTGTCAATATGCGATGTTGCATTACTACACCACTAAACTCAACTGCTCTGTACCATTGTGGCTACAATAGAAGTAAGTCAGTCGTGAAAGATACTGATTGCGTTAAAATTAACTCGCTGTGTAAAGAGGTCGGACTGAAGTATTCTGTTCCAGAAATTGTTATTTCACCAAGTCATTATCAACTTTGACAAAATAGTTTAATCTAATTCTTGTATGACGATGTTGGAAACACAGCCACTGCTGAAAGACATCCAAGCTTAAGCGGGTACCAATTTTTTCGCTAAATGCTTCCCATAATCAGTTGTTGCCGACTTGATGATAATTGCGATCTCGTCCGCTTTGTAAAAGTCCTCAATCATCTCCTTCAACGTCACTTCTTTCTTTGTCTTACCCCAATACATTTTTTGATATCGAACCCATAGTTTTGTCTCAGGCCGGTCGAGAAGGTGAGTTGGATTAGTATCTAGCTTATAATGCTGAAATACAAGATTCGGCGGCACAAGAATTTCCAGCCACTTCTGACGCAATTGATTTTGAATTTTTGTCGCAAGCTCTACTGTCTCCGGTGATTGTTTTGCTGCAATTAGTAACGAGGACAAATGTGCGTCCTCAATAGTTTGATAAAGATAATCAAAGAGCGATGTCTCAGCGGATTCGATATTGCTCGTGTAAATATTCCAAACACGCAATGCAGGGCCTGTAAGTAAGCTCGGCTCACTCTTGCCAAACTGCAACGCCTTATAAAGTGCAGTCAAACTTAGATTATCATCTCTCCAGCGTGATATCTGCTCGTGTTGCAGTTCTAAAGCAATGTCTTCCGTGTACTTGTCGGCTCCATTCTTCGCCTGTTCCAACATAATCGACACTTCAAATTCACCAAATTGTTCCTGTAACTTTGACAAAATCGACACTTGTTCTGCTGGATGCTGCAAGTTGTAACTTTCCACAAGTTTTACCCAAGTGTGAAAATTGTCAAGAGACAAAATGTCGTTGTCGGCCTCGTGGAGATTGAGCTTGTTGAAAGTAACGTTTGGATCCACATTTCTCAGCCGCCACCACGCTAGCTTCAGCTTAGCCAAAAAGCGATTAATTTTCGCCCTCAATGCCACTTGAAATGTGATTAATTTTTCAACAAATAGATCCACCTTGCGAATAGCGCTGTTGGCACTGGTCCTCTCCTCGTCTCCGGATGGTGGTCCCGAAACGCTTTGTGTAAAGTTACCGATTTGATCTCCGGGTAATGAGATGTTTTGGACGTCCGTAACTGATACATTTAAGTTTGTAGAAGCATCGATGTGTGCGATAAGGATGAGTGTTGATAGAAATGCCGATGCAACGCCACACAAACGCATTCGGTAACTTTGTTCTCTGTGGTTTGGAGCAGACAAATACAAACTTACGTGCTAAATTGCAGCCCTAATCTTCACCTGCGCAATCAGTCCAAAACTTGAATGTGGCCTTAAGTTGATCGATTGTCGTTACTTTGTGCTCGGAAGAGCAACTCTCTGATACCCAGTTGGTTATAACAACGAGAGATCAAAGTCAGATATGCAGCTCGAGAAACATGTGCTCAGTGTGCATACGATCTGTTTGAGGGCTGGGGCTATAGCTGTGACCATAGACATAAAGTAGTCTCTGGTTATTTCTTGTATTTGGTGACAAAAATTGAGAAAGAAGTGACCTATTCACGGTGAGCGTGCACATCACAAAATTTTCCTCTGAGCTCAAGCAAAGCTCAGCGGGTCGCAGTGCACTTTGCACAAACGAGGCTATGATACTAAATATTCGAGTTAACTGCACGCCCAAAGATTAGGTCCTATACCGCGGACTATATATTTCTTTTCAAAGGCTTCATCGTATATACCGGTTGATATCTTGGTACGTATTTGTATTTTCACAATCACACCTAAGTGCAATGTAATTTTTATAAACAATAATCATTGGATTCAAGGATGCGATTTGACCGGTCGCAATGGAGAAGTGACGTTGGGAGCGACCGAACGCTCTATTTATTGCAATGTTCTTTATTCAAAATTTGCCTGGTATATGCATAAAAAGCCACCCGCTCACCCATCTGCCATCACCTGCTGATGATCTGAGTGGCCTGATGACAGATGTATTATAAAAAGACTAACTAAAAATAAAGCCACTAGTGCTGTCTAGGCAAGCGATACGACACCAGCAAGCAATAAATGGTGAGTGATTTTGACTACTTCGCTCCATCTCTTTCTTAAGTAATGTTTCACAACATGCATCATCACTGCCACTGCTGATGCGCTGTCATTGTGAGAATATCCTTGAATCCATATGAAAAACAATAACTTCCAACAGCCGATTGGTTAGCATAAACGAGATGGCAAGCACATAGCCTGTTGAGTTCCTCCTTTCCCTCCTTACTTCCTCCTTCGAACAAAAGGTGAACAGAAGAAAACTACTTGTGACAAACAGCCCATCCAGCATTTTCTTATCACTTACTGATAGGACTTAAGCCCTCGCTCAATGGACATTGCGACTTCGTTGCTTAAATTGTCTTCGTAACATTTCTAGCGAATTATTCCGTTCCTCAGTCCTAACTTGAGTTGAAGTCGTTCATGGGTATTGTACCTCCACCACCCCCAGCCCCGCGATTGACAACAGAGCTGTCCAAATCATTTTTTGTATTTCTTCCTGAAGCTGCTGAATTTGATAAGGAAGAAGACTTGATAGAGTTGCTCGCTGCACCTCCGCTGATCTCTTATCGCAGGCCCTGACAATGTGCACAAACATCGGGTCAGTCCATTTGACCTTGTAGACAATCACCATATCGAAATAGTGTCAACTTATTGCACCAGTCACGATGATTATTTTGACGTTGTGAAAAGAAAAAAAACATGTTCTTTGAAAGATCTTTGTTCGTCAAAATCTACAAAAGCTTCTTCTGCTTGCACCTGCATCCTTGACACGACTTGACTAGCCATTACTCTTTCTTCTGTCACTGCCAGCCCTGATACTTTTGAGGAATAGCTACCGTTTATATTTCAGGCTGTTATAATATTTGCGGTCAATTATGATCACTTTAGATAACAATATACCGGTAAATTGTACAATTCTACTTAAGTCCTTATCCCGATACACCCTCTAGGGTTTACATCATATTTTGTCACTATAAAAAATGATCGCTCCTCGAGCACTCCACTCTGCTCTGTACCGTGCCTATTTTTTTCAAGAGAATTGCGCCGGGAGTCGGCTAAAGTGCATCACATCCCCCACCTCGTAGAACCTAGATATCTCGCACATAGATTTTATATGTTATCAAAGTACACCTATATTCTTTTCAGCGAAGACAATTGTATTGAATTATTGGTTCAAAAGGCGCTGTGTACATGGAATGGACTAGAGAAGAATGTGATTGACAAATGAAGTAGCATTAATACTTTCTATGTCGACAGCATCTTATTCAAATGTATTGCACACTAGTGCCCGATCTCGCGCGCGGGCATATAGCCTGGTGACTGGAAGCGCGACTCACTGTTTTTCCGTTTGGATCCTAGCCGAGTTCACATTCATCTCATTTCGTCTCGACCAGAATTTTCCGTCCCTGCCCTCATATGACTGGACGCTTGACATCAGCATGCTCAATTTTGGAGTCGGCGGGACCACCGCCAACACCTGGATGCGGCTCTTATAGAGATTGCTCACCAACACACATCAGTGCTAAAATACGCCTCCAAAATGATCTATAACCTAGCCGCCTGTTGCCACAACCGCTGCGATCGCCAAAAGACATGTGTTTTGCGCAAATTCTTCACAGGATGAAAAATGTGAAAGCCTTAGTGTGGTGCAAATGTGGTTAGGCACGGAGCATGCAGCGGGGCTGCCGTAGCGTTGCGCTTAGAGGAAGCGTAATTTAGGCCACCGACCTTTCGTTCTATACTTAGAACAAGTACGAGCCAGCAGATCGCAATCCGCTTACTCCAAGAGTAATTATTGCCTTATTCCAAGGCAAATTACTCTTCCTTTTAAAATCCAAAACTGATTTTTATTTATTCATTGTTAATCTGCGGCTAAACAGCTTTATTTTAAGTGTAAAGATTCTCCTCAATATATATATATATAGCAAAATCAAAATACATGCATAACTACTGGCTACCCAGCCACATACCGTATTTTTATTTGGGTGCAGTCATACCACGCCAATCGCGTGTGACACACACCCCTGTTACCAGGTTACGTATAACCCCGTTACAGGGCAAGTAATTTTTTGTACGTATCTATTACGATACACTAAAATTGATGAGTACGAGGGAGTTGTATAAATATAGATTGCATGGGTACGCTAGATGATAGCTCCACGTCGTGAAACGCATGAGGATACACTGTTATTGAAAATAGTAAAGTTAGTTTAAGTTTGACTTTTTACGCTTACTTCTTAATATATAGCACTTTTGACGCAGAAGAGTGGACTAAGTACTTAGTCGGGTCTGCGCCTGAGTAGACCATTATTTATGTGTACATTAACGCAGATTTATTGTGTCAAAGATTCTTCTGTGCAAGGTGCACGGTAATTCTGTTACACATAATAGGCGTTGTCGACCAGATTCTAAAAGAATACATACTATTTCATGATGGACCACGAATTCCATGAATCCTATCCCGGAAGAAACTAGTAAGATTGACGCTCAGGATGCACCCACTGCACTTGGGATTCCCCACCGCTACCATCTTGTAGTGTCTGCTCTGATAAAATTGCTGACTTAAGAGGTATCATTTCTTTCAAACCATTATTTGAAGCAACGAGTCTCAAAGGAATATTCGGTTCTTGTGGCGACAACCTTAAGGCTACTCTGGGTCAGAACGCCAAGGTATCTTCCAATCAAATTGGCCGTGGCAACACTTTAAGTTTTAACCCGACACTGCTGCATTCACCGAAAGACGAACAACAAAGTTCCTCACTGAGTAAGGTGTGCGGTCTACTTTCTGCCTTTCTTCTGCATTAGTTTCTTGTTTAAATTTTGCATCGGACTTGTCTTGGCAAACCCAGCTAGCCCATGTGTGCGCAAGAGTCGCGACGAAATTTGCCGATTTGGTCATGTCGTGATTATGCTGAATTCGTCTGATGATGCTCGCCACGTCGTTGCAGATTCTTTTTGCGCCTATACGTATGGAATTTCAGCTATAACATAAGGCAAAACGAGCGCTTTCTAACCGCACAAGTCTCTAATTTTAAAAAAAACGCCTGTGTTTTGAACAATAGTGATCGGGTGATGTTGCACCCTCGCTCTGGACCATGTCTGTTGTTACAGAGTTACACGTACCCTTGTAAAAGGGGTGGGACATACAAGATGGTGTGATGACACAATGGTGTGACTACACCTCAACAAGAAGCCACTACGTGGTTGGACTGCCAGTAGTTGTGCACTTTACTTAGGTTTTACTTCGTTAGATAAATCTATATATTTAGATATAGGCGGCTCTGCCGCAAATTAAACAAAAGAAATGCAGTTTGGATCTGTGAACGGAAGAGTATATTTGCCTTGGGTCAAGGATTTTAATACTGTACGAGTGTAGCGAATTGCGATTCGCTACACTTGTACTGGGTCTTGTATAACGCGTAGGGTCGGTGACCGTAGCTTAGCTTCCTCTAAGCAACGAGCTACAGCAACCCCGGTGCCCTTGGTAGCACATGTAGTCAATCTACACCTGCGTCGTTGCGACTGATTTTTTCTGAGGGTGGAGCAATTCCCTTATTTTCTCCAGACCATGCAGGAAGGGTGTAAAAAAATGATGTTCCTGCCTGGCACTGAGGGCGCGTGCAACACCTTCTTTCTCAAGTACCGGAAGCGAGAATCGCGCGCCTATAGGCTTTTTCGAGCTAGAAAATGCTCAGCTAGATCACCAAGAGCAGAAGATGCCGGCGCCGACTGCGTCCATGACGCCACCGTCGGCGACGAGTGACTCCTCCTTACCCAGGCCGCTCATGGCGAGCGTTAAGACCTTCGAGGGTATGGATGGAAAAAATCTCATGTTCTGGTTGAGAAAGGCTGAGGTGGCTATGGCATCCGCCATGCTCCAAAAAAGGAAACAGCGAGATAATCAAGCGCGAGAACGGAATGACGGTACTTCGGCTGCAGCGGCGTTTCCCTTCAGGACGGAGCTGGGCACGAAATTCACTAAGCACTGCTCATGTTTGAAGCAGTCACTACATGCCACGAGAGGCATTATTGGACGAGGGAGAGGAGATCAAATTGTTGTCGCCTCTGAATGAAGCTGTCCTGGAGGACACCAAGAGGGTGCTGAGCGCACGAAGTAAATCCTCGATCCTGAAGAATCCTTCAGATCCGTACTACACTTGGTGAAAGAATTACAAGACGTCGTCTCTAAAGACCCGCCGTCGAACCTACCTCTAGACCGAGGTATGCGTCATGAGATCGGCATGGTTCCTGGAGCTAAATACTGCGTAATACGCCAGTGGTAGCTGCTGAAGAAGCAGTATGACGTCATTAATGCCTTCTTCAGTGAAAAGCAAGCCGGAGGAATGGTGAGTGAGAGCAAATCTCCCCGTTCGACACCCAAGATTTGTGTCCGGAAGCCGAACGACAAGTAATTTAAAGTTCAGGCTTATATTAAGCTCAACGCTACCATTATTCCAGCACAGACAGCGATTTCTAGAAAGGATGTTTTCCAGAGCAACATACAAATTACAGTGCACAACTTGGTCGGTGGGTATTACCAATTGCTCTTGAGAGCGACGCTGATAGCGATGAGTACTCCGAGCGGGATGCTCTGGGGTGCGCTGAGGGTGGACCTAAGGACTGTCAAATGCACTAGCAGCATTTAACCGTCTAGTAATCCATTGTTCAGGCCCCATCGGGCGTATGCACAAACATTCTTCGACGTCCTCTTCGTCCATAGTCGAGCGGAGCGCGGGGGGACGGATGATGAGAACCACATCGTCCATTTAAGAGCGGTGTTCGAGTGCATGCGCACGCATATGCTGAATGCTTATGCAGACAAGTGCATATAGAAATCCATCTCAGGGTGCTTCATTGGGAAGCATAGTTTTACGCAGAAATGACACGGCCACTGTCAAATCTTCTTAAGAAGGATGCAGAATGGTGTTAAGACACCGAGCGTCGGGAGACTTTTGATGGTTTCAGATACAGCCTCTTTCATGCACCAATACTGGTGTTGTCAGACCCTAATCGTCCTTTCAGTGTCGTTTGAGACACATCGGACTTTGCCATCGGCTATGCATTGCTGTAAGCAGACCCCGAGAGATGAGATCGTGTGATCGCGTTCGAATCTCGTCAGCTCAAGGCTGCAGAGAAGAACTACCCAATTCACGAACTTGCGATAAAGTATGCACTTGTCAAGTTTAAGGTGCACCTGCTTGACTCAAAGCCGTTCGTGATCCACACAGATCGTACGTCACAGTCGCCTCACCTCTCGCAGAGGAAGGCCAGGTGGCTCTCCTTATTTGCCGAATATGACTTCGAGTTGAACTATAAGCCAGGAAAGCAAAATGCTTTGGCTGATGCGTTGTCACGCAGACCAGATTATGAGCTTGCTCATGTGACGTCGTCAGTGACGTATTTGATCCGCGCCCCATACGCGAAGTGATGATATGTGCGTAGCGCTGCTACGGGTTCTCGGGAACAAGGATTTGGAAACTTGGACAAGAAGTTGTCGTTGCGATTGCACGCACGGTTGTACCGATATTCGCTAAATAACAGTTGCTGTATTCTTGCACCGACTCGGCGAATACGCCACGTATTATGGTCCCTCATGATGAAGATTGGAAGTAGCGTATACTCTTTAAGGCCCGCGACACCCCATTCAGCATGCATCTCGGTCGTGAGAAGACGTACAGCTCTGTGAGTTGCCACTACTGGGGGACCAAGCTGTAGATAGTGACGAGCACATATGCGCGCACGTATAAGACGTGCCAAAGGGTGAGACCCTCTTCGAATGGGGCGGTGCCGCTTGTCAGTTTACCGGTATCCTTCGGGTGCTCGCAGTTCATGAGTATGGAATTTGTGCTTGGCCTGCCGAATGACTCGGTGGAGAACACGGGTGTGGTGGTCTTTGTCGACCGTTTCAGCAAGATGGCTCATATTGCGACGGTGAAGCACACCATCGACGGTGTGGGTACAGCGACGCTGTTTGTCGATCGTGTCTTTCGACACCATGGACTCCCGGGATCAATTGGCTCTGATAGAGACCCTCGCTTTGCTGGTAAATTCTAATCGACAATCTTCAAGATGCAGGGCACCAAGTCGATTATGGCAATAGCGGACCATCCGCAGAGCGATGGTCAAAGTGAGCGCGTGAAACGCGTCGTTCAAGACATTCTTTGCAGCGTCTGCGCTTAGACGCCGAAGCGCTGGAGTGCTGTGCTGACACTTGTAGAATTCGCTCTGAAATCTTACAGTGCATGCGTCTACCGGCTAAACGCCGTTTTAAGTAAACGGGATCTTTCATCCTCGCGTCCCGTGGTTGCCGCCAATCCATGGCTCAGGGCTTGCTGGGGAAGGAAAAGCCGAGCGGCAAGCTGGTGTCACCCTTTCCACTGTCCGTAAAGAAGTCGATGACTCTACCAGACTGAGTGTCCTATGACACGTTCGCGATGCGATGGCTTAAAGCCAAGACATGCAAAAAGAAAATGCTGACGGATGAAGCAGAAGAAATGTAAAAAAACTTTGAGGTCGGAGACCTGGATTTATTAAATGCTAAAGACCTTCCTACACATGCAGTCTCTGCTGTCTTCAAGACGAAGCTCCGTCCGCGGTTTATCGAACCTTTTAAGGTCGTGGCCAAGCGGGGCCTTGCGTATACGCCAAACCTTCCAGGAAGGATGCGCATCCACCCGATGTTTTATGTGGCCTTACTTAGGATCCGGCGCAAGTGAGCGCTAAAGCGTGTGCGCCGGGGCGGCGCCCACAGGCTCTCGACCACCCAGAAGCTTAACCAGCAACTTGTTTTGAGCACGGAGTGCAACGAATTTCATCTCAAACAGCGCCAGGCGCTGCGCCGTCGCATAAAGTGATGCATTCGTCTGCTCGTTGGCTAGGAGTCGCTCCGATACAGCGGTTTTTAGTCTATGCGATTGACTGCGCATTGCTAAGCTCAACAGGGCGACATGTGTTGTGCTGCTGAAGTGCCTGAACGCTTTTTAGGGCTTCGTTCGAAATCGGTGGTACGTCCGGATGATCAATTAGAGAAATTTAATGCTTTGTAATGCAAGGAGCCCGAAGCCTGTGTCGCTAAACCTTATCTGAAGAGTTCCTGTATTTCAGCACTGATTTACATAACACAGAGTGTAAGGCGCCTTTCAAATGAGAGCCTCACGATTAGAGTACTGTGCGAGCCAGATATATTTCAGGGTGGACACCTCGAGAGAAAATATACATTCTGCTATGTGTTAGTGGCTTAGCCTTTATAGTTGGGTTAGCACATATGTGCGTATGTGTGACACGTCTCGACAGGTTAAACAGTCACGGTTGCGGCGGAACCTTTGGCCAGCCTGCTGGTTTTGATAATTTCATTATTTCAGTTTATCATAGGATTTGTCCAGACATACTGGTACTGGGTTCTTTTCGGGCCGTCCGAGAAAGATTGATCAGCTTGCTGGTACCAGCAATGGCAGCCCAACCACGTAGTGGCTTCTTGTTAACGTGTAGCCACACCATTGTATCATCACACCATCTTGTGCGACCCACCCCTTTATACCAGGGTACGTGTGACCCCCTTTCACCCCCATTAAAATTGTGAATACCTACATTTCACAGTGAACTGTCGCCTGGTACGCGGCTCGTGTTCGATGTGGTTTCCCACATCCGACTTCCCTTTCTCTATTTACCTCTAGAAGAGTGAATCGTCAACATAAGTTTGTGTTTAGCCGCGATATGGCCTGAACGGCTGTGTCACCACATGAAACACTCTCTTCGATATAATCAGACTCTTCTAGAGCATCCTGCTCGAAAAATTACCGAAGTGAGGGAAGTTTTGCTGTTTCTCACCAACGATGATGCTAACCATGGACAAGAGCACTAAACAATGCGCAGTCGACCATGCCGTTCTACAGCATGACCTTTTACACAGTCAGTTGGATGGAATAGGTACTACAGTAATGCAACATTGCATGGATGTCAGAAATGTGCCACAGGCTTATCGATCAGCCTAGAAAAGAGTGAAGTACCGAAACGAATCTGTCTAATTAGTACGGTGCAGATGATGAGATGAAGGGGTATAATTAAGATAATATTCGTAGGACGCGCAGGTAACATCACTACACATTGCATATGGTCAATCATAGAAGTTCCACACGCCTCTCAACCTGCAGTTGCGGCACGAAGTCTGTGCTCTGCTCATCCTCCGATTGACGAAGACCCTTTATCAAGATGGTGGATTTTTTTATTTCGGAAAAAGGAGTCGCCGACATCTCGGCTATTAAAGCTCATATACTAATTCTCTCCCAGTGAACAAAAAATTTGATCACACACGATACGCTTGGATAGTCGCTCGACCACTAGTTGTTCGAACGCCTTGCATGATTACTTTGTTTACAGAAGTACTACGCGTATTGTCCATTCTCGCACGCAGCCTTCATACTTAAAGGCTACAAGCACGACGCGCCGTTGTTGTTTTTGGAGCATATAGTCATTGCGGCTACCCTCATCCAGAGGTTGACATTTTTCGTCCTGCCCTCAAAGCGCTGAATGCCCAACGTGAGCGGTCTTTCTGTGGGATCACCGCAGACGCCTGGTTATGGCAATCTTTTCGTAGATAGTGAGCGCTTTCAAATGCTCGACAGGCGCTTGCTGCTGCTTGATAACCGCTTCCGGTTCTCAAGCTGCGAGTTGCGTAATCGTCTCTGGGGCAACTATGGACAGAAGCTTGGTAATCGAGTCTTGTTTTCCCGACGACAGATATGATGACACAACGTGTTTCATCCTCGTAGATGATACGGCCTTAATTAGACTCGGTAGTCGAGTTGACGACAAGTGTTTCAAAATGCAACGATGTTCCGTGCACCTCATAAAGATGCAGCATTGAATCCACGAGCCCGCCTTAATAACGCAGCTAAGATTTTTTTACTCTGCAAACTTGAGAACCTTATAAATACCAACCACTAAGCATTAATCTTCTTGTATAGAATTAAACGAGTTCAAACTCATAATAAAGATAGATATTTTATTTATCAACATAAATAAACCAGATGTTGTGCATAGCATGAGGCATGATCCCTCAAGCCTCTCCTTTACGGACTTCCGTCACTCTCATCTGTCTATGAAGTATCATGGTGCTTACTTTAGCTTTGTACTGCAGAACTTCGAATGACAATGATGTGCATGTACACCGTACCCATCATCCAGATATCAATCTGATTGCGATATCACCCTGCTCAACACCGCTAATAGCCAATCTTATTGGCTTCGGACTGATACGTCAAACTCCTTTAGCTAATTCATGTGTGTGCCACTAACAAATACCTCATTGCCTGGATATCTCGGCGTTATTCTTTTTACTCAGTTTGTGATCTGTAGTAGTCTGCAATTTATGAATAGAAGCAGATAAACGCTGGTTTTTACTGGTTGTAGTGTCGCAGTAAATGGTAAATTTTCAGCATTGTGATCAGCTTGCGGGACAAGACTGTGCAGCCAGAATCTATGAGTCTCAGACCTCATGTTATTTTTACTCCATTTGCAGTAAGACTATAAAAATGGTTCGTTTTCAACCGAATGGCTCATAATTTGCTTGCATGAGGAATGTAGACAATCGAGTTTTCTTTCTTTCATGCCAAATGACGCATGCCGTGATCTATACAGGTGGAACGCTCTTCAGCACACCTTCTTTTACATCACCCATATCTACCTTTTCAGTACGTAGGTCACAGAAAGCTTTTTCTCGAAACTGAAAGCTGATCGTTGCATTCATTGGCTGGCAAACACTTTAGGCGGTAATAGACATGTTAATGCAATGTGACCAGCAGATGATACAATTTTAGTTATAGCAGCCCTAAATGGGTTATATATGCTGCGATCATCGATTGATAGGATAGAACGGTGAATACTTTCGAGCTCCTCGAATATATGAACTTGATTTTCAATATTGTGGTATCAAAGTCTTGTAGTGGTTTCGAGAAATATTACTGAAAGCATTTGGCAATGAGGTCAGCAACATCCTATTAAAAGGCTTCGAGCGATGAGGTCAGCAATTGTTGTTTCTTTTCCGTTGTCGGATTGTTCGACGGGCCCCGACGGGTGCGTCTGTTGTGACTGAACCAAATCAGCATTCGTAATGCTCGAAAAAACAGCTTGATGGACGCCGTTATTGACATTACGGCGGGATCTACTTAATCACTTGCTCATTCCCCTGATGACCACATTTCGCCGGTTGATCATCAAGGGATTCAATACTAATATCATTCGAGCTACTAATTATTCGCAACATTCTATTATGTTTTTAACACTGCGTAAAATTAACGTACCACAGCATACAACAAAGACAAGCCATATATATATCTTCTTTCAAACGTCTGGTGAAAAATGCTTTACTTTGTACTGGATTTTATACAAATTATCCGCGGGCTCAATAGGCCATTCGTCAATAATCCGTTAGAAATCGTAAGCTACTGCCCCAATATTGTGCATTACCTAAATACTACAGTATGTCAAACCTTTGATGTTACTATAATAATAATAATTCCACCGAGACTCATCTGCCTCGATTCGAAAGAAATCACGCGTGATTTATATTTGAACTCTCTGTTGTGCGAGGTTGTGGTCCGTACATGCAGATTACTAAGACTGACTTCAGACCAGTGTCGCAATCTCACAGCTTTAATGGGTTAAGAGAGCGACTTCGCGACCGGATCTCCCTCGTTTCAGTCGTTGAAGACGGGACTTTGTCGTTGATTCCTTCACTTTATGTACATGTACTATAAACTAGACTGATTCTCTGTACTCGCACAAACGTCCATATGCTATTATACAGTATGGAAGATATTACTTGCAAAAACCGATGTAAATATAATTAAGTATTGTCCACAGTCCGTAGGGACCAGACATCCCTATAATCGTTTGTGCCAATATAAACATTCGAGTCTTTCGAAGGTCAGTGCATCAACGTTGTGACAACAGCGCCTTGCGTCGAATGCATTAAAAATTTCTTGTTTTCTGTGCTGCCATTATATCCAGTCGCGCTAGTTGATAAAACAGTTGTTGGCTTTCATGCAGCGACGCGGCGATGTGTTCACAGAAGTCGAAATTTGTCATATCGTACTGTTTTTTCTAATATTGTACCTACCCCTATCTTCAGCTGGTCTCGTTGCTGTACGCGACGCGGCAAGGAGTCAGTGTAACCAGTCGGACCACACAATTAACGTCCGGTATCTCCCGATCGCGCCAACATCCTTTGCTCACATCGCTACCACGAAAGTACATTAGAAAATCTAATACTTATATTCTTATGCTAGTAAATAACAAGTCGAGTCTTTCTTAGTAGTGATGTTGAAATACCATTCGAATCTCACAGACGAGGAAGGAGGGAACTTTATTATGCAGAAAAGCGACGTGGAAAGCGTAGGTGGCCGAACGCTTCTGCGCTATTTGTACTAGTCATTACATTTACTGGTACAGATCACGCACGAAGGTTACTTCAGCACAAACCGCAAAACGGCTGGCAAAACGTGTGAAGCCGGCTTCTGGCCTTTGTGCCCGCGTCAAGAATACGACGCTTTTACATTCAACAGTATTTTTTCCTTAAGGAGTACAATAACATGCGTAGTGGATATATTTAAAATTAACCGAAGAGATCGGTGTACTATACGCGTCTCTTTCTTGAGACACAACGCGACGGTGTAACCATACTATCCAACAACCTACAACGCACATTCATGGTTATACGATCCGCACAAAAATCGAAGTTTGTATGGTTAGGGGTCGGAACTTGCCCCTTGTCTTGTCTGTCGTCAAATCGTCCGTCCTCCGCCGCTTTTTATCATCTGCCACTTATCAAAAAGACTCGTGGCAACACAGTGGTCTCACTTTACCTTCACTCTTTCAGCACACCATTTAACGGGATACTTAACTAGCGCAAGGCTCATCAGATTTTTCGAATCTCTTATCTCTATAAAAAAAGAACGATGAGGCAGCGCACCAAGAGTGTTGTGAGTGTGCGGGAATATTTCCGCATCGATGGCAGTGGCGCCCCTGAGCAGGAAGACGACGACGACAATGACGATTGGGCTGCCGTTGCTATGTACGGATCCTGCATGGATGTGCTCAAACCTGGCAAGAAGACGCGTGCACGCACATCGACTTGTGACTCACTGGCTGAGACGGATGACGACTCGGATGGCGAAGAGAACGATGGTATTTTACGCATTCGAGCGTGTAGCCACAGTCGTCGCATCAGTTTTGACGACGACGTTAATGTCGTTGAGATTCCTGCACGCTCTACCTTTGATGCTGACTACAAGCAGCGCGTCTGGTATACGCAGGACGAATTGCTTCGTAGTCAAGAGTGCTACTAGACTGCATATTTTGAATGACTCAAACCCACATAGAGGAGAGGTGCTTGAGTCTTTCTTCTTTCACAGACCCAATCATTTCGTTCGATGATTCCATGAGAAGAAACATCAAGTGCTTTCACGAGCGTGTCTGAAGCTATACATTCTCTCGAGAGCTGGCGCACTTTCAAATCGCCAGTTAGATGTTTATTTAACGAGTCGAGTGGAGGCCCAAATACGCTCTTATATTAAGTCGACGGATAGTGCATTGTTGACCAGGTGACCCGAAGTGACAGGATCCCTAATTTAAAATACACTTTCAATCAACCCTATACATACATATTTGTACCTTGTTTTTTTTTCATAGATGGACCCTAATTCAAGAGTTTTTGCTTCTTACTGGCATCATCACTGTTTCATTTCAAAATTTAGAATGCGACATTAAATTCTGCAGAGCACTTAATTGCTCATTTGACCTACCAGCTGGTTACCGGCCCTTCTCTTTAATGTGTTGTGCATCCGCTCTGAGCGCCATCATTCTCGTCAAATGATCTGCTTTCCCTTTTTCTTGTCTTTGAAAATTTTGTCACGAAAGATGGAAACTGCACTGTCCTTCGGTAATGCAGTATATTAGTCGCTCTTTCATAATTTCACGCGTTGAATAATCCGGTAGCTTGAGATAATTCGTGCACGTTGACGCAGACGGTAGCACAGCGTCATTTTCTTCAACGCTGTTAACATCCGGCAGCTTTCGCACGACTGTAAGCTTAGGCTCAAGGTTGCGCAGTCCACCCAATGGTAGCCGATTCGCACCCGTCACAAAGCGCACGAAGAGGCGCTGCTCGTCTACGGGCAGTTCACACAATATCGACACGAGGTGACCAATGGCACGACTCTCTGCTGTGTAGCCATGATCACATACCATGTGTTCACGCAAGTCAAGACCATTGCGATCCCACATTGTACTACCAGTGCCACGGTCACTCAAAAGCTCCTCTAATTCATTGACATCAAAAGCCTGTAAAAAGCGAAAGAGCTGCTCGCCGCAAATCTGCTCGAATCCTTGTCGAAATGCATGTACTTGAAACTTGATGGTGCGATCCAGAAGAAACTCGAGATTTAGAGCGACGTACTGTTGCAGCGTAGATAACGTCACGGGAATGTCCTCTCCTCCTACAATTAGCGGAATTTCGTCAGCGCCGACCATTGTAAACGAACGACACAATGCATCAACTTCAATTGTCCATTGCGCCACGTCTGACGACGCCTCAACATGACCGGACGCTTTCGTTGCCGCATATTTGACCGTTAAATTGTGCAAGTAACGCAACGAATTTGCGATACTCGGATCCAATTCGTCAACGAACGAAAGCGACGTCTCAATACTCACGCAGTCGCCCACCATTTTTTCGCCGCGCAACGCGCGCAAGAACGGGCGAGCAAACGGCAAGTTCAGCAACCGCTCGTCTAAGATCGCTTGACCCACTAACCGACCTAGAAACCGAAACCACGTCAGGACATCCACCTCTTCTCCGTTACAAGTTGCCGCATCTGCCTCCAGATTAACAGTCTCACTTGATTTAGTCTGTACTGAAGTTTTCACTTCGTCAAGGCTGTCGTTACTCAAGTACGGTTTCGGGTACAAACCAAACGGGGCCGTCACGGGTGGTCCACCACCGACATTGCTGCCTGCAAATGCTTCATTCAAGTAATGAAACGACTCAATCTCCGACTCGAGCACTTCTGGAGTCGATGTAAGGCTTGTCACCAAGGCATCCACATCGCGTCGAGTAACAACCACTGTCATGATGTTCAACGGCGTGCCTTCACACAAAGGTGACACGTGTTTTGTCACGGCTCGATAGTCACGTTCATACATGCGTCGGCCTGAGCGCGAGACCATGCGATCACCATCCATTACAACTATACCAGCATCTGTACCCGGAAAATTTACAGTCTCACAATGCGCACACTGCAGTACTGGAAGACGCACTCGTTTTGAACGACGAGGGAAAACCTTGGCCAGATACTGGGCCTCGTCCTTACTTAAAATCCACCACTTCAGTGTGCACATCCTGGCCTCGTCGCAATCGCATAACATAGCAGCAGAATACCAGTCACGTTCACCCAAACATTTAGCACACTGTGGGATCGAGGTTCTCCCGCTCCGGCGCCGTGAAACTGAAGCGGACAATGTGCTCGTCTTACAGTCCACCGATGCTTGTTTATTCTTGTTTGTTTTGCTTTCGTCGGTTAAAAGTTGCTGGTGTAACGAGCACACCGGAAGACGAAGCACCTCGCACTGGGTACAATAGTAAGTGGCAATGCGGTGGTATCCTCGGATGGCAAGCGAGCTTTGACGCTTTGATATTGAATCTGATTCATCCTCAACCGCCAGACTCTTTTGCTCATCGTCAAATATTTGTTTCGCTTCAGTTCTAATCAAATCATCGTCCCTCCACAATTGTAATTGCTTGGATTGAATTTGTTGGCACACAAGAGTAAAAAACTCGGTAGTTGGGCCCAAGCCAGTACCCACTTCTCCAAGGAACTCAGTTTCAATCACTGCTTTACTTCCACCGTAAATGGTGATGAGTTTCATTGCTGACTGTAAGAGACGCGACCGTGCCACTCGTACTTTTAGCCGAGGAAGTTTGACCATTTGAGAAAGACCTTCGAGTACAGAAGCCCGTGTGCGATTTGATGGTTCCCGAAAACGACGCCGACCACTACTTGACCGGGGCGGTTGCATAAGCACTGGCTCTCCAAACACAGCTTTTTTCCAAACAGACCGACACAGATATTGAATTGCTCTGGAGCACCCACTCGTAGTTGCATACATGAAATGGCATCGCGTTTCAAACTCGAGCACGAAAGCAAATTCGTCTACAAGACGAAAACACCATTTGGGGAGGGAATTCGTGACCACTCGAATCGGCTGCTGCAGCGCGCGACGAACTTGAAGACTTAGATAACTGTTTGTAAACGAAAGTTTTTTCCCAAACAATTGCGCAGTACATTGCTGTCGCACAAGTTTTAGCAACAACAGCAAATCCCAAACGTCATCCCACCATTGATCCGTTCCGACCACGTCAGTTGGACCCACAGTATCCTTTTTTACCGCAGTACAAGCCTCTATGTGCCCGGACACGCAACAAGCGTTAGAAGCTACTACTTTAAACGTGATGTCGTGGGGTGTAGACCTCCATATGCGTGATCGTGACGCAGATAGAGTAGTTTCGGCAACGTCTCTAAACTTCACAATTGCTTCTAAAAGACTTATGTCAGCTGGAAGGACGTGTTTGTTGTAGACTGCGACAACTCTTCGCAGCTTGTTGGTATCGTTCGCAAATTCTCCGCTTTCACCAATGTCTTCTCTCTCTTCAACCTCAGTACTTGATCGGGTCAAAACATCAAGGATTGGTTCTCCACTACCGCTTTGGCCAAACAATTTATCTGCTATAAAATCTTCCATTGTTTCGATTCGGGCTAGAGGTTCCACAAGCACAATTGTATTGTGGACAGATCTATAGCTCGACTTATCGCTATCGCGTTCGACAGTTTGTTTCCAATGATTAGCTTGTTGCTCTTGCGCCCCTGTTCCCTGCATACTGTTGTCTTCGTGATCAGGCTCCGCTTCCGGCTTCGATTCCTCAACTAGCACATGCACTTTAATGTGCTGCAGAAGCTGATCCAGATCGGTCACGATGCTGCCAGATGAAAGTCCAGTATACGCTGACAATTCATCGTTTTGAGATACAGGAAAAGCATCTTTCTCAGACGAAATGGCATCTTGCAAACACTGCAAGAGCGACATAATAAAATCCATTCCTTTGTTTCCAGGATCGTTAAGCATTTGGCAGAATGCTCGCTGACCTCCTTTATCGATTAGAACTTCTATAAGAACCTTAACTAGTCCGCTGCTTGCCAGCTCGTATGCTGTCAGAAACATATCGCCTTGAGCTACAAAATCGCGTAACATTCGAAGCAAACAAAGTGATTTTTTCTCAACTCCTTCACTTTGTCTATCTTCACTTAAAGCTGATTGAAGATTGGTAACAAGTTGCCTCAATTGATTTAACATACTCACGTTTAAGCTTTCAGCCCCAAAAAACTCATTAACAAGCCGAGTTGACAAAATTATAGCCTCTCCCTCATCACAGTCACTCGTATTATCCTCCTTTTTGAATGTAGCATACATACGAATAATATTCGCAACACCATGACGCTCAAAATTGTCCTTTGCTGCCTCTTGTGTACCAATATGTTGCAGGGGCACCTCGATTATTCGCAGCGCCATTATTACTATAGCTAGCTCCGTTTCGTCGTTTGCTAGAGCCGCTGGGATCGTTTTGTCGCGCTTAGGACGCAATACCCGTGCGAGAAAAGCAGCCAAACGAGAATTTTCGATACTTTCTGAAGTAGCTGTTGACTGCTTGTTGGCATGCACTAATAAACAGCCTTGATACATGATGTTAAGACAGTCGTGTCGTAAATCGGTGCGCGACGTGGTATCATAGACGCGAATGAGAGATGGCATTATATTCTGCGCGAGCATTAGGACAGGACGCGGCACCTTATCTGTCGGTAATAACATTTCTGCTTTCGAAACAAGAACAAGTGCGAGCTTCAAAGTCTCTCCGAGTACTTGGCTGTCGGCAATCACCTCTTTTTTTGCCAACAAAGCTGTCGCAATCGGTGGCAACCGGACATACCGCAACTGAGACGCAGTAGAAGTAAAATTCTCGTCCCTTAAATCACTTGCAACACACGAGAGATAGCAAGAAAGAAAGCGTAAGATACTCAATGGTGAAAAGTGAGACACTGGACTGCCGCCAGGTTCATTCAAACTGACAAAAGACATAAGTTTGGCCACAAGTAAGTCGCAGATCTCGTCTGTTGCAACCATTGACGCAAACTCTGGATTAGTTGAAAATGCTGAGCTGTCTGCAAGTTTTTGTAAACATTCAAAGCTGCTTTGAAGAATTTCAGGATCGAATGAGCGCAATAAATTCGTAATGAATGGCAATCCCTGGCGCAATTTGTCTTGTAAAGACGAAGGGAACTCGGTGCATAATTGACAGACGATGCGAACAGCTCGACGCTGAATTTCTAATTGAAAAAAGTCGACAAACTGCAGTAGAGCGACGATACCGTTCTCGTTAATAACTTCTGTCCGGTACTGAGCACACAATTGTGATACGTTTGGTACTGTTACGACAGAAGCAAACGCAAATTCGGTTTTGCAAACAATTGTTTCCAAGATCTGTAACGCTAGCTCAGCCACATCCATGTACTCAATCTCCAGTAGCTTCTCACACAGCGAGGGAATCACGTGCTCTGCTGCTGCTTTTGAAATCGCTATGGAAGGAAAGAGCTCTAAGATAGTTGATAGAGCTCTGGCAGCTAAAAGCAGTAGCTCCATCGAAGGTGAAATGCGGAGAAGCGCGACTATTGCCGAAACAAACTTTTCGACGCTAAAGCCAGAGACTTCGAGCGCCTCCTCTGATGACAGCGACAGCGTCTCGCACAATTCAGTAAGTGCTTCAATTTGCGTGTGTATCGGTTGTTCGGTTCCGATCTGTTCGTAGATTCGCTGAAAGCGCGAACTGCTGCCGGAACTCTGTAGTAGTTGTGAGAATGGAAACACGCCGTCCAATATAGAGCTATCACCGCTGTGCAGCTGCTCAAGAAGTCCTTGTAGCGACTGTGGGACATCATCAGAATCGGTGTCATGAGAAAGCGCCTCGAGTGCCTCTAACATACGTGTGGCGTTCGATCGATGGCCATTGATATTTTGTCGAGCTGGATTTGACGTTGGAGAGGACATGGAGGCGGACGAGTCGAAAATATCGCGAGTATTTTGCTCCTCAAACTCGCCAAAAGCTGCGTCTAATATCTCGTCATCGTCTTGACCGCTGTCGGTCGCGCTAACGTCACTCAACGGGCGTTGCGCACTCATCTCGGTCGCGAAAGCTACACGTCGTCTTTTATTTCAAATGCTTATGTATGAAGAGAATTGAAAACCCTCCCAATTCATAAAATGCGAAATTAATAGTTTTATTTTTCTACATAGAGATCTGGTTTACGCCTTCCCCTTGCAAAAAGCTTAGGCAAAGATGTTATCAAGTGAAGTTGCTGGTTTTTTTACCCTATTGGTGCATACAGTCGTGGCGCAAGCCTATACCACATAAGACCTTGATCCTACCGTCTGGAGTTGAGAAACACACTTGTGATATGCCGTGATTCGCCTTGTATCCTTTTTCGTATATTGTTCAAAAACCTGCATATACTAAGCCGAGACTATAATCGCCACCATTCACGGTCGCAGTCTTACAGTTGGTAAATAACGAATTTGCTTATATGTTCAAAAGTAACTGTCATTTGATATATTTAGTTACAATGACAGCGACCTTGCGGTCAATTTTAAAGGTACCACTCATACGCACCAGCGGTAGACTATATCATATTCTCTTATACACGATAAGAGCAAGGATGATTGTACGATTCGCAGTGTATCATGTAGAAGTAGCTCTTTTTCGACGTGTGATCGCCTACAGGTGAAAGGGTGGTGCACTCAACGCCAAACATGGTGTCGAACATGGTACGTACGGCATCGAGTGTCAAAGGTCGGATCTATGTTGCCGTATTGTCAGCGAATCCAATCTAGGATAATTATCAATAATTGTTGATCAGAAAATCAATCACAGTACATTTTTTATCAATGTTCTGAACTCAAAGATTATCCACCATTTGGTGTCATCGACATTTAGGTCAAATAAAAAAGTGGAGAGTTGTTTTAGATTGCCTAAAGGAGTGCAAACAAGGGAAGCATTTGACAGAAAGCTTGATGTGCAATGTACTACTTCGGAAAAAATGGTATTATGTACAATTGCAATTAAGATTTTATGTATTATACTGAAAGAGAATAATCAGTATCAAAGGATGAGCGACAAAGGAATGAGTGAAGACGGAGAACATACAGTAAGGAATCAACATAACAACTTTTATCTTTCCGGCAGTACTGAGGCAGCATAGAACATCACATACATGTATAGGGTTTATATACATCTTAACATGAACGTGGTAGCGATTAAGCCATAGCATATACACCTATGTATCAGGTATTTAAATCCTTGTCGAACGTTTAAGAAAAAAATATAGAAATATGACATTGACGTGGGTTGCTACAAAGCACCAAGGAATGCAATTGGGTTGCTACACTTTTTGCAAACGTACAGTCCGCGCAAACGCACGCACACAGAATGGGTTCGGATGCCATCTTAGACCGGGAAACTCAGAGCCTAACATTGAACCATAATCATGTTTGAGGATGTTTTATGGAAATGATGCTAATACATTTGGTACATTTCGTAAATACAATACAGTACATTTTTGAGTTAAGGACGCAATAGCGTCTCGATGGTGGAACAGCATCTTGAGCAGGATAAGAGGGTGAAACGTCCAGTGCACGATGTGCATTTGTCGTCACTGCTCCAATGCTGACTGTAACGGGGTTACACGTACCCTAGTAACATGTGTGTGAGTGTACGAGATGGGCATGGTGTGACTGCACCCAATTAAGAAATACGGTATGTAGCTAGGTAGCCAGTAGTTATGCATGTGTTTAGATTTTACTATATATTGGGGAGAATCTATAGATTTAATATCAGGCGGCTTTGCCGCAAATAAAAAAATAAATAAATATCAGCTTTGAATTTAAACAAAAGAGTTTATGAGCCTTAGTTACTAAGCGGGTTGCGATCCGCTTCACTCGTATTGGTTCTTGTAAGGTCGGTGACCTAAATTACGCCTCCTGAAGCGCAAAGCTACGGCAGCCCCGCTGCACTTGGTAGCACTTGTAGTGTGACGGGTCACACGGCACCTTGCACAGAGGAAGCTTGACTTCTGTAACGGGGTTACATGAGAGTGACCCGTCACTCTCCCAAGGGAGCTGTGGTGT
>NW_020189977.1:200822-201050 GCF_900000015.1 Plasmopara halstedii | reverse complement strand
ACAGACAGCGATGACGTTAGGCATGTTTGGTGATTTGGTTAGTTGTAGTTATCTTGGTAGAGTGGTTGCTAGTACTTGTGAGGGGTGCAATTAGATAATGAGATTAGAGCACAATACCAACCATTTGAATGACAACAAAGAAAGCTATCAGATCAAAATCATCATGTAAAGAATGCCTTTCTACAGAGTCTAGTCCAAGATGCCAAGTTTCTTGCTCATATGCTCGGG
>NW_020189977.1:200197-200555 GCF_900000015.1 Plasmopara halstedii | reverse complement strand
ATATGCGCCTGTCATGGAAATGATCACTGCCAATGTGATATTGGCAATGGCGCAACACCAGTTAGACACGGAGATGCGCCTAATGCTTACGTACAGCATACGCTGAAGAGGAATTCACCGTTCATATTAAGATCCCACAATGGATGGAGTTACGGGATCAAGAATTGGAGGAGTTGGGTGTGAATTCTGCAAACGAAATCGTATTGTTACTACTTCAAAGCCTTTACGGCTTGAAACAAGCCGGATGATTATGGAATCGATTTTTTAGTACAAAATTGATCGATTTGGGATTGAAGCAATCGATTGTTGAACCATTTGTATTCTATAGGAAGGATGACCGTGGAATATTCCTCGTTGG
>NW_020189977.1:191943-192197 GCF_900000015.1 Plasmopara halstedii | reverse complement strand
AATCTTAACCCAAGGCTATATACGCTTACGTTTAAAATCCAAACTGTATTTCTTTGTTATATTTGCGGCAAAGCCGCATATATTTAAATTTATAGTTTTTTTATCAAAACGGAAAATTTAATTCATACCAATAACCACTGGCAGCTTGCTACGTAGTGGCTTCGTGTTACGTTGAAGCTACACCATTGTGAGATTACAAGGTCTTGTGTAATCCACACCTCTTCGTGGTAACACCATCTTATGTGATCCATCTT
>NW_020189977.1:191819-191933 GCF_900000015.1 Plasmopara halstedii | reverse complement strand
AATCTAGTGCTCAAGCTCAATCGAAGTCTTTACGGTCTAAAACAAGCCGCAGCAACATCTCGAAAGTATTTAAGGAAATGGGCTTCACATCATGCGCCTCGGACTCGTGCATCA
>NW_020189977.1:190465-191809 GCF_900000015.1 Plasmopara halstedii | reverse complement strand
CCATGGATCTCAGCTATGCTGAGGACGAGGGAGCAGAGCTCCAAGCTGCCGGGCAGCACACACACACATTCGACGGTATTTTGTCTGTGGAGACACCAGTCACCTTCGGAGCGGTTGTCCCCTGCGCAAGGCGCGTCAAGGTTCTTCGAACCATTGCTTCACCGCCTACCAGTCTGGTTCGTCGCGGGGAAATGACACCCCACCCCAGTAGGAGCGGGGCGCCTTTATTGGGAAAAACTGAGGTCTGTTGAGCCTCAGGGAAGCATAGGTCAACAGGGCTTAGCCCCGAAGAGCTCTGTGTTCTTAAACACGGGCCGTGTGTGCCAGCCCGGCTTGCTGGTCGTAAAGGCGACCGTAAAGGGCTACGAAAAACCATAAAAGATCCTTATCGATTCCGGGGCGTCGGGCAATTATGCTCGACGCTCCACGATGGAGGGAAGTCAGCTGTATGCCGAGGCGCTGGAAGCGCGATTGGGCGACATCGTCACTGTTCGCTTAGCGACGGTGACGCATGTCACGGTCCCACAGGTCCCTGTGGACCTCGGAGTCATGTTTCTTGACTTTGATAGTGTGGAACGCTGTCTAGTCTTAGGCTTGGATGCAAGGTATGACCTCGGTCTAGAAATTGTATTGTTGGAACACCATGAGCCATGGATTGATTGGAGGTCAAAGATCTTGGGCGCTACGCGCACGTCTCCTGGCGGAGATTTGGCGAGTCATGAACCCACCTCTGCTAGGAAACAAAAGCGCTAGCGAGAGCACTGGACCGAGACGGTCGACGTTCTAGACAATGGACTGTCCGAGTGGTTCAACGGTGCATTGGACAGGAGTCCCGAGCATTCCTCGCGGGCTGTGAAGTGGCACGTAGCCTACTGAGCGTTGCTCAAATTTCAAAGCAGTCGCTGCATGTCATGTGTGACATGGTCGACCGAGGGCCGAGGCTCGAGGGCGAGGCCCTCGTGATGCACGTGAAGTAGCACGTAAACTACTGAGCGCTGCTCGAGAATCAAAGCAAGACTGCGGGGCTAGCAGTTCATCGTCGGATGTTGTAGATAACATCGGAGCTCCAAAGGAACAGAAAGTGAGAGTGACAGACGCGGAATGTGTGTTAACCTTGGTCTCACCGAAACATAGAACCTCTGTACAGAGGCGACGGCGACGCCGTATGCGGGCTGCAAAACGCCGGGCGTCGACCCTGATTCCGGATGTGTCTACCGTAGACGACGGTACATATTTATACACCATCGTCAACGGTATGACGGGGGGGGAAGATGGCGACGTCCTCCCTGAGGCTATGCCTGCAGTTGATGATCTTCTTGAGCTAGACGATATTTCCCTTGAAGC
>NW_020189977.1:184246-190455 GCF_900000015.1 Plasmopara halstedii | reverse complement strand
CCTACCTTCAAGCTGGTGACATTGGTATTTACAAGGTTTTCAAGGACAACTTATCGGGATTAATCGACCAATGGAAGCATTCAGCGGCCGTTGAATACACCCCACGCGTAATCCCCGCCCTCCATCCGTTGACACTGTGTGCAGTCGGATACGTACGGCGTGGCGAGAAACAACCACATCAGTGGTCTTAAACCCCATTGAAACTGCAGGATTTCACAAAAGCCCGTTACAGTGGTTCATTTGGAACCATGATGTTTACGGATGGAAATTCTAGCAAAGGTGGAGCAATGCCAACAGTGAAAGAGAGGATGATCCTTTCAATGTAGACGAACTAGACCAAGCATTGGATGACGTTGATGTCGTCGAGATATAGTAGCCCTCTACGAATTGTAGCCCTCCTGTCAACAGTGAACGATTTATTAAGGCTACTAATAAATAAAAGACCGATCAATATTCGTAAAAATCCGTTAGACTAAGCGATAGCGAATCGATGTCAACAAGTTTGGGAGGTTATACAGTTCAGAAGATACCCATCGAGGCTATCTGCGAGGTATTTCACCTGCTGTGTAGGTATGATTCTTCTACGCTTGAGCTTGCTACGCGCTTGGCTCGCTCCAACGAAAAGATAGCGCCAATCTAATGGTCGTTTATAGTCATGAACTCTGATATCACTTCTTTGATATCTACCTTTCCTCGTTGGTGCTAAAGTTATATGCTTTTGCATTTTGAGAGTTTTTGATAAAAAAGGGCCACCGCCTTTGCTTTGAATGCTTTTAGTAAATTTGTCCCCGTTCTTTTTCACGCCAGGTCCATTCCCAGATCTATGGTTTCGAATCGTGACTGACGGAGAATAAGGTGAATGACACAACTGAAATAAGTGACTTGAAACATCTTTGTACTGCGCGAGAAAGACTTCACCGCATTGGGCTATCTGATGGTCAAATAGTGGGAGAAGTGATGAAATTGAGGAAGCAGCAGGAAATGGCCTTGTGAATATGTTAGTTGTTGTTTCGACCGAAAAGGCAGATGCACTGGCTGTAAACTTAAGGGGTCGCATCATCAATGGCAATCCCGAACCGAAGGAAGTCTCTATTCGGAGTCGCATCATCAATGGCAATCTCGAACCGAAGGAAGTCTATATTCGGACACAGAGGGAGATTGGCAAGAGTTGACTTATTATCAACGTCGTGGATGACTTATCCAAGACAGATGCCGAGATTATTGTGCGCATATTCTGGACAAATTCGACGAATTCTATGACGAGGACGAGCGGCCAAACCCCGTTCATCTGCGTGTAAGGGTCATCAGGCATAGGGAGATCGCAACTAGCACTTGCATTGGGTGGCTGACGACCGTATCTTAACTAACTTGCCACTACTCTTGAAGCCGACTCCCAGAGCCTCTACCAGGATTTTTCGTCGATATCTGCTGCGTTTCTTGAAATAGTGGACAAAGATAACCTAACAACGAAGAGTGAGGAAGCGATCTTGAGTTTTTCGTCGAGGGTTTATGGAAAGGGCATGTTGTGAGCCTACGGATTTATTAGCGCATTGCTTGAATATTGCAGCTCCGATGAGCAGCAAAACACGTCGTGAATAATTCGAATTGACAACCAGACAGTCCTACAAGTAAAACGACGCGACCTGAAAGATATTCGCACTGTGCTTGAAGATGAAGGCAGAGAGAAAACATTGCCGATCTTTTTTCTTGATGAGATGCCTTACAACGTAAACATCGATGCTGGTGGAATAAGATGTCCGCATTTCAACGCAGCGCCTTTTGTCCCTCTGGTATGGTGTCATCATGTGTACAGACTCGAAAACTACCGGCCTGATTGAACAGTCTGGAGAGAGCTACAGGAAACCGCACAAATGGATGTCGCTTGTTTATCAATTTCCTAGATATAAAGTGATGCTGCACAACCATCGAGAGCAACAAGGCTGTTTAAAAGCTGTGAAGCAATTCCCAGTCCTGCAAGACATTGCTGCGCACTCTCGTGGGCGGTTTGCGAAGTATTTCGTCAACAAAGTCGTGGAATGCGCAATAACAAACTGCACCACCAATCTCTGCGATTTGATGAACGAAGCTTGTGCCGCTGTCAGCTAAAGAACGCACGACGGCAGGAAGTCTCACATAATGGAGAAAAGGCACAGCTGATGGCGATATCATATACCAACAGCACAGACAACCATGAAAAAGCATCAAGAAAGAAGTGTCGACTTGTGGTGGGGGCGTTCAGCATGCATTTGCATTTCTCAAATCTAGTCGACGAGCAGCTGACTGATACGTTGGAAACGAGCATTAAAATCTGGAGACTGACATGCTGTTTTTCGGCAATCGACGAAGACATGTTGTCCTATCTCGCAATATTGGGTGGAAAAATTTGTCCAAGCTACTATGACCACGAATCTCTAAACAGCTACTCAACGCAGTATATCTTCGCAGCGACAGAAATATACGCTGTCCATGCGAACCTGAATGCTGTGTCTCACGGCTACAAGGCGTTTCCTGCGAAGAAGGAGAGCCACCTGGCCATTCTCTCCGAGAGGTGAGGAGACGGAGTCGCAGTGCATAGTGACGCATGATCGGTGTAAATCACGAACGGCTTAAAGCCAAACAGGTGACCCTAAAACTTGATAAGTGCATACTTCATCGCAAGTTATTTCTTGTCGTGAATGAGCTGTACTTCTCTGCAGCCTTCGGCTGGAAAATTCGAACGCGATCACCCGATCGCGCCCCTCGGCGTCTGCTTGCAGCAGTGCACAGCCGATGACAAAGTCCGAAGAGTCACAGACTGCGTTGAAGAACGATCGGGGTCTGGCAACGCCAGTATTGATGCGTGAAGGAGGCGTCCCGATGCTCATTGTCCCAACACTATTCCCCATCCTTCTTTAGGAAGTTCGACAATGACCGTGCCATTTTTGCATAATCCTCGCTGTACTTGTGCAAGTAGTTGGCAAGGCCAAGCTACTTGCGCAAGTCTTTTTGGTTCTTTGGAACTGACCAATTAACAATGTCCTTGACCTTAGCGGGATCCGCGTGAAGATCACGCTTGCCGACGAAACACCCTATAGGGGGATATCCTCAGCGCCCAAGATGCACTTGTCTACATTAGCAGACAGATTATTCGCGCGCATGCACTTGAACACCGCTCTAAAATGGACGATGTGGTTTGCTTTATCTGACCTCTTGTGGTCCGCATGACTGTGAACGAAGATGTCGTCAAAGTATGTCTTGCATACGCCCGGTGGGGCCTGAACAACTGCGTCACATCTCGGCCTCTCTCACGCAAAGTAGGAGATTCTCTCCATCTTTGTCCTCAACGGTCTAACGCTCACCATGGGCGGTCTAGGTTGAGAGGAGTCAGTCGACGCCGACATATTGTGCTGTAGGTGCTCTAGCACAGCAGTTTCATAGCTCGAAAACGCCTCTTGGTGCACGCTAGTCACTTCAGGTCCTTGCGAGGCGAGGTTTTGGACGCCCTCAGGGCCAAGCAGATTCATCAGATTATCAATTCCGTCCTGCATGCCCTCGGCAAGAACTGCTCTATCCTCACAGAGGATCAGTCGTCACGACTAAGGTAAAGATTGTCTACAAATGCTACCAAGTGGAGCCGGGCTGCCGTAGCTCGCTTCTTCGCTTAGCGAAAAATAAACAAAGCTGTCAAAGCTTACGCGTAAGTCTCGTAGTTCGGTATCTTTTTGGGACACTTGACCGGAGCGACTGCTCTCACTGATTCTGTCGAGCTAAATAGTGCAAAACGCGCCGCGTCTGGCTTTGCCTTTGTTTTAATTTAACCTTGTGACCCCATGAATCCGTTACGGAGGCCTGCGGCTCGGACATAAAAATGTTAGTGATACGATTCGACTTGCTTGTATCAGCTCTTTAATGCAGGGCAAAAACATTCTAAGTATCATGGGCCAAGTGCGCGACGCTATGACTTAGAGCCAGGTATGCAAGAATCTAACACGAAGCCAAAGGTAGACGAAACACACATAGGCCCGCTCATGAAAGCGTGTAACAAGCTCTGCCGAGTCAAATCCAAATTCATAACTATGGCCTGATGAAATTTGGAGCTTCTTCATTTGAAGTTGTTGTATTTTTTGCGCTTGCAGACGGCTTTCTGAACCGCGTTTAACGTATTTGTAATATGGTGAACGTAGTCTTAAATTTCCTTTGAAAAAGTAAAACGCAAAGGCGGTGTATTTGCCGCATCGCCGTTTCAAACGGGCACAGAGTGCGCTGCTCGTGCGAGGTGAGAACGAAAGAAAAAGTATGATTAGTTTATAAAGCGTTTTGTTGACGGAAAACAGCTTGTCTGCATGACTTTTGATGAGAAAAATGATGTCAGACCGGAATATGGAGAGTTATTATAACCGCTCTCATCTGAGAATACATTGGCTGCTTTACCATATACAGCTCGCAGATTGTAGGGGACCAGTTAAGTTAAGTATAAGCCAGGAAAGCAGAATGATTTGGCTAATGCGTTGTCACGCAGACCAGACTATTAGCTTAGTGACGTCGTCCGTGACGAATTTGACACGCGCCCCACACGCGGGTGATGATATGTGCGTAGCGCTGCTACAGGCTTTCGGGGGCAAGGTGTTTTGAAAGTCGGAGAAGAAGTTGTCCTCGCGACTGCGTGCAAGGTTAATTTATGGACTGCTGTATTATAGCACCGTTTCGTCGAATATGCCAAAAATTGTGGTTCCTCACGACGGCAATTCGAAGTACTGTATTCCCTATGAGGCCCACGACACCCCACTCAGGAACATCTTGACCGTGAAAAATCCTCCAGCTCTATAAGTTTTCACTACTGGTGGCCAAAAAATGGCACTTATGTGCGCATATGAGAGATGTGTTACAGGATGAAATTGCTCCAAATAAGGCGGCGCCACTCGTCAGTTTGCTTGTACCCTCCGGGTGTTGGCAGTCCATGAGTATGGACTTTGTGTTTGACTTGCTGAAGGTCTTGGCGGGCAACACGGGTTTCGTGGTCTTCGTCGACTGTAAGAGCAAGATACTTCATCTTGCGGCGGTGCAGGACACCATTAAGGGTGTCGGTAGAGCAACGCTGTTTATGGATCGTGTCTCTGGAGAACATGGATTTTCGGAGTCAATTGTCTCTGACAAAGACCCACGCTACACTAGGAAGTTTTGGTTTACGATCTTCAACACCAATCTGGATATGTCAACAGCTGACCATCCACAGTCCGATCATCATACTGAGCGCGAGAAACGCGTCGTTGAGGACGTCCTATGCAGCGTCTGCGCTGATAGAGCCGCGGAAGCGCCATGCTGTCACTCGTAGAATTTGCTGTGAAAAATGCAATGCATTTGCTTACTGGCTACACGTCTTTCTACGTGAACGGGCTCGTTTACCTTTGCGTCCCGCTGACGCCGTCAACTTATGATTCAGGGCTTGGTGGGGAGGAATAGCCGAGCGGCTTACTGATGTCAGCCCTCTCACTGTGCGTAAAGAAGTCGATGACCCCCTGACAATCAGACTGAGTGTCTTACGATATCTTTACGATGCGATGGCTGAAAGCCGAGACATGCAGAAGGAAAAAGCAGAAGAAAAAGCTCGAAGAAATCTTAAAAACATTGAGTTTGAACACCTGTTTCTATCGAGTATTAAGGAACCTTCCTACCCATGCACTTTCTGCTTTCGTTAAGACGATTATACGTCCACGGTTTATAGAACCTTTCAAGGTTGTGGTCAAGCGGGGCCTTGCGTATATGCTCAACATTCCGAAACAATTGCGCACCCACCCGAGGATATATTTGGATTTGCTTAAGCCGAACCAGGATTCGGCGGAAGTGAAGCGGAAGCATTGGCACTGGAGCGGCGCCCGCAGCGTTCGACCACCCAGAAGCTGGGCCAGCAAACAATGACGCTTAGCGGAGTCCGGATGGCAACGGACCTTGTCCGAAAGAGCTCAAAGCGCATCGCGAGTCATCGGGTGGCGATTTATCAGTGCGCTGTCGACTCAACTCGATGAGATTGGTGGTACCCACTTTCACGTGGAACGACTTGTGGGTCGACGTCGTTGTCAGGGTCAAACCTAGTATCTTGTGAAGTGGCGGAGATACCTCGACTTCGAGAACTCGTGGGAGTTTGAGATGCCACCACGGCAGGACTGACCAGACGTCGTGAACGCTTATGATCTGATGGATCATGATTTTTCGCGTCGTCATAGCCCCGCGCC
>NW_020189977.1:183672-184236 GCF_900000015.1 Plasmopara halstedii | reverse complement strand
ACAACTCTGTGAGTCACCACTATTGGTGGCCCAAGTTGTACAAATGGACGAGCACCAACGTGCGCACGTGGAAGACGTGTCAACGGGTGCAAGCCTCTCCAAATACGGCTGCGCCGCTGGCCAGCTTACCGGTACCCACTTGGTGCTGAAAGTCCTTGAGTTCGGACTTTGTGTTTGGCCTGCCGAAAGATCCGGCGGGCATCACGGGTGTCGTGGTATTCGTCGACCGGTTGAGCCAGATGACTCATTTGGAGGCGGTACCAGACACCATCGACGGAGTCAGTACAGCAATGCTGTTCGTGGATCGTGTTTTCCATTAACACGGACTCCCAGAGTCGATTGTCTCAGAATAAGACCCCCGAATCACGGGAAAGTTTTGGTCGACTAGTTTCAAGGTGATCGGCACCATGTTTGATATGTCGACAGCGGATCATCCGCGGACCGATGGTAGAACCGAAAGGGTGAATCGCGTCTTCAAAGATGTTCTTCGCAGCGTCTGTGCTGAGACGCCGAGTCGCTGGAGCGCCATGTTACCACTCGTAGAGTTTGCACTGAACATTACAA
>NW_020189977.1:182586-183662 GCF_900000015.1 Plasmopara halstedii | reverse complement strand
CAAGAATACGGTATGTGGCTAGGTAGCCAGTAGTTATGCATGTATTTAGATTTTACTGTATGTATTTAGTATATTTAGGAAAATCTAAACTTTTAACATTAGGGTATAAATATAAATAAAAATCAGTTTCGATTTTGAACAGAAGTGTTTGTTTGCCTTGGTAAGGCTCTTAAGTCTTTTAGAGGCAGCGGATCGCAATCCGCTGCACTAGTACTTGGTTCTTGTAAAGAACGAAAGATCGGTGACCTAAAGACGCTTCCTCAAGCACAAAGCTATGGCAGCCCCGCTGCACCCTGGGTCAGATTTGACACCTTACGTCTTGCAAATACCATACGGCTTCGCCATCTCCTCTGTATAGAGGTTTCACGTCTCTTCGATACCAGTGGGAGTCGCACTCGGCGTCGTCCAGTGTCCCACTCCCTGCTCCGTCGGAGCCTCTAGGCGCGTGCTTATCCCTTGCGCAACAAGGCTCTCCAGGGCCCAGCAGGTACATCAGCTTATTACGCTCGTCCTGCATGCTCTGGGAAAAATAGGAGGATTCCTGAAGAGGATCAGTCGTAACGACTCAGGCGTAGATTGACTACCAGTGCTACCAAGTGCAGCGAGGCTGCCGTAGCTCTTTGCCAAGAGAAAGCTAAGCTAACGTCGCCAACCTTACGTTATTTCCGAGAACCAGCACGAGTGTAACATACCACAATCCGCTGCCTTTGAGTATGTAAGCCTTAACTAAAGTAATACACTCTTTCGCTTAAAATTGAAACTATATTTAATGGGAGAATAAAAAAATGCCCCAACTTTTGCCATATATAAAAAAATATCCCAACGTTTCAAAAAATAAAAAATGCCCCAGTACGTAACGGGGAGCCGTAATGTTACACAACAGAAGAAGTATTGTATTAGGAATGAATTAGCATAATTCAACAAAACACCCCACAATAACAAAGTATACATTAATATGCTATAACCATTCAGTTTACTATTAACCAAGTAAATAAAGAATACGTGACTTCTTACCAGGTCCCACATGAGCTCAGAATGGTAGAGCGCTTGCAAAATACAAGCAAAGGTCCTTGGAC
>NW_020189977.1:181974-182576 GCF_900000015.1 Plasmopara halstedii | reverse complement strand
CAGGGAAGTAGACGGGCCATGAGCTGAGCTCAAGCAGTGGCCCTGAGCTCTTGCGGTCAAAGACACAGAGCTCACGGGAGCATTAGGGGCGAACCCATACGTTGCAGGGCGACAATCCGACGGAATTCGACGGCGTGCCTTGAGTCTGGCAAAATCAAAGCATCTTTTTTAGAACTAAACTGCGGTTATGCAGTGTGGAAAGTTTCGAGTGCCGTTGCACCCATAGCTCAAAGAGCGCTTCGGCATCTGTAGCGCTTTCGCCAGGGGCAAGCACTACAGGTATTGTCCGCATTGCGGGTACACGAGAGCCACCACGTTAAGCACTCAGATGAGTGCGATAAGAAATATTTGTGGAACCAAGAATCGAGCTCGAAAAACCTTCTGTTTGGCAGGCTCATCTTCCGTTCTGACCGGGGGCCCGGCGATGTGGACGCGTACCAATCCAGTTACAGCGTTCTTCACTTCCGAAGCGGGATCCGCAGGGCGGAAGCCGTATTCCACTTAAGGGTCAATGACCGAACGTAGATGGGCGCGCTTTAAAGTCGCCTTATGTGTAGCTTCAGGCTGCCGCCTCTGTTCCCCGTCGAGGTCACGTTCCTGAT
>NW_020189977.1:179734-181964 GCF_900000015.1 Plasmopara halstedii | reverse complement strand
GCCACACCACAGCTCCCTTGGGAGAGTGACGGGTCACTCTCATGTAAACCCGTTACATGTAGTCAATCTACACCTGAGCCGTTTAGACTGACCCTCTGTGAGAAGTGAGGATGGAACAATATTCCTCTTTGTTCCAGGGCATGCAAGACGGGCTTAACAAGCTGATGTCCTTGCTTGGCCCTGAGAGCGTGCAACACCTTGTAGTGCAAGGTCGCGAGGCAATCGGTGCGCGTCTAGAGACGGTTTCAAGTTACAAAAACGCGCTGCTAGAGCACCTGCAGCAGAAGATGTTTGCATCATTTGCGTCTATGACGCCACCGTCGGTGACGGATGATTGTCCCCGCCTTAAGCCGCTCATGGTGAGCGTTAAGGTCTTTGAGGCGAAGGATGGAGAATCTCCTGCTCTGGGTGAGAGAGGTCGAGATGGCCATCGCATCCGCCATACTCCAGACCGAGCAACAGTGCGTAGCGCTAGCCATCTCAAAGCTCGGTGGTCGAGCCAAGAATGGGCACTGACGTGCGGCATTTCGGGCGAAGCTGCGTTTCCCTCCTGAGTGGAGCTAAAAATGCAGCTCTCACGAGTATTTTCGCCGCCTAATCAGGCATATCGCGTACGATCGCACTTCCTTTCCGCTCGACAAAGCAACAAGGATTCGTGGACTTTGTCCAAGAGATGCGCGCTTTCATTTCCGGGATGGCAGCAAGAAGGCGGTCACAGTGACAGTGACCGTCTTTATGAAGGCCCTCGCACTGGTGTGACCAGAATGGCAGTCTTCCGTGTGCATCCGTCCTCGTTTGAAGAGGCGGTGAATGTGGCTTTGAATGTTGAATTAAATTTTAAGTCGGCACGACTTGGTTGGAATGCACACTCCGACAGCTCGTCAAGCGGGCCTATGTCCATCTCAGCTATGCTTAGGACGAGGGAGCAGAGCTCCAAGCTACCGAAAAGCATACAAACACACGACGGTGTTTTGTCTGTGGAGACATTCGTCACCTGCGGAACGGTTGCCCCCTGCGCAAGGTGCGTCAAAGTTCTTCGAACCATCGTCCCAGCGCCTACCAGTCTGGTTCGTCGCGAGGTAACGACACTACTCAGCAAGCGTGGGGCGACCTACTGGGAAAGAACTGAGTTCTGTTGAGCCTCAGAGAGGCATAGGTCAAAAGGGCCCAGCCCGGAAGAGCCCCGTGCTCTTGAATACGGAATGTGTATGCAAGCCAGGCTTGCTGGTCGTGGAGGCGACCGTAAAGGGCTTCGAAAAGCCATAGAAAATCCTAATCGATTCCGGGGCGTAGGGCAATTTTGCTCCACGATGGAAGGAAGTCGGCTGTATGCTGAGACGCTGAAAGCGCGGTTAGATGACATCGTCACTGTTCGCTTAGCGACGGGGACACGTGCCACGGTTCCGAAGGTCCCTGTGGACCTCGCAGTCAAGTTCCTTAAATTTGATAGCGTGGGACGCTGTCTAGTCTTAGACTTGGATTCAAGGTATTACCTTATCTGGAGCACCATGAGCCATGGATTGATTGGAAGTCAAAGAACTTGGGCGCTGCGCGCACGTCTCCCGGTGAAGCTTTGGCGAGTCATGAACCCACCTCTGCTAGGAGACAAAAGCGCTATTGGTGAGAGCACTGGACCGAGACGGTCAACTTGCTAGACATTGGAATGTTTGAGTTGGTAGACACCAGCGATGTATTGCACAGGAGTCCCGAGCGTTGCTCGCAGGCTGATCGTGGAGTGACATGTTACCCACTGAGCGCTGCTCAAGTTTCGGAGCAGTCGCTGCATGTCATGCGTGATATGGTCGGTCAAAGGCCGAGGCATTGAGGGCAAGGTCCCCGTGATGCACGCAGAGCGGCGCGTAAATCACTGAGCGCTGCTCGAGTGTCGAAGCCGTCGTTACATGCCATTGATGGCGTGGTCGGACAGAGTCCGAGGCATCTTGGGCGCGGCCTTTTTAGCTGCGCGTATAGTGGTGCGCTATCCACTGGACAAAGACTGCGGGGTTAGCAGCTCTTACATAACATCGAAGCTCCAAATGAGCGGACAGTGAGGGTGACACCAAACGACGCGTAATGTGTGTTCACCCTGGTCTCACCGAGACATGGATCCTCTGTACAGAGGCGACGGCGACGCCGTTTGCTGGCTGCAAGACGCCGGGCGTCGACTCTGATCCAGGGTGTGTCTACCGTAGACGGCGGCACACAGTGATACACCCTCGTCAAGGGGGGT
>NW_020189977.1:176425-179724 GCF_900000015.1 Plasmopara halstedii | reverse complement strand
TTCTCACGACCGAGATGACCACTAGGTGGCGTGTCGTGAGCCTCATAGAGGATGCGGTATCTCAAAATCCTCATCATGAGGAACCACAATTCGTGGTGTATCCGTTGAATCGGTGGTATAGTATAGCAACCTGTTATTCAACGAATATCGGTGCAATCGTGCACGCAGTCTTTGTGACAGTTTCCTGTCCAAATTTCCAAACTCCATGCTCCCTAGAGCCCGTAGTAACGCTACATACATCTCATCACCCGCATACGCGGTGCGGATCAAATCTGTCAAACAGTTGTAACATGAGCAAGCTCATAGTCTGGTCTGCGTGACAACGCGTCAGCCAAAGGATTCTGCTTTCCCGGCTTATACTTCACCTCGAAGTTATATTCCGCAAAGAAATATAGTCATCTAGCCATCCTCCGCGGTAGGTGTGGCGACTGAGCCGTGCGTAATGATGCATGATCTGTGTAGATCATAAAAGGCAGGTGGACCCTGAACTTGACAAGTACATTTCATCGCAAGTAGTTCCATGTCATGAACAGGTTAGTTCTTCTCTGCAGCTTTGAGCTGTCGAAAATCGAACGCGATCACCCGATCTCGCCCCTCGGCGTCGGCTTGCAGTAGTGCACAGCCGATGCACAGCCGATGGCGAAGTCTGAAGCATCACAGACGACACTGAAAGGACGATCAGTGTCTGGCAGCGCCAGTATTGGTGCATGCAGGAGACTGTCTTTGACTCCGTCAAAAGCCTTCTGATGTTCGGTGTTCTAACACCATTCCGCATCCTTTTTAAGAAGGTTGGATAAAGGCCGGGCCATTTCTGCGTATTTTACGCTGTATTTGTGCAAGTAATTGGCAAGACCAAGCCACTTACGCAAGTCCTTCAGGTTCTGTGGGTCCGGCCAATATAAAATGGCCTTGCCCTTAGCGGGATCCGGTTGAAGGCCACGCTTCCCAATGAAGTAACCTGAAAAGGAAACTCTTCTGCGCCAAAGATGCACTTGTTTGCGCTGGCGTACAGTTTGTTAGTGCGCATGCACGCGAGCACCGCTCTTAGATGGACAATGTGGTTCTCCTCGTCCGTCCTCCCGTGCTCCGCACGACTGTGAACGTCAAAGTTTGTCTGTACATACGCCCTGTGAGGCCTGAAAAACTGCGTCATAAGCCCTTGGGGCATCACCAGCCACTCCCAGAGCATGCCGCTCGGAGTGCTTACCGCTGTCAGCGAAATGTCACTCGCTCTCATAAGCAATTGGTAATTTTCATCTACCAAAGCGAGATCACTGTGCTTCGTACATTCCACCATGTTGTTTTGAAGAACATCCTTTCTAGGAATTGGCGTTTGTGCCGGAATGGTGGCAGCGGTGAGCTTATTGTAAGCATGAGCGATACGCCACTTGCCGTTCGGCTTCCGAACAAAAAACGTGGGTGTCGAATGGGGAGACTTGCTCTTACGCACCATTCCTGCGTCGTACTTCGCACGGAAAAAGGCGTCAATGACGTCGCACTGCTTCTTGGGCCATTGGCGTGTTACGCAGTATTTGGTTCCCGGCACCAGGTCGGTCTCAAGATGCACACCTCGGAGGTTGGACCGAAGACGGGTCGTTGGAAACGACGTCTTGAAATTCATTGACTAAAGTAAAGTACAGATCTAAGGGATTACGTAGGATCGACGATCCACTCCGTGCGTTCAGCACTCTCTCGGTGTCTTCCAGAACAGCTTCATTCAGAAGCGATGACGAATATATCTCTTCGTCCGGTAGTACAATGACCACTTTGGAACAGGTGGGCGGTTTGGTAGCAATTGTGGACCTGGACGGAAAGAGTACGGTCCAAGGAAGTGTAAAGGTGAATTCAAGGGAAGTGCTTCAAGTGTTATCGGACTGGACACATGAAACGAAACTTCCAGGCTGAAGCGATGGCATTGATGAAGACGCGGTATTTGATAATTGCGAAAATCGGACTGATGAATGGCTGATCGATAGCGGTGCGACATTGCATATGACACCATACTGTGGAGACCTATTTAGTTTTGATGATACGATCTAGGGCATTTATGTGACCATTTCAGAAGGCAAGATATTGCGTGTTTTTGGTAAAAAAAAACTTTTAAGCTGATTGGGATGGACGGTAAGTACATGAGGATGCTAGATAATATGTTCATTCCAGGACTCAATAGAAGGCTGCTCTCGGTTGGAAAACCTGCAAAACGTGGTCTACGCGTGGAGTTTCAGCAATTTTCGTGTAATATCTGGGGCAAGAAGTAGGCTTTAGCTCGGAGCAAAAGGGTCGGCAAAGCTTTTGTCCCTGAGCCCAAACTTGAAGAAGCGTCCATTGTGATGTACGCCGGTGCTGACAATCAGTGTGAGCTTTGGAACGCGTGGATGGAGCACAAAAGTGAGAGCACTACGGTCAAGACTCAGCATGTCACACATGGTATACCAGCTTACGCCATGGCAATAAGACTATATCCAGTGGATGTATGAAGGGTAAGCAGACCGTATTGCCGTTTCCTTCACAACCAATAATCAATACATCGCGTCTTTTGGAGGTAGCTCATACGGATGTGATGGGACCCATGTAAACGGTATTGAAAGGAGGAACAAGATAAATGCTATTATTTCTGGATGATGTTCACGTTTCGTAATTGCTCCCTTCCTGAAGAGTAAGAGTAAGGCTGACGTTTACAGCACTAAAGAGCGAAGCTCGACCTAAAAAGGTATAAATGTATGCTTTGGATATTTTGCAAACGCGAAGGGGTGTCGTGTTTATGATTCGAAATTATCATAAAGCAAGATAACACGCCTTGTTCAGCTTGATGAGCGCGAAGTTAACGATTTATACGACACACCGTGTTACCATCAGTTATCAGTTACCCATAATTTCAAGGAAATGAATAAAGAAGCGACCCATTTTCCTGCTGAGCGACGGCCAGTGGTAGACAAACCCCGTGAACAGTGTAGAGGATTCTACGCAAGATATTGACATGGATGAGGCTGAAATCAAAGCAATAATAATCTGAAGCGACCTTTAGCACACAGAGATCGGATAGCAACTGGGCAAGAGTTGACATAATCGCGGATAATGAGGAGAGCCGTTAGTGTTTTGTCCGAGCAAGAGCGGCAAAGACGTTCTCAGTAATCAAATTCATCACTGGAGGACGGTTTGGAGATGAATGATGAAAGCAGATCGAGAGAAAGCAAAAGATCACCGCCTCCAAAGCGCCCATGAATCGACGAAGATGGGTTACTTGCTGACGCAGTGTTGGCGTTTGCGGCAAGTATCGAAGGGAGTTCTGACATTCCAAA
>NW_020189977.1:170636-171019 GCF_900000015.1 Plasmopara halstedii | reverse complement strand
CCTCACCTCGTGTTGCTCGCTTTCAGCGGATCGTTGATACAACAGAACTGAAAGGGGATATACAAATATATAGTGTATAAAGTTAATGCGATACACACAATGTATGTGGTTGATACAACATGTGTAATGGGCCTGGCCTATTATACTACCTCCAATCCTAGTGGGTTCACTCAAATTCTCTTTGATTCGTTTTTAAACTCCTCTTCACACTTTTCATCACGCTATGCACAACTCTCCCCAGAGTGACAACCCACACATGGTATCTTCGTCACCAACAAACCTGGATAATGTTCTAATGCTATGGCACTATGCGCATATGCGCTATGGTGAAATTGATCGTAATGTTGACTTCCACGACAAACTTGGTGAATAACTCTTTTTTC
>NW_020189977.1:154425-170626 GCF_900000015.1 Plasmopara halstedii | reverse complement strand
ATATCACTCGCTCTCATGAGCAATTGGTAATACCCATCGACCAAGTCGAGTGCACTGTTCTTTGTACAGCCAACCATATTGTTCTATAGAACATTCTTTCTAGGATTGGCGACTGTGTCGGAATGATGGCAGCGGTTAGCTTATTGTAAGCGTGAACGATACGCCACTTGCCGTACGGCTTCCAGACGCAAAATGTGGGTGTCGAATAGGGAGACTTGCTCTCACACACCATTCCTGCGTCGTGCTTCACACGAAAAAGTGCGTCAATGACGTCACACTGCTCCTTGGACCGGACCAGGGGCGTGATGCGAAGTATTTGGTTCCCGGAACCAGGTCAACCTCATGGCGCACACCTCGGTCCGGAGATAGGACCGACGGCGGGTTTTTGGAAATGACGTCTTGAAATTCTTCTGCCAAAGGATAGTACGGATCCGAGGGATCCTTAGGAACGACGATCTACTTCATGATTCAGCACCCGCTGGGTGTCATCCAGGATTGCTTCATCCAGAAGTGACGACGAGTTAATCTCCTCGTTGATCCTAAAATGACCACTTCGGCTACGTCGCCTGCCTTCAAGGCACCGCCAAATACTTCAAAGGACATCTCGCCCAGCAAAAGAAAAGCATCCACCGCGGATATAGCCTCGAGAGCATGCATGTTCCGTGTTCAGGATCATGGAGACCTTCGGAGCTGGTCCCTGCTGCCCTCTACCTCTTTGTGGCTCAACAGAACTCATTTCTTCTTCAGTAGGGCGCTCCGCGCCTACTGGGTGTTCTCGTTTCCCCGCGACGATCCAGACTGGGTAGAAGCGAAACGTCGGTTCGATGAATCTTTACGTGCCTTGCGCAGGGAACAACCAGTCCGGAGGTGACGAGCGTGCCCATAGACAAAACACCGTCGGGTATTTGAACGCTGCTCGGCACCTCGGAGCTCTCCCTCCTGCTTTTTAGCATAGCTGAGATCCATTAGCTCAGACTCGCTCGACAAGCTCTGATGATGTGCATTTCAACCAAGTCGTGCCGACTTAAAGTTGAATATTGCTTTCAATGCCACATTCACCGCCTCTCTAAAAGAAGTCGGGTGCACACGGAAGACTTTCATTCTGGCCACGCCTGTGCGGAGGCCCTCCAAAAGACGGTCGCTGCGACCGCCTCGGGAAGAGGATCGGCTGCCATCCCGGGAATGAGAGTATTTAACTCTTAAACAGAGCTCACCAACTTCTTCTTGCTCTGTCGGGCGGCAAGGAAACGTGATCGCACGCGATATGCCTGGTGAGGCGGCAAGAACACTCGAAAAAGCTGACGCTTCAGATCCTTCTAGGAGGGGGGGGGCTTCCACCGAAGCACCACACGTTAGTGTTCATTCTCGTGCTCGGCCCCCGAGGTTGATGATAGCCTGCACCACGCGCTGTTGTTCGTTCTGGGGCATGGCGGATGCCAAAGCCATCTCGGCCTCTATCACCCAGAGCAAAATATTCTTTCCATTCTTACCCTCGACGGCCTTAACGCGCACCATGTGCGGCCTAGGTCGGAAGGGGTCATCCATCGTCGACAGTGGCGTCATGGACGCAGTCGACGCCGACAGCTTCTGCTGTAGGTGCTATAGCAGCGCATTTTCATAGCTTAAAAACGCCTCTGTACGCGCGTTTATCGCTTCGGGGTCTAGCAAAACAAGGTGGTGTTGCACGTCCTTGGAGCCCAGCAGGGACATCAGCTTATTAAGCCCGTTCTGCATCCCCTGGTGGAAAAGAAGTATTTCACCTTCCTCACATAAGATCAGTCGTAACGACTCAGGTGTGGATTGACAACGAGCGCTACTAAGTGCAGCGGGGCTGTCGTAGCCCTTTGCTTAGAGGGAGCTAAGCTAAGGTCACCGGCCTTGTGTTCGATACAAGAACCAGTACGAGTGTAGCGGATCGCAAACCGCTACGTCCAAGAGTACCAAAAAACTTAACTAAGTCAAAGGCGCGCTTTTGTTCAAAATTGAATCTATATTATATTGTTTTATTTGCGGCAGAGCCGCCTCTATTTAAAATCTTAGGTTTCCTAATTAAACGGTAAAACCTAATTGATATGGATAGCTACTGGCAGTCCTGCCACGTAGTGGCATCTTGTTACGGTGTAGCCACAACATTGTGTGATTACACCATCTTGTGTAATCCACAACCTTTTACGGTCACACCATCTTGTGTGACCCGCCCTTTCATAGAAAAGAACATGTAACCCCGTTACAGATTGTCAAAGCCGTTTGCATGACAGTAATGGTCCGAGAAGCGCTTATTTGCTTGCCGAATATATTAGGCGCAGATACCATCAGGAACAAGCTTTTGATGGCGCTATGCACAGCGGCGGCTTGGAGTTCGTTGCTTATAAATGTAGCCTCGAAGAAGGCACCATCATTAGTCTATATCACACCGTTCCGGAAGTCCAAGGAACGATTGGCTGTGACTGGCTCCACACTGGTTGCCCGATATACCGCGATAGCCCAAAACCGTTGATGCTGACAGCCTGACCGAAGCTAACAAATGCGCCAAAAATATGCAGATTCAGCTGCCAATATGACTTCGTAAGCTGTCATGTTGAGAACACCTTGTTCAACAAACTCGTCAATGACATGTAGAAAAAACTTCTTCAACCATTATTTCACTCATAGCGCGAAAATAAGTAGACTTTTCAGTGTGGGTTCTTACTCCCCATACGGTAGAAGATCAGACAAGACAGCAAAGCCAAATACTCGGGTGACCCGTCGTCACATCCGTCATTCTCACCAGCTCTTTGATCAACATCAGGTGAGAGCATCGAATCTAAGCCTTTTCACAAATTAATATTACAACAATTTGGCAGCATTTGCATAGAAAACACCAAGGAGTAGGGATCCTAGCTAACAAGAATAATGACTATTAAATCGGTGCTCTTACCGGCAGCCCCGATTGATTGTCCTGTATTGAGAGTGTTGGACGATTTTTCACCCCGGTGTACCTTCTATTTCGGCATCAATGATCATGCGCTGAACCTTAGTGCTGTTCGATCAGAGAAACGACCGTTGCGTATAGCCCGCGCAAATGGCTCACCTAGGATAATTGTATACCGTGTCTAAACTTCTGGCTCGTTGGAGTCTTGGGTTGCAGCTGAGTGTTCGCGGTGTAATGCAGGCATCAAGTGGCAGACGATCGACGAGGGTGAGGTCGTAAGGATAGCGGCTTCACCCGATTGAGCTTGTGTAGCGTATGCTGCAAAAAGCACTCATTTCTTCCAAGTCAGAATGTATCTGCCGAATGACTCACCGTTTGGTTGAAAAACCGTGGCCGGGAAGCCAACAATTTTAAAGAATACTGCATCTCCTGGGTTTCACTTTGCCACGCACGCAGGTATGGCGCCTCTTTGCACGAATCAGTCGTAAATCAACTTCTTTTAAACGCCTTTCTGACGACGGGTCATGGTCAACAATGGCCAGTTTGTCGTAGTTGGAAAACTCATAGATCATGACGCTAATGCCACAACCGTTAGTTGTTAGATGCATAACCTTGCCGAAGAATTATTCTACGTGCAGACAAATGAGATACCTCTACGCGCGTAATCTTGAAAGTCGCGGCGATGACCAAAACAGTCTGGCTCGCCATACTGCAGCTTGGGTAATAAAAGCGAGTGATCTCAGATTTGCATGCTGCCTATACTCAGTAGTGAGACGATTAGCCGAAATTCACATGTTCGAACAGAGTTTTGCGATCACTGGCGTAGGTACCGCAGCAAGCGCAGCAAATTAACGGTCTTGATACGTTAGACAATTGTTCAAGAAAATTTAGGCTTAACTTGAATTGCGAGTCGTCGGGCACCCATTGTGGCGTAGGATGTCTGGCAGCTGGGTGTTGGAGTCCCGCTCGCCGTGGTTGGCGTTGTCGTACATTTGGCTGTACCGAACGGAGTGGTATAGCCAAATCTTGGCGACAGGCGTGACGGTGGTCGATGTGAAAACAATTGTCATGACTAAGATAATGGCGTGAACCTCTAGCATAAATGCAGTCAGGCAGATCGACTGCGGTGGGAGTAAAAACTGTTCACATATTCGTTCAAAGAGCCAAAAGGTAAACTCAGAATTAATGCGACCAATGACGAGAACAGTTTAGGGTAGCCTTGATTGAGTAGAGGAAACTAGCTCGAGTAATAAAGAGCCTAGTGCAGATGTGAGCTTTGAGAGCTTATCCGCCCAAAGTCACGAAAGTTTTTACCGTAAGCTATGCAACGCAAAGTGTTCCTTAATATTCGGCGTTTTGTAACTACAGTCCTTAGCTTCGACATTCACACTTGTATACCCCTTGAGGAGTGGGTCTTACGTCTTCTCAATCCAGTACGTTACGCGCAAGAAATCATGAAACGGATGTGAAAGTCTGTAGAAAGGCGTGGAAGTCTACGGTAGAGTAGGCGAAACGACGAAAACGGGTGTGAAGCACAAGTCGGTGGCAGCAGTTACTGCGAAGTTTAGGTATCGACAGGCAAGGCCGACAAGAGTCTTCAAAGATGGGCACGACGAACGGGTTTTTGGCGGCTGAAGCAAAAGACAAAGTCGAAGGGCGACGACCAAAATAGACTTGTACGTAGTCGGGGAGGGGTAGCATTTTCTCGTACAATTGCGTAGGAGAAGAAAGTATGTCCTGAGTGGGGATGCCAATTACAGCAATAAATCAAGCAGACACTACATTGCGATGGGACTGAGCAATTTGGTCAGGAAATGCAAAATATGACAGTCTTCATGTGTTCCGGTCTTGCACTATAGATTGCTTCGGTTCATGCATAAAACATCTCTTACACTATCTACAATAGTATCGTATGTACTGCATCGCAAAAGCCGAGTAAATCTCGTTTCATGCAAAGATGTAGTTCCACCACTCTCATCCGTACCAGTACTAATCATCACACTTTACCATAACTCCAGCAATACTCGACGTTACTACTGTCTGTGTATAGTGACGCATTCTTCCAGTTCACTTCTTATTTTGGCGACGAAGTGATCTAGATTTTTTAGTAGGTTGCAACACATCAAAGACTATAACCACCTTTCCTAGAACTAAACACACAGCTCCAGACTCTGTCAATTGTTCTCTAACAGTGCAACTCGTTCTCAACCAACGACTCACGCAGAGCCTGTTTGTTGACAGCAAATGCCAATCAGTTGATCTCGTATCGCTCGACGATAATGTAATTTTTGTCATTTTTGTTAATTTTGAAGAATCGGCACTCTGTGACTTGTGGATGTTGCGATTTGTGGTCATTGAGATGTGCGATGGCACAAAAGTGTTGTTTTGTTTGTATTAGTATATAAGCCCTCTCTGGGATTAACGTTTCGTATAACATCGATAATCGCGGCGTCCACCTGGTGTGGAACATTACGTTTTCTTCTTTATCTGGAAAACGGAAATTATCGCGAACATCAGCAGGAGGAACTACTAGATGCTCAATCAAATTAACATTTAATCGATAACTGTTTTCGCATCCAAGCTCCTGATCTTTAAAGCTAATTTTACTGAATAGTATGCCATTATTGGCCAATGTAACGGGGTACCATGTGTATACATCACATGCCAAGTAACAATCAGAAAAAGTGATGCGTGGCTCGAATTCTCAAGCTATATTTGCAGCCCAGTTGTTGCAGTGCAATTATTATATTATAACGTACGATGCAATTTAGTGAACGAGTGGTTTTAACGGCGCTGCTCGCGTCTGGTCGTCAAGAACTTGTTCTCGAATATTCTCGGGAGCTCCTCCGATGACAGATCTGCACCATTAGGATAAATTGCTATTTAATCAGCAGCATTTGACTTTTCTATACAATTTGATTGTTCTTACATGTTATCGCCACGCACAATGTACAGTCCAAGCTCCACTGCCTCCACCGGCTCCTTCAGCGAAAAAACACGCTCGAAACTATCGTCTAGAATCAGGTTGACACACTGATCGTAGCCTTTGAGCACGCCCTGCATCATTGCATTTCCGTATACACAAAATCTATAATGACAACCGAACGGGTGCTATCGTGAGAACTATAGACATAGAATGCACCGTACAATGATGTTTCGACCATCATTGGTAATGACTGAAATTGTTTCTGTAGATCGAACAGCAAAAGTTATGCAATTAGTCTGATAAGAATCCCAGTAATTGTTTCTTCACAAAGCAACAATCTTGCTGCTGTGGTGCCTCTCCCAGCACTCATTGTCGTCACGTACGGTTCATGGTTTCTTGTAGATATGCCGCCATTACTCCAACGTTTTTGTAATGTGTATCACACAAATTTCGGGCTTACAAAATTACTGCAATCACGATATGGGCGGCCAGACCTCACGCATGGTGCGCGAGATTGTGGAAGACTCGATGTATATCATTCAACATACTAGTCGCAAGAATTATGAGCGTAGTCGCGTGGCCCATACAGAGGTGCAATCAAAGCTGATGGAACTGCGTCGACTTAATCATGAAATACTGCAATCCCCAGCGAGCGATGCACAGCGCTCTGATGTCTACAAGTCGTTCCAAAGTGCAATGGGGCAACAAAGAAAAGCATTGGATGAACAGGTAATAGCATGATACAATTATTGCGATAGATGGAGATTTAAAAGAACGTTTTGGTGTTGTATAGGCTGAGGAATTCGCCAAACAATTTGAATTGCCGAAGAGCTACGAAAAAATCGCAGATGCTTACATAGAAGAAGAACAAACATTGACGAGGAAATCAGAGCAGGCATTACAGGACCTTAAGTATGGAGCCACAACAATTATGACAAAAGGCAATGAATAGCTGTATATCACAGACAGAAATGTGCAAGAGATTAGACTACACTCACTACTGTATCTACATCTTAGTTATATTTTGCAATGCTGCACAATCCATGGGTGCTCCAAAACGCGCTCCAACGACATTCGTTGCTGCGGGTCATGGCGCAGGATCTTAACTAGTAAATCTCGTGCCTCTGACGACACATAGTTTGGAAACTTGAGATCCACATGTGCAATTCGGCGATACGTTTCTTTCGTGTCTTCAGTCTCAAAAGGAGGAGCACCGGTCAGAAACTCAAACATAAGAATACCAAGCGTCCAAACATCCACATTTTCATCATGTGGTTTGTTCTCAATCATTTCAGGTGGTAAATAATCAAGTGTACCACACAAAGTTGTTCGTCTAGAGGATGGAGCATGCACAGACCAGCCAAAGTCAGCAATTTTAAGCTCGCCATTAAACCCAACAAGCAAATTCTCAGGCTTAATGTCACGATGAATCACGTGTTTGCTGTGCATATAAATGAGAGCACGTGCCATCTCTTGTATATACATTGCTGACACTTTCTCCGAAAAGCGACCTGCACGCACGAGCTTCTTATAAAGTTCTCCCTGTGGTGCATATTCGATAATAAGATACACGCGCTTACTATCGTAGAAATAGCCATAAAGTCGTAAAATTGATTTATGTCGCAAGTGTGACTGGATCTCAATCTCGCGACGTAGTTGATGCTCCATGCTGCTCTTCATCAACTGTTGCTTGTTCAGAACTTTGAGTGCCACAACATACTTAGACTCTTTTTCTCGAGCAAGATAGACATTACCAAACTTGCCTTTGCCAAGTGGCTTGCCAATTTCAAAGTCGCTTAGTTTCCATGTCTTCTTACTTGTCTCGTCCGTCTTGGTTGGTGGTTGCTTTGCAGAACTTGAGCTATTTGAAACACTGGAACATGTGACATTGACGGAAGAAGCTGATGAAGACTTGTAATTACCATTACCAGTACCTTGAAGGTACGAATTTGTATGGGACGACGACATATCATTCTGAGGTCGTCGAGAAGTAGCAGTTCTATCTCCTGCTTTGCGCGGATATCGTGAGCTATCCGGCTGATTGTGTGGCCGCTTCATAGAACTCGAAGCAGTACTAGTGCTTCCAATTTTAAGATGGCGAGATGAGAGCAATGCACGCTGTGAATAGCTGGAGACGGCCGCTATGCGGTTCTCCTTGTCCGCGTCAAAGCGTCGCATTAATCAGTCGACTTTCTTATACTGGATATTCTAAATGCCATAGAATATATTACAGATAAATAAGTTTGTAAGTAATTAGTGCGAACTTAACAAGCTGAATGCCAAAGCTCAGCGTCCAAGGCTGTGCGCATGCGGCAAACGATCCGCTTGTAGAGGACATGTTGGAATTGAAAAAGCGTTTACGTGACTCCTCCCATTTGGCTTTCAACTTTGCGCAGGCTATTTCGTCCATTCGTGCACATACCGTGCCATTACGTAGCGCATCAGAAGCCAAGAAGCTTCGACATATTGGTAACTATCTAGCTAATCAGATACTCAGTATTTTGAGAAAACGAGGCTTACTAGAGGAACAGAATTGCGGACAATCGTTTGCGCTACCAAATACGGCACCAGTTGGTACCCAGTCTGAGCTGTCAATAAGAGACAATTTAGCTGAAATTCCGGATCGCTTGTCGAGAGTATACGCACCTGCTTACCGCAAACGTATGAAGTATAAGTTTTTTCGATGCAAAGGATTATGTTGATGATAAATGTTAGAACTGTGAATTATTGCAATGCAACAGAGCCGTGGTTCGTGCTACTGGCACTTCAAGAAGCTCAAGCCATACATGAAGACGCGGCAATACCTTTTGATGTGCTGTTTAAACGAATGCTAAACGCCGGGGTACGAAGTATATTCATGAATTATTTATCTTAAGAATAAGTAGCGGTTGGTTTTCGTTAAATGCAGTATGAAGGTACTAGTGTCAAGTTGCGAACGTGCCTCGCGTCACTAACCGGAACACATGAAGTGATCAAGAGATCCGGTTTGGGCTTTTACTATTTAACTGAAAGGGGTCGACGAAGTGCTGAGTTGTGTCCAGGGTCAATGATGGAAGCGGTCACAACCGCAGATACAGGGACAATTCCCAGGAATAATTCTACCTCTACAAAGTCAAATACTGTTTGTAATACTGATACCACTTTGACTGAAGAAGTGCGACAACGCCCTTCTGATTTGAGCTGGACGGACGTAACGCCGATAGACGGAGAATCCTTGAGTGAGCTGACTGCTTGTCCTATAGGTCAAGCTGAGACTTTGAATACTCCATTTCTTGAAGAGTTGATTCGTCAAACAGACATTTGGGAATTAGTGATCGTGCTGGATCATCGTGAAATCATTGAGCGACGGAATCCTCGAATATTGGAACGAAAGTTGCAAGAACGAAACATTAATTGTGAAGTGCGTGCGCTTGGCGTAGGAGACGTTCAATACATAGCGCGTCGCAGGCGTATTGGTGGCGAGACGCAAGAATTTATGCTTAATGTCATCGTTGAGCGAAAGGAAGTGCATGATTTATCGGGAAGTATCATTGACCGACGATTTTACGAGCAAAAGACCCGTTTAGCTACTGTGCGAAAGAATTGTGGTAATGTGCATGTTATTTATCTCATTGAGGGCTCATTGACCCAAATCACTACAGTGCGAACGAGTGGCCTCAACACGGCAATGGCCCGTACGCAGATGCAAAACAACTTTTTTGTTCAGCAGAGTCAAAACTCGGACGAAACCGTCGCATTTCTCGCTCGAGTATACTCGCGTCTACTGTCTAGATTTCCACCGACTTTAGAAGTTATGAGGCCAGTGACATCACAATTGCTGCCTTCCAACCATTTTGACACGAATGACTTTGCCAAGATATTTTGCTTACCACCCCAAACGTTTGCCCCATTTAACTCGCAGTTTGGTAAGAAAACCCAGTTTTCTGTGCGTGAAATCTATCAACGGATGCTGCTGCAAGTTCCTGGTTTTAGTGCTGCGAAGACGATAGAATTGACGGCGAAATATCAAAATCTGAAGGAATTAGAAACAGCACTACGGAAACGTGATCGTGATAGCGAAGTTGAGCATGTTCGGTACGGGAAATGTCAGCGTCGACTTGGAACCAGAGTACGCACAACTCTTAGCCATATCTTTACATCAAATGAATATACTGAGGATATCTAAGTGATCGATATAAATCTCTTCTAGTACTACATGTTAGCCTAAGAAGGAATCGAACGATTAAACATTCAATTTTGATGCAATATTTTGATCAAATTTGTCGGCGATATAAAATAAAGATCCTTTTACTTTTGAATAATGTATAAAGCTATTAGTATACTAAGATGGTGTATTCTCCTTGTCAAAAACCTCGCTAACAAGGACCAAATAAATACCAAGACAAAACGTGTTACAATCTGCGCACGATTACGCAAGTCTTTTTATCGAAGAGGAACCGACGTGACGAGTCGGAACCCAGAACTGAACTATAAGTTCTTCGTAAAAATGATAGCACTAACTGGTTTACAATTTCCAAAAATAAGCTAATTTCAATTTTTCTACTGTAGTATGAAATTCGTCTAGATACTAGGTTCCAATACTAGAAAGTAATGTAATTGAGTACTACACGAGAATAATATAAAAGAATTGAGCATTTTGCGACATAAATGGGGTATATGGTCGAATCATCTCTCATATTGCAGGGTACGTATCCTGTCAATACGTACACAAGCACTACTATACTATTTCTGGACCCGAAACGCACAGTTTAATACCATGAGGCAAAATCTTGATTAGCAGTTGGCACGAATGAGTGTGATGGTATATTGTGGAAGTTTATGAGACACGAGGATTGCTGACCTTAATTAATGCATTCTCCAAAGAATTTGTTACTAAAGATTAAATACTCGAGAGGCTTTCCGTAGGTGCTGTAGGTGATCGCATTCAGAGGCCTTCCGTTGGTGCTGTAGGTGATCTCATCCTTGGCGCGTTGATTAACGCTGACTCTGATATCCGAAGCTTCCTTTCTGCGGGTGTACGGCAGTACCATTGCATTTGGTAGCACTTGTCATCAAATCACGACCAAGTCCCATAGGACTATATCATCGATGAGATGGAGACATGATACATGTAAGTATATATGTTCGGGGCAACCGAACACACTTAACAAGCTTCTGTCTTGAGCTGGCCTTGAAGGACAGCGCAATCGACGGTTCAAAGTCAGGAGAAGCAACCGCTAGCTTAAAGGTTCTCACTAGTTAAATGAAGAAGGTACTTTTAAGTTTATCCAGACGCCAGCAGATGAACATCGCACCCTATACGGCTCTATGAAATGATAACGTTTTGTCGAGCGTCAATCCCTTTGTGAACAGAACTAAAAGAATTCTTCTCTTGATAACTAGTTGACATAACCGCGTACTTGCCGACCAGGCAGCGAGGCGTCAACCCAGCTAGAGAGTCACGCGGAAAGATAGGTATCACGCGAGGAACCTTCATCTTCATTATTGTAACTACTAAAGCATCACCAAAAGCCCCGAATTTTTAATTAGCTGACCGCGTATTGTCGACATTATAAGCCATTTTAAAAGGACAACAGACAACTGATGAAACATGTCCACGACCTGACAAATCTAAGAGTCGTGGTGTCGGTTGATCCTTTTTCGTATTTGTGTCGGATGTGAAGTGTGTACCGAGACCGTCCGTGTTCACCGAACTCGTTCTGAGGAGCGGCAAAAGCAGAATTAAAGATGCTAATCTCGGATAAGTAGCGTATAGCGAGGGTGTCGTTGAAGAAGTTCTTTCAGACATTCCTGTAAAGTTTTGAGACTTTAACAAGGACAAAGGTTGGGATGTCCTAGATGTGGATTTAAGATACGATCGCATCCTAGGCTCGGCGTAGCTGAAACTCCGTTATCTGAGGATCATAGTTACGACAAAAGCATAGCGAGGGTGTCGTTGAAGAAGTTCTTTCGGACATTCCTGTAAAGTTTTGAGACTTTAACAGGGACAAAGGTTGAGATGTCCTAGATGTGGATTTAAGATACGATCGCATCCTAGGCTCGGCGTAGCTGAAACTCCGTTATCTGTGGATCATAGTTACGACAAAAGCATAGGCGCTACACGTTTTTCTCCTGCTAGAAACTTTGTAGGTTATGAACCCATTATGCTAGGAAGCAGATGTGCTATCGGGTCGGGCATGATACGTTCATCGCTTCATCGCAGGAGATAGCGGTGGTCGAATTGAAGAACAGCGATTTTGTTATGTACTTTGTGCAAAGCTCGAAGGGCAGAAGTGGCAGTAATCCGCGGTCCCATGATGAGTCAGATCGAATATAGCGGTCTTAAGTATGTTACTATTCCAAGACGCAAATGGACGGCAAAAAGTCGCTGTTCGTAGATGGTAAACTCAGTGAGACTTCAGTCGACGTTGCGTCTTTTGCATGAGCATTTCGTTTCATTACGCTCACTTGGGGTCTCTTGTACCAGAGCCGGTGGGTACTGTTGACTGCAAGTTGAAGAATGAGGACATAGAGTGATTCATCTATGTCACGACGTAGCGGTGATGCTGATTTAGCAAACCGTGTGACACGCCCACTGTGCGAGATGCTAAAGCTCCGATGTTTTTAACAGGAAAATTAGAATAGAGAGAACGGTGTAAACCTAAATACCCGGGGTAGAACCTAGTATTAAGTTTTAAAAGCTATCAGAAGAAAATGCTTTTCCATAACATTACACGACGCCAGTAATCGAGCTGATACGGTTAATTCTACAAAAGGTGATGAGGCTATAATGGTTTTGTCATTGTGGATACTCGCAAAACACTAGCTGCAAGTAGTGTTATCGTTATTCTCGAGAATTCACAATCAAAATTTATACTTGTTGAAGTGATGTGATGTGTGTACCCGTAACGAGGAATGTGTCATGAAATTGCCAGGCTTTCAAAAAAGTAGTTGATACTCTTTATTTAGAACAGAATGACATCATCCCCCCCCTTCTTACGTGCAAAGCTCGAATCAAATTCAGTTAGTGAACTCGTAAGGCGCCATTTTCGCGTCAGAAGGCTCAACGGAAAGTGGCCACAGATGCATTCGTTTTTAAGGCGTAAATGTTGGGCTAAGCAGCTGTTTGGGTGACCTTGTGTCTACGCATAAATCAGTATTGATGACTAATTATTCGCAGTCCTGCAAAGTACGAGGGGTTGTAAAAAGAGATACTTACGAGAGTCTCGAGCTCATAAGCTTCAAAAATTACTAAGCGAACAAACATAAGTGTGGATATGGCATCGACAATTTTCACTTTATCAGACCCTCTCATTGAGAAGAAGGTCTGCGGGCAATTTTGCAAAGACTAAGGTTATCGTAGACTAGCCAGTGCCTTGTCCCAAAAAAAAGACTTAATTTGGTAAGCTACTTGCACAAATGTAGTGCAAATCATGCCAACATGGCCCAGTTCTTTAACGCCTTTTTTATAACGTGAAATAAGGCTGAAGCGCAAAAGAAGGGATGCCTAATGTGAGTCTTGATCTTGAAATTTTTGAATAGGATCGGTCATCTCATGTCGTCTATGACCCTTCAGCCTTTTCTGTAGGCTGTGCTTTTAATCTTAGCTGATGTCAATGAACGTATACGTGTAACTGTGATCGAGTATCATTATATCAACGTGAAAGAGATGAACTATTCAATTCACGGAATGCCTACCTACAGAGAGGTATGATTGAGTGTGCGCTTGCTTGGCTCTCTGTCACTTTTGACCTGCACATATATGCGTCCAAGCGCTCGGCGACGATGTCACAGAATAACTCATATAGAGGGGTTGGATGATCATCGTCTTCTCCCAGGTATGCCTTTGAAGAAGATTATGAGTCTGGTCTGCTTGATCTGGTGGCAGATTGTTTTTGCGCCATTTAGAATATAAATGATTGTCGCATGTTACGATGGTGATGTCGCGCATGGATGAAGAACTGACAGGTCTAATGCAACATGCCTTTGCGTGATAGAAAGCCTGGAGAAGAAAGAACTTTAGATGCAGATGTCGAATCACCGAATGGTTTAGTTGCACATTTGCGTCACTAAATCATATTTCCAATGCTTGATGTATTGCAGCACTGACCCACTCGACGCTTTGTGCGAGTTGAATCGTATAATAAGCTTCGAAAGAACAAATACTGTAAGCAACACATGGTAATTTCTTATGGCTCAGTTAGCGCTATTCATCACGTCTAGGTGAGTAAGCATTCATGTGTAAATGTGTCAAAGGATCAAATGCCTGCCAGACCAAGGCTGGTGCATTTGACAGCATCACCGGGAGATAAATCGGTCACTACAGCTCAGATTTCCTACTGCGGTGAGAGAGGTATAGCGCTGGCAGTTGATAGAGCCTTCGACTGGACATCAGCACTTAATAAGTGCGACCGAACATACTGTCATAAAGCACGTTCTTTCGAGGAATCGGTGATCGTGCCAGTGCTGCCGCTAAAATTAGCTTTCTATTTGCATGTCCAGCACGCCGCTTGCCTTCAGACTTGCTGATAAATAATGCTTGCGCCGAGTAGTAACTTCTTCTTTCTCGTCAAGCTCGCATCTTTGGTGAAGACTATTGATAGGTGGTTCTATATTTGGCGGTAAAAGCCTTACAATTGTCTCGATCCAAGGGCGATACGCGCCGACCCTACAATAAAGGAAGATAAGGATCCGTTCAATTACTAAGTAGAATCGCTCCACTCCTCGCGGTCTGTGGTATGCAAGGATTTCTAATGTCGGGCCAGTCCGTGACGAATGATATGCTTGACACCTCCTCTTGTAACAATCGCATCAATTCGGAGATTTAGCTGTCTTGCAGTATATTGCAATATATCCATGGGGTTCAATGAATGTTTCTGACAGAAGTCAGTGACTCGAAGGACTGCCCCGTTCACGATATTCAGGAGCGAAGAAGTCTTCGCCACACACCGGGGAGGTTCCTCCTCCGCACAATGGGCCCACCGCATGCCTGTGTTGACGTAGCAGTACCATTACATGATGAAAGGAAGGTGTTGTTAATATAACCTTAGCGCCAGCAATTCTAACACAGAAGACCACGATACATATTTACTCTTACTCGTCAACGTATCTGGCACCATGTGCATCATCTAGCAGCTAATTTTGCGTCATAACAGAGAGACCAAGACATACTGCCGCTCGCTCCTGTCTTATAAGAGATTCACCCTGATACCAAGTGTCGTTCTTCCCGGGCTCTGCTCAAAGTACTGATCAGCATCTTTTTTTACAACTCGGATTAAATCATGCTACACGTTTGTGCTTGCGCCAAAAGCATTTAAACTTCTAAGAAGTGATGGTTGCATGACTCACCAAATCTAAGATTAATTTCAAGCCGAGTCATGGTATATAGCTTTTGATGCTTGCATTAAAAATATGACAACAAGAAGAAGAATTTGATATATCTCCATCGCATGACGCACGGGCAGTGTTATTGTATATGGCGTTTAAGCTTTGTATTGATTACGGATTTTGACAGTCTTTTGCAATGAGCCTAATACAGAGGATGCTATGACTCAAAGATCTTTCGTTGGCATCTAACAGAGGTGAGGTTCGCTCGCTTCACCCAGTTTTGAGAGTTTCTTGAGCAACTTGATTCTATTTTGCATTAATTAGATCTCAAATATGACATTTATTTATGATATGGTGTATCTAAGCTAATACTAAACACATATCAAGTCGACGATATGAGCGAGGCTGATAGCCCGCGTGTTCTACGGATTAACCGTCACGGAGTCCTGTCGTCTTTTTTAAATTCAGGACTTTGGCATATCTGAGCTAAGGATGGTAGTCATGGTAATATAATTGGAGAGGACGGTGAAACATGTTGGCTTTGCGATTATTAGGGTGCATCATTACAGCAAGTAAAGTGCACTTTAATTAGTTAGCTCGAAATCTAAGTATGATGCTCTGATCTGATCAAGTGTAGCGTACTGGATATTTGAGATACTCTGGGTTCTCGTCCTTAGAATAGTCTCTTCGCCCACCTGCGCGTTGGTCAAGGCAGGCTCTACGAGTCGGGGTATCCTTGGTGCTAGGTGCACGGCACTCAGGATGCAATCAGCGTTGCACACTATCGATTCATGCACCTTAGATTCAGGCTTAATATAACCTTTGACAGCTCAACGACAGTCTTCGTTCTGAGACGCACCAATGATGTATCCGTATGATCTTCATTCGAAGGTATCAACATTAGCGCATCGTACGGTCTTGAAAATGATATTTTCACAAGTGCCAACAAAGATAGCTAGTGAGAGACAAATCAAAAGAACAAATTATTAAAGCCTAGAACTCCTTCACGAACCGGATGAGTAACGTTATGAGTTAACTCGAGTACTATGAGTAAGCTC
>NW_020189977.1:153659-154415 GCF_900000015.1 Plasmopara halstedii | reverse complement strand
TCACTCGTGAGAGCTGCAATTTCAGCTCCGCCCAGGAGGGAAACGCAGCTTCGACCGACGTGCCGCACGTCAGTGCCCATTCTCGCGCTCGACCACCGCGTTTTGAGACGGCTAGCGCTATGCGCTGTTGCTCGGTTCGGAGCATGGCGGATGTGATGGCCATCTCGACCTCTGTCATCCAGAGCAGGATTTTTTCTCCATTCTTCCCCTCAAACACTTCATCATTAGCGGCTTAGGACGGGGAAAATCATCCGTCACTGACGGTGGCGTCATAGACGCCAACGATGCAGACATCGTCAGCTGCAGATGCTCTAGCAGAGCGTTTTTGTAACTTAAAAATGCCTCTAGACGCGCACAGATTGCCTCGGGGTCTTGCGCAGAAAGGTGTTGCACGGCCTCAGGACCCAGCAAGGATATCAGCTTTTTAAGCCCGTCCTGCATGCCCTGGGGCAATGAGGATAATTGTTCCATCAGAAGATCCGTCTAAACGACTCAAGTGTAGATTGACTACAAGTGCTACCGAATGCATCGGGGCTGCCGTAGCTTTGCGCTTGGAGGAAGCGTAAGTTAGGTCACCGATCTTTGGTTCTATACTTAGAACAAGTACGAGTTAGTTGATCGCAATCCGCTTACTCCAAGAGCTATTACAACCTTAACCCAAGGCTAATTAACTTTTCCATTTTAATCCAAAACTGATTTTTTTTTATCTGCGGCAAAGCCGCCTGATTTTAAATGCATAGACTTTGGGGTGGTCAA
>NW_020189977.1:113889-153649 GCF_900000015.1 Plasmopara halstedii | reverse complement strand
TGACAAGACACACACAATGGTGGCCTCCAAATGCTGCTAAGCGAGATAACAGCCCACTCCACCCCACGAGCCGATACTGATATCTAAGACAGTCTGGCCAGTCTACGAGGGTAATAAGATTGTAATTGTACCAAATCCAATTTACGGATATTTTCCGTTACTTACCTGAATATCCAGCAGCCGGTTTAGATCAGCTAGCTTGTTGGACTGTGCAGCATCAATGGTCGTTGCTTGTGCAGTCCAGAGACCAAATCCCTGGTGAAAATATCGATCCATGTATGACTGTCGAAATTCTGGACAAAGATCAAATTGCTCCGACACTGCACCAACCACAAGACCCATTGACGATGGGGGATAATTGAATAGCCTCGCTGCTAGCGCTACAAAGCGAGCACTCCAGGATCGGTACATTTCCTGTCTACCTTCCATTGGTATGGTGAGCAAGCTGGAGATCACATCGTCAAGTGTCCGAGTAGAGTTGGTAGCCCAGAGACAACCAACATATGACTCGCCAATCGCTACAAGTCCTTCGCTCATCCAATCCAGCCAAAAAGAATCGTCCCGAACATCAAAATCCTACAGGTTAGTTAGCATTAGCTAAAACGTTGCGAGGTGCAAGGAATTCTCCTACCCTATTCGATCTTATACCGCCGCTAGATAATAGACGACACATAATTATCTTTGCATTTTGTCGCAATTTTGGCAGCGAAAGCGATCGAATTAGCTGAAGACAAAACAGAATTGTCCCTGCGATTGCCGTCGCAACATATATCCAAAACGATCTCTGTTTTCACCAACATTGCCATCAACAACCGAGGCAGCACGTTTGATATTAGAAACTTAAATGTTAAACGCATGTTCAGACCTAGGAAAAAACTATGGTACTAAGTGGCCTGAGTAAAAGATACAGCTCAATTTACTACCTGGTGAGCTAGTACGCAAAAGAGCGGAACGAGCATGTTAAGCATGAGCTCCATCTTGTAAGCTGCGTTCCAAAAATGTTGGGAGCGAGGCGGTGAGAAACGATATACATGATCGGCCTTGGGAAAAACGCCACCACCCACCACACAGTGGCTCCACAAGCGAGACGATCTGATAATACAACAATTCAATGACAGCTTATCAGTCCAAGACTTCACATTTTGCTTGCATCGAGATCCTACATTAGAGCTGGGACACTCATCCATACGCGAACAAGCGGTAAGTAGCAAGTTACCAGCAGCAATGGCACAAATAAGTGCAGCACAAAGTCGCCCACACGAGCTAAGATACCTAAAAAAGGGGAGCTGGCCCAGACTCCCAGCCAGCCGTTAAGAATAGCAGTAAATGCGTAGCGATCAAAGACACGCAATGAATACCATCCAACCATAACGGTGATACCCATGGATGTAGCGATGCCTAGCGCTGCCTTCGATGCGAGCAAGTGTGCGAACATTGTGAAAACAAACCAACAGTTCGTGTACATTGTGCGGATGCCCACAAGTGGCGGTAGTACTACGATAGCAAAGAGTAGTGCGACGGCCACAGCATCATCAAGGTGAGAATCTAACGTAGGGCTGTCGTGACTGGCTCGGCCTAAAGTTTCCCATCTTGGTAGTATGTCCATTTTGCAGATGATTAAGAAATGTCTACCTATCAACCTATCAAAGCAAAAACTATTTGAGAACTAGCGTCATCGATCAAAGCAAATATTTGACTTTGAACTAGCGTCATCGAGTAAGGAAAAGATTCAAGTGACGAAAATATTTCATTTTGCCCTATCAAAAAAACGAAAATCTGCCGTCTTACATAATTTCTATTTCTAGATTTGAGTATAACTAATAGTAGAGGCCTTATTATTTGGTCAACAATTAATTTAAGTGTTGATATTTTCAGTTATGGAGCTTTCGGATAAAGGAGAGATATTGCAACTTGAGGTGAACGATGTTGACGACGAAGAGGAGGTGGATATATTCTTAGTCAATTCAGCAGCTTCAGTGAGTATCTCCTCGCCTTCTAGCGATCGGTCGTCGCCGGCTCCGCGTCGCTGCGTATCGAAAGAGATGCTCGAGCAGATGCCGACACTTAATATTAGCGTACGCATTTTAAAATCATGCATGGAATAAATTAGAATGGTGTCTAATTACTTCGATTTAAGATAGACCCACTATCATGAAGTGATTGTTGGCAAACCTTTCGGGTGTTTTCACTTGATGCAACTTATCGAGAAATCTATCCAGGTTGGAGCTCTCTTTTCGCCCAAATTGTTTGTACCCAAAGAAATATGGCAGCAAGACAAAGTGAAGCTAGCAGGTGTTCCCCTAAAGTTAGAGGTGTTTCACCAGCTTAAGCAAGGGCTTGAAAAGACCAGTGTAGGTGCCGCAGATTGTCTATTTCTAAAAAGAAGATGAAACAGCTTATAGGTTGGTGTATACATTGTTGTAGCATGCACTACCGCTATCATCTGATGCAGCAAAAGCTGCGTTTGTCAAAGAACTAGATATACTCTTGGAGTTTGCAAGACAGGAGAGGGTCCACTTGATCCGTTCATTCCCGTATTTGCCACAGAATAAGAACTCTCCGATTTCTCAATCAACGCGTGGAGCAAGTAGCAACGGAGTGAGAAGGCGACTAGAGACGAGATGTGCTGTAGAGGTGCTAATTACGTTGGGTTTTCATTCATATAGGTGGAAGAAGAATTAGTAGAGGCTCAATCCTCTGGTCTCAACATCGGCAAGTTGACAAATTTAGCTTTTGGATTCGGCCGTATGGTAAAGAAGCAGGCAATTGCTGCTGTGGAACGAGTTGGTGCCGCTCCAACTCTCATGCTGTACGTATTCTAGAAATCTTTCGATTTATGAAAGATTAAGCGGCTGTATCCCTTGGTTTCTTGTTTGACAGATCCATTGATGAGCTGGACGAATATGCGGCTGTGCTCTGTATGTTCTTTAACTCTACGCGTAACATTGGTAAGGAAATAACGTTACATTTAAATCGTTATTATTAATAACTGTTTGTGCTGATTTACAAAGAGAATTTGTTGGGACTACGTGCAGATGCTGACGGTGCTCAAAAACAAGTTAACGACCCAAAGTCTGACACGAAGCGTGCTCAACTGGATTCTGCTACTTTAAGAAAACTGGAAGAACTGGGTAAGCTTCTGTGATTACACTTTTTAATAATGCTTAAACTAATTCTAGCTCTTGAGCAGCAATTTTTCTGAATGAGGTTGTGATCGAGCTTGTCATGCGTGATCTTCACAGTCTATTGGACTTGTACATGCGACGACTAACGCATCAATTTGGTGAGTTTACAGTTGATCAGGCGGTACTTAAACGCCGTCCATCTGTGTCAGTGACGCATGGATAGATACTCGCCACTGTCTTGATATCTCTCTGCTTATCGTGCACACCTCTAAGCGGTCCAATTGAAGGCGTTAAACGTCGTGGGGTTGCTTGATGGTAGAGTTTATAAGACAATATCCCATTTTTTTTAGCTGGACAAATCGCAACTAAATGTAGTTTAGATCAACTCATTGCAGTAATTTTAAAGGTCACAATGCGGATGAGCGTTGATCACTTCGATAGTTGTTCTTCAGACGTAGAGTAAGCACAGGAGTACTAGCACAGGAGTATTTTGGTGATATACCGTGTTTGAAGTTCCACAGTAAAGTATCCTACTGAAGCCATGATTAGTAAAGGAGAGTGATGGTATTTCGATAAAGGGAAGTCGGTCAGATATTTTGGATGCTCATTTCTCGCATGATTTTAAAAGGCAGGCAATTCTCTTCGTACATTAACGATGACTAGATGTCTGGTCATCAACGTCAGACCCCGGGGTCGCACGAAATTTGTCACGGTGGGGGCATCACATGAGGTTGTTCTTTAACTCTTGTAAGCAGAATGCCAACTCGCACTGATCTACCTCATCCGTGTGCTATCGCTTTAGAAAGTTCTACAGTTTGTGAACGTAGGCAATTCTCTAAGCACTTATTCAGGCTCCCCTGTCCAATGACAGATAAATTTCTACCACCAAGCATGAGCTCATGCGCAGTCCCAGAAGATGTGCTCCATAATCTTCTTGGTATCGCGACAGCATTCGAACTATTGGGCAATGTTTTCGACTAGACGTGTCGAATGATGTAGGTTAAATGTCTGAATGCTGCTGGATAGCAGACCCGAACATGGCACCCCGTTAATCCGTTCTGTTGATTCCATTACTCCTTGATATCTTAATTTAGGGCCGTTAATTGCCAGCTTTGCCGCGTGTTGTGGCTTATCCTCTGTTTCAGCAAGGATTCTCCTTCACTTCGGTACTTCGTTAAAAACAGCTTTCTTGATTTCCTTAAAGACATGCCTGTTAGCTACTGACCGTGGTATTGTCCGCAAAGGAGCATGAAGGCTGGGATAAGCCATGAATATACTCTTCTTAACCTCGTTGCTGTAGCGTCTTCATATCTTTCTTGGGCTCCGAAGTGTGCATCGCCGAGTCGTGCAACTGTCAATGACGTTGCTGAATCAGCTCGATTGGAACTTGCTGTTTGTCGGTCGCTCTACCGTTATCTCCACTACTTCCCGCTTATATTTATTAACGGTGGTACCTCATATCCTATTCGTAGTGTCTGCTGATGCTTAGTTGTGGAATACTTCTGAACACCCCGATGCTACACTGCCAAAGCTTCGCTTGTATTTGTCTACCATCTGCGCTAACGTCATGCTGAAATTGACTCTCCCGCTTGCGTGGCTCTCTGTGGTAATACTCATTGCCGTTGCTGCTCGGCTGCGTTTTCTCTTTATGAGCTACTTGTTCTTCATCGTCGTGGCATACGTCTTTGTCAGCCCTGCAAGCTCTGGCGATCTCTGACTTTTTGTGGTCGTAGTCGTTAGTTGAGTTCAGCTCATGATTCTCTATTTCTTCCTCTGACTGTTGCGTTTCTGGTACTATGGAGTCTTGGCTTAGCCCTACATCCTCTCGATCTTTCGAATACCGACAGCTGGTACTGGTCTGCCGGAGCATTGCTGGGTCTACTGCTGATTTGAAAGTGACAACGATATAAAAGTGAACGTTATACGATTATGATGCCTTTAACTAGCTTTATACTTGAATGAAAATAATTGATTTGGTCAATGGGCACTTAATAGGGTCAGGGTAAAGCGTCCTAGATTCGATGAACTATAATCTGTTGATTAATTTATGCTGACTCGATGGGTCATGTATAAAAGAAATGTGGCAACGTCGCCGAGATCAATAATATTTGTCTTCAACACGACGACACGATCTCAATAAAGTGTAGGAATTGCTAGTGCTTACAACGATTTTTGGATAGGAAGTTTCAGCGAGTTTCCTCAGCCACGCGATGATCGCTTCGGGACTTAGAGCTAGTTGCGCTATACTCTTGATACCAAGTCAGTAATTAAAGGTATTTTTCACGCCGGTGGCATTCCGCACATTCACAATTTGAGAAAGTGTTAAGTACTGGGTATTACAAAGGTTCCGAGGGATGGCATTTGAGCACATCGTATGTGTATGTCAAAGTTTTTATGTAAAAATTTCGGCAACATCGTTGCATGAGGCATTAGCTACATGGCGAACATGACAATTCTCAGCTGTCGCCGCAATCCAGGACTTCGACCTCCACCGCAATTTCAGGACTTCGACCCCCACCGCTCTTAACCTCATATACTTTTTTGCCTGAAAAGGTACAATGTTTGTTGTTTCTGAGCACATAATCGCCTTTGCTCTTGTCATGTGAATGAACATTGATACAATCAGTAAGAGATGAGGCTGAATCACGGAACCCCATTAATATTAAAGGCCAGACGGAAAGCATAGGGTAAAAGAAATCAGCTGGCAACTGTCAAGGCATCCATTTTCAACTCGATATAAGTTGTAAAACTAAGATTTCGAAAAAGTACGACGCGAGCTACTTAATAAATCTCTTTGCTTCATCTTCGAGTCAATGATCAGACAGCAAACGCAATTTCGAAAAATGGTGGTAACCTCGCCTCTTGGCCACAAATCGATCCGATGGTAATCGTAGCCAGATAATCAGTATATTGCTGTCTAATTACAGTGTTGAAGGGAATTAAATCAATGATGGTAGACATCCATTACCTAATGTTTCGACTCGATAAAGCAGCAAACGACAAATTCGTGAAAACCTGTTTTACAGACAAGCACGCACAATGTTGGAATTGCACAGTTGTAAACCATCTCAATCTTCTGGACTGTCAGCCAAAAGGTGTTGGGACGCGGTGGATCGAAGAGATAGATCTCATTGCCAGTCAAACAAAGATTTCCACCAGCAACCAGCTTGATCCAAAATTGAGAGAATCTGTTTAGCATGCACAAAGCATACTCAGAGATACGAAGTCAATAAAATTCGCTTGACGTACAGCAAGATAGGAGCAGTCATCCAAACCCGCACTAGCGGTAAGTAGCAGAATGCAAATATGACTGGCACACCCAAATGTAGAACAAGGTCCACGATATTCGCAAGCATTTGGAGGAGCCAGTACTTACTTAGAAAGCCAAACCAACCCTGCAAGATACCTTTGAACGCGGTACAGTCGAATGCACGCAGCGTGTACCAGCCCATCATTATCGTAAGTCCAAGTGATGTGGCCATGCCAATCGCTGCCTCCGACTGGATTATGTGAGCCAGAACCGCAAAGATTACCCAGCAAAAGGTATAAAGGATCCGCACACGTACTAGCACTGGGAGAAGGGCCATGACAAACAGTAGCATTACGGCTTGCATGGCATCTAAACTCAGCAGCAGTACATCAGCTGTGTGCATCTCGTCCTCACGCACTCGCAACACTGTGCTTGTCAGCGTATCTTGTGCTGCGCTGAAAATCTCGAAGGTGTTCATAATGCTTCTACGCACAAGTACGAGCAAGTCGATAACTAATGACCTTGCATTGGTTGATGGTCCGTTATGATGATCCGAGTTCAGAACGCGCTTACCTTACAGTATTGTAGCAAGTTGGCATGTTTGAATTCTAGGATTTGGAGATACAGTACAACGCAAAAAGAGAGAATTTAACTTGAGTCGGCTATTTTGTATTGTAGCAGGAGTGGTTTGAGTTTCAGCAACAAGATTGCTGTAAAAATGTGAATTAATTGAACACATGCGTACGTTGCGATGGAGCTTGGTTACTGTATCGGTTACATATTTCGTTTCGTTACGAGACAATGGCACTGACTTTATGCAATCGATTATATGTTAAAATCCATTAATAGCAGCTTTGAATTAAGATGAATTATTTTAAAATATGTTTTAGGACGTGTAATCCATCCCCATCACTAACTTACGGCTATAAAGAATGACGTTCCGTGACCAATTGGTCTTGCCCAAGTGAGCTTTGTACCGAAATCGGCCTGGTGCGAGCAAAAACGCATCAATTTGTTCTATAACATCCATGCGCACGTTGAGTTTGCGAAAAGAATGGGGCACGTCAACTCGCATGCGGATCAATCGTTTTTGAGCGTTGCTGTTATCAAACCACAATAAGCATTTTTTTATCGAAAGCATGGCTTGTCATTCTAATTCACTTACCGGTAGCACTTCCACGTCTGGGGTTCAATAATCAAATGCTCGGTCATGTCAGATATCGTCTCCAGGAATTTCCATAGTCCTTCATCGCCATGATTTAGATGGATCCACATTGTCAGGCTGAAGCAAGTAACGAGATTGAATTTCCGCTCTGCTGTCGAACGCTGATTCAGCGCCGTGAACGCAGCGATGGTTTTGCAAAATTTGTTTGTCATAATGTCAACGTGGCAAAAATGAACTGTATCTCCCTTAGTTAGCTGCACGTTTTTTTTTGCAGCGCGATTGATTAAGTCTTCATCTATATCCACACCAAGAACCAAAAGGACTTTCCTCGTTGCGAGCTCTTCATCTGTCAATGGAAGCGCAATTCCATGATATGACGTCTCCCCATTCTGTACCTCTGGTTTCTGATCATTCGAGTTTAACAATAATCGCAAAGCAGCTCCAGCAGCCTTAGCCTTAGCAACCTTTTTTGACACGCCTTCACCTCGGCCCATTAGTTTGCTGTCAATTTGTAGCTCGCAAACGTAGCGTCGGCGGTGGCATGAGTCACCCATGTCCAGGATCGAATACTCCACCTGCTTTTTTTCTTTCTGGATGCGGTCGTTAAGTATGCTGATATTACGGAGGTCGAATTCAGCCACATTGTCAATCTGATTGGAATTATAGACTTCGGCACGTCCGTTCAAGGCGTCATAGAGAGCGATAGTCAGATCGCCTTCATTACAGCCTACGTCCAGCACAGTTGATGTAACTTCGCTTTTGGCCATCGAAGGATCATTCACAAGAAGTTCTCGTCGCAGTGCATTGATTATATTTGTGTTCATGAATCGCAGTCGCTCACGCACTGGATTAAAGCTATAGTACGCATGGAAGTTGCCCAGCACGTGTCCTGTGGCGTTTGAAGCCATTTTGATCGATTGGCATCCCCGTGATAATAATTGGTAGATCAGGGAATCGGTCGCATTTTTATTACCAATAAAACGTCCCAACCAGTTGAAAGTATGCTGGAGCAAAGAGTGTTGCGCAATTTGGCGCGTTTGAATTTGAGGCGCTACGCAGCCTCAGTCTCACGAGGTAGAAATAACAATGAAAGCAATTTTTCTCGATACGCGGGCATGGCGTTTTTCAGTGCTGTTGTGCGTTTAAGCTTTGAAAATTGATCCATGATAAATCTACTTATTTCTATGTGATCTGCAGACGGTGACGACGGCTTACCTCGGCTCGTGGCAGGTGTGAAAATCACTTAAGTTGACGGTGTGGCAACAGCTAGAATAATGCGTATTCTTGCTTCAATGGTATTTAGATTGAACGTTATTACTGGAAAAAGAATCTGATTAACCAACGTGCGAAGGAGCTGTCCGAGTCAGTTGCGGAGCTTCCGAAAGACGCGACTGCAAGCAATGACACGTTGGTCTACTGCTAATTTTTAATCTGTGCTACAATCTAACGGTCTCATTGTGCAGTGACGATATTGAGTATCGTCAGCTGAGTTTGAAGGGTACATTTAAGTCTGGAAGTACCTTTTACCTGTGTACGATAGTAGCCTATATATTGAAATCAATTTTTTATTCATCTAATTTTTGGACGATTTTCAACGCAATAGATCCTCGCTCTGCCCCCGCGGACCAGAGTGATTCGGTGGCAAGCGTGAAATCTGGTGGATACATCTACTCTCTGTTGCAGCGCGAGAATAGGTTAGCGAGCTTTTATCCACCAGAAGTATTTAAAGTAAGTATGAAAGCGTTTGATGCTGCACAGTACTCCGGTGATCGTGAATCGAGGTTGGCTTCCACGCAAACTTCTTGATGAGCATATGATCCGCGACAAGAAAGAGGATGTCGGTGATGTATCATTGATTGGTGTGCTTCGTCATGGCGAGACTGTCAGTACAATATCTTTCACACCGATTGCTGCGACTTGAATAGTAATCTCATAACGTTTTGTAATGCCATAGAAAAACTCTTTTACACCAGACAACGATCCGAAGAATCGACATTTCTTCCATTTGGACCATAAAGAGCTGGCGAGTGCCATGGGCGTGACTTCTGCAGATTTGCCTGTCATTGTTGATGCTCTTGGTGGGTGCATCATCTCTTGTATCACTTTAGTCATTCATTAAATTGTGTGCCTATTGACAGCGGTCGAAGATGAAATTGGAGAAATAACGCTTGATAACTTCGTCCGAAAAAATATTTCCTCTTATCTGGAATTTTACATGACCCCTGAAATGCATGCTGGATACGCCGCAACTTGGTAAGATAGTATGTCGAATTCAAATCAAACAAATTGCCGAGCATCAATACTGACGTCAAGCCTGTAGGTTTGGTTGCAGTATCGCAGCTGCCGTTATGGGAGTTCTGCGTTTCAAAAAGGGCGATGCTCGTGTGAGACAGATGGCAAAGTTCGCACACAATTAAATGATGAACATTTATAATATTAAAACTACTTTGTGTAATATCCTGTTACTTTGTTAACTTTTTCTTGGCAAATTAACAAGCAAAAAATGCAGCACGAGATAGATGACGACGATACTACGATGGAGGACGCAGTGCTGCTGCTGCTCATGATGTTTGTGCTAGTAGTGATTTCATTCGTACTTGATCGATATTCTTGTAATCTAGTATCACAGAGTGGCTTTGCAATGGTCTTTGGCCTCGTCGTGGGGCTCTTTATGATCATGGGTGGCAAGCATGGAGCGCTCCATACACATCTCAACTTAGACAACAGTCTGTTTTTCAACGTGCTGCTACCACCTATTATATACGAAGGAGGCTTTTCTATCAAGCGGCAAGCATTTTTTCGTAATTTTCCAGCTATCATGAGCACGGCTGTCATTGGCACGATTGTAGCAGCAACTATCACGGGTGGTGTTTTGTACCTTGCTGGAGCGTCGAAGATAGTGACAAAATTATCGTGGGTTGAGGCACTTTTGTTCGGAACATTGATCAATGCTGTGGATCCCGTGGCTACATTGTCGTGCTTTAATAAGCTGCACGTCCCACCACTGCTGTTTAATCTTGTGTTTGGAGAAAGCGTAATAAATAATGCCGTCGCAATTGCTCTCTATCAGACGCTACATCAATGGAATGTTGGCACTGATTTAAGCCCAACACAGCTGCTGCGAGTGGTGGTGAATACAAGTGGAATGTTTTTAGGATCGCTACTTGTTAGTGCGGCGATTACTTTATCCGGTGCATTTTTGCTAAAACGAAAGGTCTTTTCGTCATTGCATTTCTATCCAAGTTACGAGATTTCGCTGTGCTTGATTTTTAGCTTGTTAACGTATTACGTGGCCGACAGTCTAAAGATGAGTGGAATCGTTGCGCTGTTCTTTTCCGGAACCATGACTGCTCATTACCATTTTAACGTGCTATCACGGGAAGCGCGCCATGCTTTCACGCATTTGCTCCATACAACTTCTTTCGTTTGTGAGAACATTGTTTATGTATTTATGGGAACGTCGGTAGTCATGATCTTTTCTGGGCATCCTGAGAAACGCTTGGGTGCTGCGCTTCGAGTAGACGATATCGACTGGCACTTCATTAGTATGACACTGGTGGCTTGTGTCACAGCTCGCTTTTTTAATATTTTTCCCCTGTTGACTTTTTCTAATTGCTCACGGGGAACTTCCGATCGTATCCCAATTAAATACATGAGTGTGATGTGGTTTGTTGCTCTTCGTGGATCTATTGCCTTCACACTTGCTAAAAACTGGAATTATGCTGGTCGATATGGATCCCATCGCCACTTAGTCGAATCGACAACACTTATCGTGGTGATGTTTACGACTATCGTTATCGGTGGACTTACGGGACCCCTCATTTCAAAGCTTCATCTTACAAATCACCACAGGGCGTTAAGGCAATCTGAGACGAATACTGAAGGAGAACAAGTTCTAGAGAAAGACCGAGCGCAAAATCTACAACGCAGTACTCGTCACTTTATGCTACGGCGAAATTCTAGGACTTCCGAGCAGCAGCATAAACATAGATCTACAGAGGAAGTTACTACAGTAGAACAAGAGAATGAAGTAGAAAATAATCCTGTGTTTACGTCCCGGCCCCAATTTCGAGACGAAGATTATAGTGACGACGAGCACAACGATGCCTCTCCAGTTCAGCGAGTTGAGACAATGACTGGTGCCTTTATTCGCAACTGGCAGAATTTCGACTCCACATACATGCAACCAGTATTTGGTGGCGAACGATCCCCTGTGAATTTAATGCCAGTTGTCGAAGCAGTTGAATCGCTTGGAGAAGAGACTGAAAAGGCACCTGCATCAAGCGTTGTCTGAACAACTTTATCTCTCTTGGATGTTCGATATAATCAATTATACATGAATATATAAATGAGCTATTTAGACGGTAACGTTGGTAATCATCTCCCCGCCGTTAAAATCAAACGAATTAGTCCATATAATGAACAAAAAAGTGCATCGACACTCCTACAGTTCTTGAGCTATAGAAATGTACAGGATGAGACTTAGTATGCTTGTTTGATACGCATAGTTCGTGTGTGAATGCGTGGGTTAAATGTGCACATGTGTCTCGAGAGTTGTAACGGGTTACGTACCGTAAGGTACTCTATAAACACATTCTCCAACAGTCAAGCTCAAAGTACCAAAGTAAAGTTCAGAACCGAAGTATCATGAGTGGTAAGGGGGATTGGAAAGGTACGTGGAAAACATGGGTTGGCCGCATGAGCAATATTGTTGAGGGGCTTCAAAGCTCGCGAGGCAACAGAGTGAGCCGCAGTATCACGATAAGACGGAATCCAGTTATTGAGTATCATTTGACAATCTAACTCAACAGGAATTAAGGATAGTATGCCGCGGTCTTCAGAGTGTTTATCGTATGACAATTCGGATTGTAGCTGTAAGTCGATGTCACCGATGAGGAATTTTGGTGGAGCACATTTGGGAATTGTGCCGCGAGTTTCAATCGCATAGAGCCGAGCCAAAGCGGTTCGATGTCAAGTTACGGAAATGACGTATCCAGTGTGGATAGATTTGAACAGCAGGTAGCTTTATTTTGATGGCGCTTTGTGGTGCTTACCTTGGGTCATCAGCATACAGCGGTAATGATAACAACGACCTCTTTGGATCCAAATGTATCCGATCAGATCCAGATCCGAGGCACTCATAAAGCTTTCTTCACAGATTTTTATGTCTCCCATTCCACCAAAATCCACTACCATGTTACATTATTTATTAGGAGGTAAGGAGCTCGTACCGTGTCGTCATAATATGCACTTTATCCTATGCAAGAAGTTGGCGAGGCTAAACAACTTACTCTTATCCCTGTAATAGTTGCAATGTATGGATTTGACGTTTGCGGGTCCGCAGATCATCCTTCGTAATGAAGCATCCGGGACAGAGAATTTTGTCAGCGTAAAAGACAAACTTGTGTATGCTGGCAAGCAACGTGTTTGATTGTTTTCACTCAAGCACTGTTTGCTAGTGCTTGATGGGGTGCTCACACCTAGTTGTCGGTGCTCTGCGTGATTAAATACGGATGAAATGTCAAGATAGATAAATGCCTAAATTTTAATATGACGTGATCGAATGAGCAATAAACGGCGGAGCGTAGGCAGTGCATTCAACAGTCTATAAGACTCAACTAGAAAGTTTCGGAGTATCCCACTCGTAGTATCCACAGCTTTAAGGAAGATTTCACCGCCCCTTATATACCATTGGAAATTATTATCAAACAAATCAAGAGCACTGAAGAAGGTGTAGACAACTATGGTATCCTGTTGCGCGTTTGAGTAATGGCTGCATTAACGTACTACAAGTAAGCACAACGCACAGACAATCGGCTCAAAAAAGCTTCTGTTTTTACTTGAATCCTTTGCGCAGAAAAACGTCAACAATGCATCAATACTTCCTTGGTGAGGGAAAATAACGTGTGACTCAATAATTGGTTTCAAGAACCAGGTCAATCCTATTATAACACGAGTAATCGGACTCATCATGATCGCTCCGTCATCCTCAATATGAAATTATGTACGATACTTGAGGTAGTCTTCGAGCCCCTTGCACTAACGAGTGCCGTTGATGAAGTGCTCATCCTAAACGGATGATGAGCGTGGCCTTTATTTCTGTACTGACCGTTATTTGATGAAAACACAGCCTTGCACCCTTTTATAAACATCTGCAAAAGATAATTCTACAAGCCTAATACGAGGTTATGCCGGAAGACATACGCTGTCTCCTCTCCATTCGCAAGTATATGAGCTTTTATACTGCGAAACCATCAAGCATCCTTGCTCTGCACGGTGGGCGTGTCACTGGGATAGTGCAGAAAAAGCAAAATATTTCATCGTGATAAGGATAAGTTATCCTGAAAAATAAGAAGGCTTCACTTATTAACAGCCGCCCGACTCCACTGGCTGTTCCTAGAAAGCCGTGCTTCCTTGCACCTTGCGCAGAGAAAGAATCGCCATATAAAGCGAAAAAACGCGCCGGGGGATTCATATAAAGTGGAATTCTTTTGCCTCTTGCAACGGTGTAATTGTGCGCTTCACACAAGAATTCTTTACTCAGAAGGATAAGTATGTAAAGTATAAAGGTATGTCCGTACACTCCACCCAAAATCTAGACACAGGATCTGATTAGTTTTTTAAACTTGGTTTGCTCTGCCACTTTAAGATGGCATGTATTGAGAATAATTTCATGTTCAGTTAAAAGAATAAATCCACATTTCTTTATATCATATGACAAAAAGATCTTTTTGCGTGATGTGAAGACAACAGCTCCTATGCACCATGGACATCTCATTTCAAAGTCCTCATCATCTTTATAGTTAGTCTTTTCAAATATTATAGTTACACACAATAGAGATGTAAGTTCGTCCGATTTTGCAATACTCGAATTCGCATAGTGGAAAAGAAGTGTACGTGTACGCCTCGCCCCCCCCTCGCAAAATTCTAGACAAATTCTAGTCCACTTTCAAAGCTCAAAGATAAACGCTCAAAGAACATATATTGCAACAGTAGTTTCGCTTCACTCCTTACACACTGCAGTGCCTTCTCATACGAGCATCTTTGCGTAGATATACCTCTCTCATACAAGCAATAAATGTCTCATCGTGTTTTCGAAAAAGGTAATGATTAAATGCCTGACGACTTTAAATTTACAATCGTTGAAGAGCCGAGGTGTAGCCCGACGAGAACGATCGCAGCGACTCTCCAAGTGCTGACTCAGCACATCCGCCCACATGTGTGAAAACATGTGAAACGGTGAAAACGGCGCATTTTCTGCGCCGCATGTCTGTTCCCAGCGGAGAAAGATTGTACGGCACCACTCACGACGTCACCCAGTTAGTCATCTATAAGCTGGATCTAGCTACAAGATTTAGGTATGTCCTTCTGCTAGCACAAGAGCTGCAACGTGTCTTTTATCACCTCGTGCCGCAAAAGTTAAATTATCTGGCAGTGTTTGAGGTGAAGCCCTTACACGCCTACGCATGCGGTATATTTGCTCGCACGTAAGCAAAACGAGCGCTAAAATATAATTTATCGATGCCTTTTGATTTACACGTCACAACTCCGCAGAGGTTCCGTCCGCGTTTGGAAAAGAAAGGGCCGATACATTATTTTATAACTGGGACCTTAATGTGAAGATGAAATTCTCAAGATTTTGGCTTGGAAAAACGGCTGTTATAGGTGCTGACCTATCATCTCAATTACGACAACGTCGGTTCCCACTTGCTAGTAGTATCATGCGGCGCTCCACTCCGTGAAAACACACAAGGTAACGTATGCCAGGTCATAAGCGGTTATGATGCCAGGGCAAAAATGCAGAGGTGGGATCTGAAACTCTTTAATGTCCCAGAAGACAGGAATTTCTTCATCGAGAACTGGTAAAAGTTCTGAACAAACCTCTGACAAATCACTTGCTCGATATGAAGCGGACTCTCGCTCATGTATTATTGCCATTGAACACTATCCTTTCTTCGGCAAGGTTCTATGTGCCCGATCGGTCGTGACAGAGCGTCACCTCCCTCTGAAAGTCTCGGCTTACTACCGGAACTGAGATCTTCAGTTTTTTAATGATTGCTGAGCTACAGCTTTGCACTGCGTGCCTTGATGCACCTCCAGCGGCTCAAAATTGTTTTGCCGCTCTGAAACAGAGGGTAGCTTAGCTACAGGAAGGGGTGGATACGCTGTTTTGTCTGCAATAGAGTACTTCACACTAAACTGGCTCATAAATGCGGATCTCGGTCTAACTCAGCCCACATAGAGCGCTGGATGTGTTTGCACTCTATTTAGGCTACCACAAGTATGACTGAATCCCTTCTTCGCTACGACCATGATCGGCCCGGTGTAGCTTGATGTGAAACTAGTATTATAGACCTCAGACACTGCATGTATTGATTATGTATCAAATATTCCGCAGCAGACCCATCGGTATGTCGCCTGCCTTTGACATTGGCGTGTTCTTGTTACCCGGGCAAAGTATACACACTTTGCTGAATACGCTCGATCTCATTTAGATATAATCACTAATTTTGCTGCGAATTTTAGAAGGAATGATATCAGCGAGTCGTATCATATCAGTAGTATCCCCATACCAGGACTGGAGACGATTTAGGATGTTGTTTGCGGAACATGGGAGTGAGGTAAAAACATCTATAACTGAGCTAAACCTTTCGAGGCATGCATCGTGTTACTAAACGCAAAGTCAACAATTGAGTGCAACTATCTCGCGCATATTGGGCTCGTTCAAGGATATCTTCTACCACGCGATTAATTCATCCTGTCCTACCCTCTGTCTGCGGATGGTCAGTGATTGACGATGCAATGTACCTTGAAAAATGTTTGCCAACACTTCGCTGTGAAAATGGATCGCCACCCTAGATAATGGCTTCCGTAAAACTAGGTGTCAAAACTTTTGCTATCTGTAACAGTGCTTTATCGGTAACAGTATCGTTGACGGCAGCTAAATGAATTAGTCTGTTTATACTGATCACAAAGACCATATACTGAATTTACAGTCTGAAAAGTAAATAATCAATAACATACATAATGACTGCCGAACCTTGCCGAAACATAGAAGCTGGCCAAGGGCTCGACGCAAGCGGAGATGTTTCAGTTCGTTGACACCTTCCCACATAAGGATATACGTGTCTACCCACTAATTCACACTAGACCAGCAGTCCTTGCTAATTACTGAGCTGTGTTTTTTTTCGAGGTGGACACCCTGAGGAAATCGTGTGCCTTCCACACTTCATGAGTTACAACCACACCTAAACTGTCAAGTGGGTCAGCGCAATAGCACAGCAAGCTTAAGATAAGGATACGATTGCGAAAATGTTATCGTACTCAGTGATAAAGCGGCATATGAATCTCTAAAATATTCGCTTTTCAGCGCTTCCAGCAGTGCAAAAAATGTTGTATTCGGCCCATATGTTATAAATATAGCCTTATGAACTGTCGATGTCATCGTTTTGACATTCATCAGTTAGTCGTCGGGGCGACGTACAAGCACGTCCGCCACCACATTAAGTCGACCGGGATAATCTGTCCTCAAAGGTGGAATCTGCAAAAAAGGGTGTTCATCTTGCTATTGTTTGTGTTGAGTCACTACTCGATCTTTCATTCAACAGAAGAGTCAGAAAGACGCTAAGGTGTCACCACCACGTTGGTCGTGAGATTCGTGATGAGGTTCAATATCACGGTAGCGTAGTTACACTGGATGACTGAACTCGTCGATAAGCTCTTCACAGTAATCGTCATTTTCCCATGCTGGATATTTGTAGCCTAGTTTTGGCTCAACGAGCGAAAGCGCCGTTTGACGTAGAATTGGAGCGTCATCCAAATTCGATGATGCGAGGGCGCTTCGCATCCTCGGATTGAGGTGTGGTTTTGCTCTTCGCTTTTTGACGGTACAAGTCGGCCTTGAAGCGTTTCATTTCGTGTGAGATCATACGTGACCGATTAGAAAAGCTGAAAAAATGTTGGAAGAAATGTCTGATGAGAGTTTGAAGAAATTATGGATAAACCCACTCTTGAGCGGTGGGTAGGTGGTGTCAGGGATCGGCCCCATTACACATGTCGGTGGGCCACATGATTTTTTATGTGGTGAGCAAAAGTATATATCTTGCATAGTTGTTTATTCCTTAATTCTTTTTTATTCAGAATTGAATGCATTATTAGTGCAGAGGAGATTTAGGGCCAATCTGCCATAATAAATGTCATTTCACTTGTTCTATTTCGTTCGCGGTAATTGACGGCTTCCTGGAAGCGAGCAACCAGCTATAAAGCGTGTTAACCGATATATGTAATAACCCTGTTTGTTGGGATTTACCACGATATGATCATAAGCATCTTACCAGGCGTGGCGACCCCAGAAGAAGAAAAACAAATATGAGAATTGTTTTTCCTCTTACGAGGGCACCACGCCTGGCTTTGGAGCCAAACGCCTCATTGTAGATTGGTCAGTATCTCTGTTCCGAAGACAATTGTTAACGTGGCTTGGCCCGGTCTATTCTTTTAGAAAATAGGGCTAATTACGTCGATATGTGGAGAAAAACACGGTTAATTGGCAAAGCCGGGTGCGTCACGAGTGCTACCTAACCTCAAAATGATCAGAATCGGGGTACGCGTGAGCCCTTCTTTTTCCACCCCACTTGAAGTCATTTTTATGAAGATTAATGAGGGGTCGTGTAGCGGATGTATATGAATATGAGCGCATATTTTATTCAGAATCTTTCAAGCTTAAAACAGCAGACAAATACTACTATGTTCATGATATAGAGTTACTTGCAATGAAGCATTATATTGAAAGGTTAGACTGCAATTGCTAGGGTCTGAATCATTTGCGATGAATAAAAAAGTGCGTCGGTGCATGCAACGCCGCCGTCACCCTCTCGAACCGCTATCGTGCCTATTACACGTGCTGGAAAAGACCTACGAAGTCTCATATACATACCAAAGATCCAGCAATTCCATCTATTCTCAATCCCGATAATCAACACTCAGTTCTGGTCTTGGGTTGGGTTTTCTCCGATGAGAACTGTCCCATAAACTCTCCGAGTCCGGACCAAAATTCTCTGCCTTCACCCGACAAGACACAGCTTGGTTATTTTTTTAAGAAGGAGGCTCTCTTTTCGCCTAGCTTCCCTGCTGTACGAGTCTCAAGCTCCGTGATGGTCGACGCCTAGCGTCTTGCATATAACATACGGCTTCGCCGTCCCCTATCTATAGAAATTATTCGCCTCATCGAGACCAGTAAAAAACACGCGCTCGGCATCATCCAGTGTCCCCACTCTCAGCTCTATCGGAGCCTTGATGCTATTAACAACATCCGACGAAGAGCTGCTGTTTCCGCAGTCTTCGTCCAGGAGGATAAGGTGCCACTCCACGTGCATCACAAGCGCCTCGCCCTTGATGCCTCGGACCTCGTCCGACCATGCCATTCTTGGCATGAAGCAACTGCTTCATAACGTGAGCAGCGTTCAGTGGGTTTCGTGCCACTCCACGTTCAGCCCACGAGCCACGCTCGGGACTCTTGTCCAATACAGCACCTTGACCGTTCCGGCCCAGTGCCCGCGCCAGTAGAGCTTTGCTTCTTTGCGGCGGTGGGTTCATGACTCACCAATGCTCCACTAAGAGACGTGCGCGTAGCGCCGAAGATCTTTGTCCTCCAATTATTTTATGGCTCATGGTGTTCCAATCATTTATACCAAGGATAAGGTCATACCTTGCATCCAAGTCTAAGACTAGACAGCGTTCCACGCTATTGAAGTCAGGAAACATGACACCGAGGTCCACAAGGACCCTCAGCACAGTGACACAAGTCCCCGTCGCTAAGCGAACAGTGGCGGTGTTGCTTAGCCGCGCTTCCAGCGCCTCAGCATACAGCTGACTTCCTTCGATCGTAGAGCGTCGCGACGCTTCGGAATCGAAAGGATCTTCAAATACTTCTCAAAGCTCTTCACGTCCGCTTTTATGAGCAGCAAGCACGTTAGGGCAAGAAAAAAATTGTGGACATTGTCTAAGAGTTAAAAACAGGCCGCGAGAACACTTGAGAAGATGATGTTTCAGCTCTTTCCGGAAGGAAAACACCTCTTCAGCCGAAGCACCGCACGTTAGTGCCCTTTCGTAATCTCGCCCCTAGCTTGGTGAAAGCTAGTGTCACATGCTGTTGCTCGTACTGGAGCATGGCGGATGCCATAGCCATCTCGGCCTTGCTTACCCAGAGCAGGAGATTCTCTTCATCCTTACCCTCAAAGGTCTTAACTCTCACCATGAGCGGCCTGGGTCGGGAGGAGTCATCATATATCGACAATGGCGGTTATGGTCGCAGTCGGCGCTGACAGCTTCTGATGAAGGTGCTCAAATAGAGCATTTTTTAAGTTTGAAAACGCCTCTCGGCGCCCGCTTTTCGCATCGGGACCTTCGAAACAAGGTGTTCTACGCTCTCAGGGCCCAGCAAGAACATCAGCTTACTTAGCCCGTCCTGCATGCCCTGGGGCAATAGGAATATTCTTCCTTCCTACACAGAGGATCATTCGTAATGACTTAGTGTAGATTGACTACGAGTGCTACTAAGTGCAGCGGGGATGCCGTAGCTCTTTGCTCAGATGAAGCTAAGCTAAGGTCACCGACCTTACGTTCTATTCAAGAGTCAGTATGAGTGCAGCGTAGCCGCAATCCGCTGCTTCCAAGAGTACTGAAAATCTTAACCAAGGTAGCGACGCTCTTCCGCTCAGAAGCAAAACTGTATTTATTTGTTTTACTTGCGGCAGAGCTGCCAATATCTAAAGCCTTAGGGGGCTCCTAATTAATAAAGTAATACCTCATTAGTATCGTAAAACCTTATTAATATGCATTACTACTGGCAGTCCTGCCATGTAAAGACTTCGTGTTATTCGAGAACACCACCTTTGATGAGCCGCCATATCATACAAGGATACGTGTAATCCCGTTACAGGTCATCTAAACGAAAATCATGCCCGTCCAAAGCAAGCGTACTTTTCGATTTCATATTATGCAAAGGGTTCCATGACTTTACTTGAAGGTGAAGCAGGTCAGTTACAACCTCAAAACCTGGCTTTTTGCATAATTTCCGCTCTACGAAGTCTCTTCATTGGTTGCAGTGATATTTCTAGTTCATGTCTAATGGCTAAGTTTGCACTGACCCGCCGTGAACCATGTGTCGCGTGCGTGTTTCGATGCGACAGCTCTTTCGCTTACACATTTAGCTTGGCTGGCTCAAAAAATGTTTTTTGTTACAACAAATAAAGCCGACGGATGGCTGCTATTAAATCGGGCGTTGTTTTTGAAACACGATCATTGTGGCCTCTAGGGGCATATTAAGAACCTTAAAATTACACTGCAGTGAGATGAGCCTCCACAGAGTTGGTAATTTTTACCGCCTCCGAAAGAGGATCTACTACACTAGCGGCATTATGATTTGCATTACGAACAACAGCTTAGACTACGAGCTCACTTTTCCCTAGACTGCACCAATATGCAGCCCACGGTACGTCCAAATGCCGTATAAATGTCATCATACGGCTTTGTTGTGTTCAGTTAAGCCAGGAATAGCGCACGTTGTGCGCAGTCTAACATATTTTGGCGAGAAAGAGTCAAGCTACTTTAATTTTTTTTTAAGTAGTCGAACGAACGTTTCTTACGCTGTAGGATTTCAGTACCTGCTGATGTGCTTAAATTATCATTATCTTATCTCAAGTAACTAAAACGATGTGGTGTCCTTGTCATGAGAATTTCGACTCAGCAACAATATTACGTTAGCGCTAATATTGTTTATAATAAAATCAAAATTTCAAATTTGGTTTTTGGAAAAGCCAAATTATTTGCTTCCAGCCACCAAGAAAGTCGCGATACTTTTCGGTCCGATGCGCCTTGCTTCCCTACGACTTCGTCAGTCAGCCAGAATTGCGTCTTATCGACGTCCCAGTGCATCTCCGGCCGCATCATCCACCACCAATTTATACGCAACTTATCCTTTCGTATGCCAGGCCAGTATCAATGCCGCGCCAACGCATTACGTAAAATCGGACACTACGGGTATAGTTGCAGGTGTTGCTGTAGTTGGCGCGTTGATTGGTGTGGGTAAGATGATTTGGAGTGCTTCGTCATCGTCATCTAGCGAAACAAAGTTGCCTGCGATTCAGGATATATCCCAGGCAGAAATTGCTCTATTCTTCACGGAGCTTTTGACTGGGGTTGACGATCTTTTCGTACGCATGTTTCAATAAATAAACGAATTATTATGTACTATATTGACTCTTTACTTTGTGGATTCTGATCACAGAAAGAACTACCAAAGATTGAAAGCGCCTTACGTAATTATCTAAAAGACAACAACCATGAGGTTAGCGACGCTGAGTTCCAGCAAGCGATACTGTCGCAGCTTTATCAAATGATGGAAGGTCTCGAGCAACAGGTTGTTGAAAAGCGCAAGTGGAGCCACAAAAGTCTTGAAATTGCGCTAGATAAGTATGCACAAGATGCTGAAATTCTTAAGCTACAGGAAGACCTCAATGCTCTCATGCGAACGTAAGTTCACCGCTTTTGGTCCGAGATCCTGGAGTACCAAAGACTTGTATGGAACTGACTATTGTTCCGGTTCCTGTGTAGTGTGTTTCCATCACCTGTAGAGGTCCCTGATGATCTGACTGCCGACAAGACGCTGGCTATTTTAAAAGAAATGGTGGCTGGCATGGAGAAGGCAATGGCTGACATGCTTGCTCACGCTCGTGCCGAAGGTATCACCGATGTGGAAAAGGCTATGGAGGAATTTCAAAGTTTATACTTAGAGCACGTTGAGTCGATGACACAGGCTCAAATGAAGGCTCATGGAATTTCGCAACAGGTATCCATGTTTGTTGTTCCAGTATAAATATTTATTTAATGCGGCGGCTCTGTTGGATAGGTTTTTGCGACGGCCTTGCAAAAGTATCACACTGAAGATGAGCAATTTCGGAAGCAGGTGGAGCAAATTTACACTCAGCAGGCAGAAGCGTAAGTTCTAACTTCTTTGAGGTTACCCTTATGGCTATATCTCTTACAAGCATTTTGTGTCTGTTTTCAGCTTTAGGAAAATGGGTGTACCTGTTGATACCCAGTAGTAAGCTTGTAGGCTAGATGAAGCGATAAAGTTACTGGGTCAGGAGCTGAATAGATGAACATCAACTATTTTGATACTATTTTGACATGGTCACCTTTATTCCAAAACTTCCCGCATCAAGTAACAATCTATATGAAAATATTCAGGGAGCGAATGTTCGAAAAAGAAGCACCAAAAGTTGGCGATCTTGTTGATATTGCTTAAACCACCCCGAAAGTTTCAACCGGAGATCGTTGCCCACCACACTAATGCCAGTCCCAAAGAGGAGAGCCAGAACGCACTCTCTAGAGGAAAATTACTTGCCACCGAGAATGCCAACCGTACGGCCACGACGACCAGTGGTCTTCGTGTGCTGGCCACGCACTTTAAGTCCCCACCAGTGACGCAGACCACGGTGAGCGTAGATTTTCTTAAGGCGCTCGTAATCCTCACGCCATTTGCCTTGTAGATTGTTCGCCACAATCTGCGAGTGCTTACCAGTCTTGAAATCCTTCTGTCTGTTAAGAAACCATACCGGAATCTTGAACTGCAGCGGGTTTTGAATGATAGCTACAACGCGCTCGATCTCGTCGTTAGTCAACTCACCAGCACGTTTAGAGACGTCTACTTCCGCTTTTTTGCAGACCATAACGGAAAAACGACGTCCCACACCCTGAATGGCAGTGAGGGCGATCCACACCTTACGGCGACCATCAATGTTGGTATTTAGGATACGCAGAATGTGTTGGAAGTCCGGGCTGATCACAAGCGACTGGAAAGTGTCAACATACGACAGCAAATAGTAGCGTTAGCAGTCTGAACCTTTAAGTGTTGCATAGCATTTGCTGATGTTGATCAAGGGAGGAGCTGGTAGGGATGTAAACGTGAATTTGGCCAGTCTGTCGTGCTGCTTGAAAACAAAGTCTGACGTTCGAACTAACCGTGTTGAATGTCTCATCTGGCTGATACTTTCGTTGACCACGCACCACGAATGTGCACATCAGCTGCCTCCCTTGATTAGCATGCAGATCACTTACCATGGTTTACAAATGCTTTTGCTTCTAGCAGTGGGAATAAAGCTAAGGCTTGTAGCTAACTTAAATTATCTATAGACTTGTAAATGACTGGTAGTCGGACTCTGCACATTATGACCTATCATTAACCCTACCAAGTTTCTTAAGTTTTGATTTCTACAATTTTATCTTACGAAGGATATATTAATTGACAGTGTGAGAGTACCGTATCTACTCGATTTCAAGTATCGAGTACAAAATCCCCCAATCTGCTAACAAAGATTTCGTGAACTGCTCGAGAATGACCGACTTTCGCCGTACCCATAACACCTTTGGGGATGCATTTCCGACCGCCGATCAGCTACATGGAGGATTTAACTTTGACAACTGCCGTCGCAATGAGCTTCTTTTGAGTCAGTCTGGTGGCAAGCAGAAGCTGAAAGCTACAAAAACCGGCACAACCATTGTTGGCGTCGTTTACAAGGCAAGCTGCAGCAATGTTGATTGTTTACTTCTATGATTACTCAGCATTATCTGGTATCGATTATTAAATTACAGAATGGAGTGGTCTTGGGTGCCGACACACGCTCGACTGGCGGCTCGATTGTCATGGACAAAAACTGTGAAAAGATCCACTATATTGCACCCAATATATACTGCTGCGGTGCTGGAACGGCCGCCGACACAGAAAATACGACGGCGCTAATCTCGTCGCAGCTCGAGCTACACCGTTTGGTGCGTTTTAGTCGGTGAACATACTCGTTTGTTTTCGTTAATGGTTAAAGTGATGAAAATGGCAGAATACGGATACACAGTCGCGCGTTGTTACAGCCATGACGTTGCTTAAAAAAATGCTTTTTCAGTATCAAGGACACATTTCGGCGGCGCTTGTTCTTGGAGGCGTCGACGTAACGGGCCCACATCTTTACACTATCTACCCCCACGGAAGGTGAGGGTACAAAGGATAAAACGGACTTGAACCAAAACACTAAAAGATGGTGCGGTATATTTGACAGTACGGACAAGCTTCCTTTCGTAACAATGGGATCAGGAAGTCTGGCCGCTATGTCGGTCTTTGAGCACGGTTATAAGGATGATATGACGGTACAGTCTGCGATAAATAAGTGCCATGTGCTAAATATTTAACAACGCTCGCGTATAATATACAGGAGGACGAAGCCAAGAGTCTTGTGCAAGAAGCTATTTTGGCGGGTATTTTCAACGATCTAGGTTCGGGCAGTAACGTCGACGTGACAACTATAAAAAAAGTAAGCGGCAAGGTAGAAGTGGTCAAGGAGATCAACTGCATTAAACCTAACGAAGTGTCAGAGCTGCGTTCTCAAATCAACCGAGACATTGTTACGCACATTCCCCGCGGTGCTACACGTACGTTCCTGAGGCTGCAACGAGGCTGTCGACATACTCATGCTAAATTGTTTTGATCTTGGTGTGTCAGTTGTCCTTAGCTCCAAGACAGAGCCTTTTCCTGCCGACATTGTTGTTGAGGAGGCTACGCCTATGGAGTTGTAGATGCATATCGTTACTTCCTTGAGATTTTTGAAAGTGCCCAAGATAATAATTGCGATGTAACTGCATCTGAGTTCTCTAAACTAAAGATCATGCGGTATCACTTTGGCTATTCTACTTGCCTATTTACCACATATGCCATAAATATGAAGAATCTTAAATGGAGTTGTTGGTATTACTCCTCGCGCATGTATGGCAGGATCCTATCGGCTGTTAAGTGCAGTTTCTCTACAACATCCGTAGGTATAGCAAATGTCGGATGAATCTGTCGAATCCCTTGATACTCTGGATGCCGTTTTTTTTCTCGTTCAAAATACCCAAGCATACAAAGTCCAGCGATACCAAAGAAAGTGTGGAATACATCTGCCACATTTCCAGGTCGGTCGGCAATACCTCCATCTTCGACATCTTGACACGCTAGAATGTAATTAATGAGTTTTTCTTTGCTAATCCAGTCAATTTTTCCTATCATGATAAGTGACGATATGTTCCACCAACTATAGCACACATCAGCCTGCTTCTCAGGTCGGCCATTCAGACCTCCTGAGTCACATTGCCGTTCACATAGCCACCACCCCAGTAGTTCTTCATCCACATATTCTTCTAAGGCGAATCCCAGCGATAGCGCACCTACAGCGGTAAAAATGTGGCCACCGTGCGATTCGCAGCCTGGAATGTTACCAAAACCACCGTCAAAGTTGCGGCACGTGCCGATATAGGCCATGGCACTCTCCACGTCCACGAGCTCCAGCTTGTCCAATATCTTCAATGCCAAAAGTGAACAGTATGTAAACTTGGTATCAATTTCTTTCCACTCGTCACCGGCAAAAGATCCGTTGGGCTGCTGCAATGACGCTACGTAGCTTGCGCACTCATGACGTTTGATCCGGTCTAGCGCGCCTAGCATAGCCAGCACTAGCAAAGCGTGTAACGTGTAGAGCAGATGGCGATCGTGGCCCACGTTACCAGAAAATCCTCCTTCTGGGTGCTCACACTGCAATACCCAGTCCACAATCTCGGCTGGTTCCATATCTGCCTCACGGTTTAGCAGTGCCATGGCCCCTACGCCCCAATACAGACCGCTCACGCGCATATGCTCCGTCATACAAGATTCGAAATCTTCTGTCTTGTTTTTGAGTCCTACAAGATACTTTACGTGCAACGCGAGGTTGAACGCCGGCGGCTGTAACTGAATTTCGTCTTTGGAGCTCATATGATTATGCTAAGAATCGTCTTCTTGTTAACATACAATAGACACAAACTCCGTTACTTTAAATTTAAATGTAAACTGACAGCAAATGAAAAGCGATCTCATGACAATGACTGGTAATACTGTGTCAGACTTTTTTAATGATTTCTTTTCCACTGCAGAAATGATCTCAGAAGCAGAAATTGCATGGTGCATTCATGCAGTTTTTTTGTCGTGATTGTAAGTAATCGTTTCTTTTCCTTGAGTTTCAATTGAAGACTACGTTGCTGCTGCATAGCTCTCTTCAAAGAAAGAACGGCTTCTTCAAGCAGCTCGATGTTAGAGCTGTTGAGCTGTTTTCGATCGTTTTCACTCCTCACAATATCTGTGCCAGTTTTGACACCCGAAGCCGCACTTGACGATAGAACAGTCACTATCTTGGGCATTGTTGGTTCATTATTTGCCCTTTGCATCATTTTAGGACCAAGAGTTTGGCTGAATTTATTTACTGAACAAGAAATTCCCAACGAGCTTAGACCCTGTAAAATACCCATAGAAGCAGAAAGTAAGTCACGCGACTGAAACACTCTGGCTCGAGCAGAAGGTGAAAGAGCCTGAAAGGCTGTGGCGAAAGTCCACGCAGCCTCAACTAACTTTTGTTGGCCGGTGGTGCGGCGTTCCATTTCCTCAATCAAACGCTGATTTAAGCCAACGAGATCCTTGAGGTCAGCACATTTTCTCTGCACTACCTTGAGCTGATTACTTTGCTTAGCATACTGAGCAATTCTGCAATCTGCAGCCACTTTCCAGCCGCCGACCTTCAATTTGATCTCAATCAAGTACTTTGTCAATTCATCACTTCCACAATCAAGTGAATACTTCGCTTGTTCACTAACTTCGCCCTCCAAAGTCTTGCGCGGTGATTCACATAGTGAACGGATCAGATGGATGCAACTAGCCAAAGCCGAAACCAAAGTTGGCGAAGCAGATGACCTTGTGTAATATCGAAATGCTTGAGCATGGGATCTCCACTTCGCTAAACACTGAGCTTGTATGCTTCGTAGAAGCTCTTTTGATAATCGTCGTGCCATAACAGTACTGAGGTTTTGCAGCTTGTCGAGTCGACGATTTGTCATCGTTGTTATCAGTTTGTGCCAGGTGAGCAGATGAATGGTTGTCGATTGCTTTAAATCTACAAATGGTTCATCATTGCTGACCATGGCAGTGTCGGTAGGCATTATTCTCTGGCTTATATCAAAAAATTGCGGCTCTTCTGATGAAATAACTGAATCTAACCACGTTGGCTGAGAATTCGAAAGTGCAAATACCGAGGAGCTGCTAAAATCCTCTTTGTGAATAACAATTTTTGGAGATGCTATATTGTCTCCATCATTTTCAGACCCACAAAAAGCTTTGCGCTCAGCTAGACATAATCGTAAAGCCTCTAATTGTTTCTCCGCTGCACTCATCTTCTTCAATGTCATCACAAGTCGTTCCGACAACTGATAGAAAACACGTTCTGTTCCTCGTTGACAAGTCATAAGCATCTCACTAAACACACGCTGTTGCAGCTCTGGACGAGCTTGCAACGTTTGCACTAGCTGAAGTAGTGTTCGCTTCTCGTTCTCAAGACTGCGGCGTTCTCGCTCCATTGATCGATGTCGCTCTGTCATCATTAAAATCTCGTTCTTTAGCGCGTTCTCTTGATCATACAGCTTTAAACACTTTGTTTCACACTCCAAACTAAGCATTTCAATCTTTTCCTTGAGCCCAGATTGCTCCTCATGTAGACTCTGCACCTGATTTTTCAATTTAAAATTGTCTTCATCAAGTGAATCGCATTTAGTTACCCACATCTCCAGTTCCGTCTTAGACTGATCGAGCTCATTGGATAAGTCTGTTGCACGCGCACGCTGCTCTTGTATTGTAGTCGTTAATTTGCTCTGTATAGCTTTCTGCCTCGTTAATTCTTGCTCATGTATCACGCACTTTTTGATAACGGTGTCGAGCTCATGCTGCATTCGCTTCACGTCCAAGCTGCGCGTAGTGTCAAACGCTAACTTCGCCTCCTTTGCGTCTGCCAGCGCTTGTCCTAACCGAGTGCACTCGAATTGTGTTGACACGTGTTCTACTTTCAATGCATCCAATGTCTCTCGCGTCTGTTTCAATTCATCAACTTGCGATACCGCCGTTTCTCTTTCTATCTGCTGCAAGCTTGCAAGGAGCTCCTTTCCCTGTTGAAGCTCTTCGAAGCCCTTTTCAAGGCGTTGGTTTTTACGCTTGCACTCATCAAGTGATCCAAGAAGTCTCTCAACTTCATTTGCTGATGTGCACTTCTCCTCCTTAATTGCGTCGAGGCGACGCTGTAAGTCACCTAACTCAATCCTCAAATCAGCAATAATCACACCCTTTTCCTGAAGCTCAGCGGTACGTGCCACGATTTCATGCTCCATCCCAGTCACCGTAGCGTAAACGTCGTTGAGCGCACCATCTCGCTCTTTAACGAGCGCCTCCCATTTTTGCGCAGCTTCGTACTGATCTTTTATTTGACACTGCAGCTTCGTTATTGATTGGAATGTACTGGAGTGTGTGACCTGCAGATCATTTAACTTTTGTACAGTCGCTAGCTTCTCGCTGACTTCAAAATCATACTTACTCTTGAGGTCATCAAACTTTTGCTTCACATAAGCCTTCTGCTCTTGCATGATATTAAGCTGTTCTTGAAGCATCTGAAGGCTACGCTCGGAAGTGCGTTGCTCCGAGTCGCTCAGATTTTGAAGATCATGCTTTTCTTGCGTCACTTTTATGATCGTTTGGCGTAATTCTTCTTGTTTTTGCTTCGCTAAAAGAAGAGCAGATGACAACGCAGAATTTTCCTGCTGCTGATGATTTCGCTCCTTCTCAGCTTGAAGCAACGAGTCTTCATCTCTCTCAGCTTGTGCACGTAGTTGTTTGCATTGTGACCGAAGCGCAAAAAGTGATGCTGAGTTTTTTCGACATTCACCACATCTTTCGCTATGCACTTGTGTTCTTGAAAAGTCAGAGCTAATGGCACTGCGAGATAGCAGTGTATCACTGCTACGAGTTAAATTCACTATTGCATGCAAGTTGTCACCTTCCCGCTGTGTAGTGTGCGAAGTAGTAGAGGCGCTCTGCAGTGTCTTTTCAAGCCGCTGAATGTAGTTGTGAAGGATGTTCAGGTTCTCAACTTGATGTGACGAAAGTTGAGATCGCAACACTTTGATCGCCTCACTATAATTTTCTTGGAAGAATGATTGTGTGGATGTGCTGCCATACGAGCTGCTGTCTCTAAGTCTTTCATTGTCTGCGCGCAGCCGGATAATTTCCTTTTTTTGATCATCAATTGTCTCCCACGCAAATTGCAACGAAGCCTCATTGTTTTCTGCCGAATCTAATTGCTGCTTCCTCTCTGGACTCTCGACATTTGATAACTCCTCGAGAAAATCGTTTCGTAGCATTATCTGCAATTCGTTTAATTGTTGTTCGTCACCCGCTGCAATGCAAACTTTGCTACGGACCTGGCGTCAGTCCATGAAATTGTAAGTAAATTAAAAAACGTCATAAATCAGTGTTTACCCACATACCACTTCCTCATCCTTTTGCAGATGACCATACAACTGACGCATGATTTCAACACACTCTACTTCATGCATAACCATGTTTTCTTTCTCTTCTATTCGCAGCTTCATCAAGCTTACCAATAATTCCTGAATAATTGCTTCAGCTACCAACTGACGTGGAGATTCCGAGCTCCAATCTTTGTCTTCCCGTCCATCAAGAGTCTATTAAGGAAAAAATGTAAATTAGCCCGTTTTCTCAACTTCGAAATGATAATTATTGACACTTTACGGAATGTTTCAGACGTCTCATCCACTGCTCACAGACGTCAATTATTACTTCAAACAGATTGTTGTTGCTGCTCTTTGAACGCCGGCGACTGAGACTCTGATTCCATTCGTTTGACGCAGCGATGCGAGTACTCATCATCTCTTTACGTTCGAGAAATGCAGCGATCTGCTGCAATAGTCGCAGTAAAATATCCCTGCCACGGTCTTCAGAAGATGATGATGAGCTTGAAGATTCGTAAGGATCCGATCCATCCTGGTTGTTCTGAACTCGTGATGACTGCAGCCGAACACCAGAGCGTGCCAATATTCTATCCATGGCTTCTCGCGACTTTCGTCTTCCGCTTGATCGTTTCGCACCTTTGCTGTAACCGATAAACAGCATCAACAGAAGAATGATTGTTAAACGTGTGAAAAACTGTACACGCACCCCAAAACTTTATAAGCTTTTTGAAAAACATATATAACCTCGGTACGATCCTCCTGCAGCCTTACTATAAGATTCAGGATAGCGTCCTTGAAAATCCCACTTTAATGAAAATCTCAATTTTTGATTATATGTACAGCTCTATTCACCCATTTTGAGTTTGTAAGGTCTCGCATCAAAGAAGACATGATGTTTGTTAATGTTTCTGGTAGTACTCAACAGGACACACGTTGACGTGAGTGTGAATTTCGGTGGCTTTGGTGAGAAATGTAATTTATCAGTTATATTACAACTGGTCACTTGACGGATAATTTATCTTTTAAAACCCAAGTGATTTAAAAAACACACAATTTGCAAACACCGCGCGCTGCGGGTTCATGGGCCGAAAAAAGGGAAAGAAGAAAGGTATAAATGCAACACGCATACTACTCATATGACATATACATGTAATTGTTCATTTATGACATGTAGATGCTGTTGCCTCGGATCTTCCGATTGTCAATGACACAGCTACTCTGACTAAAGCCCGCGAACTCCAGGAGCAGGAGCTGGAGGTCCTTGAGGCAATTTTTGACCGTGATCTCATCAATCATAGCCCTACACCGCTATACTCACATATCTTTACAATCCGTCTACTCTGTGAGGCAACACCGGGTTCAGCCACGACAGCTGAGGTGTTGCTGCACATCGACTTTCCAAAAGCCTATCCACTCAAGCAGCCGCCAAACATCACAGTGGAAGCCAAGCACGGATTATCCGACATTGAAACAATAAATTTACATAATAGTATGTCGGATTTTGCGCTAGAGAAGGTTGGAGATGCTGTAGTTTACGACCTCGTGGTCTTCGCGACCGATTTTATTCAAGACCATCTCAAAGACCAATCATCGTTTTTTGATCAGATGATGGCACGTCAACAAGATATTCAGTTGGAAGAAAAAATGGCTCAAGATGCTTTTTTGCAGCGCCAGGAGGAGCAGGCAATGGCCAAAAATGAAGAGATTTTGGCATTTATGGAAGCTGAAAGAAAAAAAAGAGAAGCGATCAAATCCAGACGAAGACGGAGAAAAAATCGATTGAGTATCAATGGTGAGTCGTCCGATAGTGAAAGGGAAATTCAAGAAAATGTGGAGATATTGCCAGATTTCAACGAACGACATACAGATACGATCATGACGAGAACGTCGTCGAGCTGTTCTGTTGCGGAATCAGATGTGTCGATACTGGACGCTGGACTTGCGCCAAAGCAGTATCGCTCGAGGTATCAAGGAGATTTTAAAGAGCTTGGACTTTTGGGCCGTGGGGGAGGTGGTGAGGTAGTAAAAGTGCAAAATCGATTAGACCGACAGCTTTATGCAATTAAAAAAGTAAAACTTGACCCAGATGATAAGACGATGAAGAAGAAAATTCTGCGAGAAGTTAAGACAATTTCACGGATGCAGCATCGACATATCGTTCGATATTTTCAAGCTTGGATCGAGGGCGAATATGGAACGTCAAGTGACGATGAAAATGATATTTGCCTTGTGGACAGTGATTCTAGCGATGACGATAGCAAGCAAAGCGATACTTCAATGAGAGGGGAAAAAAATGTTTTTCTTGAAACAAGCCTATCGTCGGATGAGCTGGGGTCAATGATCTCGTCAGATGAAGATGACTGGCTAGGCACATTAGGCCGCAGTGCAGGACTGCTGTCGACGTCAGCTCGCAGTTTTCATAGCAATGGTCTCTCGTTTCAGATTTCTTCTCATCAGTCTATGTCTAGCAAGTATCGAGATGATACTGAGTGGGAGGCGCTGGAAGAAGCCCCAGAGAACGACAAGGACAACTCCAGTGAGGCCAATGGTGAAATTCTCGCACCTGGAAAAATGCGCAAGCTCGAAAAATTGTACATTCAGATGGAATATTGCAAAGGAAATGCGCTTCGAGAAGTAATTGATAAAGAGGGTCTGTGGAAAAATCCAGACAAAATTTGGACACTATTCCGGCAGATACTGGAAGCGCTTGTGTATATTCATCGCCAAGGCATTATTCATCGCGATGTCAAACCACCGAACATTTTTCTTGACTCGGAAGGTATTGTCAAGTTGGGGGACTTTGGTCTTGCTGTTCGACCCCCCAAAATAATGGAAGATGAAAATCGCAACAGCGAATTAAACTCTTCGGGAGAAAATGCAACAAAGGATATTATGTCCGAGTCAGATGGCTCTTCAGCTGCTGAGCTATATAGGCGGTTAAAGGTGGAGCATTTGGAAAGCACTCAAGTGGGCAAACCAATTGGACAGACTGCCAATCTCATGACGACAATGTCGGCTGGTGTGGACGGAAATATTACTGCGGGCGTTGGGACAGCTTTTTACCGAGCACCAGAACAGGAACGAGAAGGTCAGCGATACAACCAGAAGGTGGACTTGTATTCGTTAGGAATTCTGTTTTTTGAAATGTGGTCGCCACCATTTACAACACTAATGGAACGCGCACTAGCGCTTACTGCCTTGAGGGAGCTGGAGCTTCCAGAAACTTTTCGAGCTCCCGACGATGTCAAAAAGATCATTTTGTGGCTTTGTGACCGTGATCCTTCCAAACGGCCAGATGCAAAGGAGCTGTTGGCAAGTTCCTTGCTGCCCGCAAAGATAGAAGTGGAAGGATCGTATCTTCGCGAGGCGCTAGACACTCTTGCCAACCCGCAGGGGAAGTTTTTCGGGCAATTGATTGGTGCGCTAATTTCCCAGGAGCCTCTTGTCCACGATGATTACACGTACGATCACCTTGAATCAGTCAAGATGCGAAACTATGAAGTGCAGTTGCGCACAAAAACCTATGTCTGCAGTGTGCTGCAAGTTCGTCTGTTGTTATGCTGTATTTTATTTATTCGCTAAAGCTAACTCACATGTTGATTGTTATACTTACAGAATATATTTCAGTGTCATGGAGCTGTGGAAATGTCAACACCACTGCTGATGCCCCGTCTATCGGCTCAGACGTTTCACGGTGTCAGCTTTAGCGCTTCACCGAGCGCATCAGTGGTCCTAGATAGTAATGGAGTGGCAGTTGCGTTACCCTTTGATCTGACCGAGAGACTTGCTCGCTTTGTTGCCCGGCACAACGTGTCACGACTGAAGAGCTACCAATTTGACCGAGTATTTCGGAAAAGCATCGGTGGTGGCCACCCCCGTGAATTTACCGAGTCGGATTTTGACATAATCTTGAATGAGAAAAGCCATTCTCCTGTTCTGGAGCTTGAAGGACTTGAAGTCGTGTCAAGCGTAATCAAAGCTTTGCCAAGCTCGCTTGGTTCATATTATCTACGTTTTAATGACGCTCGCATAACGCGCGGTATTCTTGATCTTTGCCGCGTTCCCGGCAGTGCGCGTCGCGAGGTATTGCATCTCCTATCCAACGAAATATCGTATAATGTACACGCTGGTCCGCCATCCAAACTAGCCCCAAGCTTAAAATCGAGTCATTATAAATTTTGTGCAAAGAGATTGAAGCATTTTGGTGCGTCAGCAAGCGTTATTGACGCATTAAAACCGTTCTTTATGTTACCAGAGGATTGTGCCACGTCGCTTGATACGATCCAACTGGAAGTGCAGAACCTATTTGCAAAGGATCGAGATCGTTTTGACTCGACCACAAATATTGATGGTGATCCTGGTGCTTTCTCTTCTGTCGACCAGAAGCAGGTTCAAAAGCGAGATTTACAATTACGACGTATGATTAAGGACGTTGGTGAAGGCCTGAAGTCTTTACGCTCTATACTACAGAGTATGCACTTCCTTCAGATGTCTGGACCGGTGTGCATACGGCTAGACTTGGGGTTGAGTCCGCGTCCTGAGCGATATACATCTGGATTCATATTCCAGGCGATTTTGCTAGATGAATCGTTGTGCGGTGAGCAGAGCGGTGATCAAACAGATTCACTGATAGTAGCGGCAAAAGATAACCAGAATATCATCGCAGAGGGTGGACGCTATGACGCTTTGGTCTCTCGCTTTCAGCTTACGACTGCTTACGTCAAAGGCTCGGCAGTAGCTGCAATGGGTGTGCGCTTTGCCGTTGACAAGATTGTATCTATACTCGTTGTACCCATGCGTCTCGCCTTGCTTGATACCAAATTTTCGGCATCAGACGTGCTCACAGGTGGTCGCAAGGTCCTAGTCTGCTCAACAGGCGATGCATCCGATACGATTATGTTTCGATTGCACATCGCGAGACTGTTGTGGGGTCATGGCATTGGCGTAGAGTATCTCCATCCCGAATTGGTGCATATAGAAGACTTGGAAGACTACTGCGCACAGCAAAATATGCTCTGGATGATCATTGTTCACAAGCACTTGATACAAGAGAAGCAACAGGTGAAGATTCGTGCGGTGAAAAGCCATTCAGAGGCTGACGTGATCATGAATGTGGTTGCGCTTCCGGAATACATCAGCGAGTTGCTTGTTAATGTGAACAGAAGCTATCATGGCGAGTCAACAACTGGAGTTGGACGTAATCACTTTGGAGACGGCAACAATTGCAACAATAGTAGTGGAAAATGTGTATCGACAGGTAACACGTTGCAGCCATTCTTTGATGTAAAGGTGGTTGATGCAAAGTACCAGTCGAGGGATCGAAATTACCGTAACTATCAACTTGACACACAAAAGGTCCAGCGCCGTGTATCCAAGTGGATCTCTTCTAGCTTTTCATCGCGCGGGGATGAAGCCATGAAGGTGCTTTCTATTGATTTGCCATTTGCTTTGGTACGTGAAATGTCTACAGCTTTAATGAGGTCTGGTAGCGATGCCATCGACAGTGTTTGTGCTAGCAACCCAAGGTTTCGAAAGCAGCTGAAGTATACGATGGAAGAGCTCATATCTCTCATTCCAGAGTCAAATTCACGCGGCGTCGGGCGTGAACGATACGTGCTGCTGCACAGTATGGTGGACGATCGATACGATATGATGTCACTTGCCCCACCATCCAAATGTAATAGTCGTAAGAGATAGCACTGAAAGATTTTGTAGGAATTCGGATCCAACATGTACAGAAAGACACAAATTGTTTATTCCAGGTATCCATCCATTTCTGCACTATTCATTGGCAGAATAACAACTTAATAGGAAAGAATGTACTGGCAGATTAAGTAACATGAGGCTGCAAAATGCCATTAAGAAAGTCTGCATCTTAAATAATAGGGGGTTGAAATCAGATAACAGCGAAGATGGTTACCAAACAATACAATACGTAAGAAAGGTGCGGCACAGCGTCTACCAAAACATTGCAGACGAAACAAGGAAGATCAATTTACATGTTCCGAGTAACAGTCGGTTGTCAAACGCGCTAGTATTTCGTATGGTGAATGCGTGTTGAGAGAACCTAAATTTGTTTATGAGAGGTTGGGCATGCGCATGTATCAGATAGCGGAATTTCTGTTTGAGTTTTATTGACGCGCATACCAGCAAGAAGCAGTACTCTTAAGAATAATATTATCATGTTTTTTGGTATGGGTTACTGTGCACTTTGCACACGAGAAGCTTTGATTTACGGAGTATGCTCTTGCAAAGGCACATAAGTTGAGTTCGTGCGCTCCGCCCAGGAGCGAAACCAAAATTAGTAGTATCTTGTTTGCTCTAATTTTTTATACCTGGCCCGATACCCAAAGGATCCGAATCAAGGACGCCGGAGATAGGTCACTAAAGTGGACGAGCAATCACACCCCTGTGGTGTGTCCGCCATGCCAACCCGCACCCAATTGGGAGTGTGATTATTGGGTTGGAGGTATAATGGTCCGGTCCCAAAATTGGTCGGATAGCGACCAGCATTCCGCGTTAGAATAAGCTTAATCCTAGCATGAGGGTTCCGGGTTCTTTAAATTCCGATTATGATATTTGACCATGATATGTTATTTTGGCACTTCGGTTTTTGTTTTAATGAACAACAATAGCAGTGCAGTACTACCTCCTTTGTCAACATTAAAGCTGTACTGGTGTCGCGATGATTTTGTCGTCTCAAACCAGCGCACACAAAATGAGATTCTCATGGACATGAAGTGTGCCAGGAGTATGTTACCTACTTTGCCACCTTTCATGAGCACACAACACTTTGAGAAGCCTCTCTCCATTCAACTCTCATGGCTCAGCCATCTCTGGAAGCGCCAAAACGCATTTGACTTGATATCTTAGCTGTTGATAACGTGACGAGCGTTTTGATGCAATAATATTGCCGCTGCGTCAATCTGATCGTCTGGTCGAATCAGATTGCTGTAGCATGTCTGGAAGCGTCAAAAACCATTTGACTTGATATATCAGCTGCAGCGGGGATGCCGTAGCTTTGCGCTTTGAGGAAGCGTAAGTTAGGTCACCGACCTCTCCTTCTATATTTGGAACAAGTACGAGTTTAGCGGATCGCAATCCGCTTACTCCAAGGGTAATTTTTGCCTTAACCCACGTCTAATTAACTCTTCCGTTGAGACCGACTTTATTTTTTATCTGCGGTAAAGCCGCCTAATTTTAAGTGTATAGATTTTCCTAAATATGTATAGTAAAATCTAAATACATGCATAACTACTGGCTATCCAGCCCCGTACCGTATTTTGTTTGGGTGTGGTCACACCATGACCATCTGGTGTGACACAAACACCTGTAACCAGGGTATGTGTAATCCCGTTACACGCGCCATGAAATTAATTGATTCAAATATTGCTTTACATGACAAATGACTACTTACAAGGGGACAATTTGGAGTCATGGACGCATTCTTTTGCTCAAAGGATAAAGTGTCGGTGTCAAGCGAGTCAACCTTCCCACTAGGCACCAACCTTGTGCACTAGAGAGGCTAAGCGGCGTAATGCATGATAATAATCGGCTAGATAAAGAAGGAAATGCTGCAGAATCGCATAGCGGTTAAACTCGATCAGTGCCTTTCTTCATAATCGCTTTTACTATCTACTAGCTATGAAAGACAGCAGTATCCCTCTCGCTATGACAAGGTTTCTCCTAACGATACACTCCGGCAGGATCTGGTTGCGCCTCTGTGAGTATTCTCGCCGGCGGTTTTTGACGCAGCTGTTAGGTCGCATATCGTGCTTATACAAAAGTCCAGTTCGACAAAATATTCGTCCATAAACGTGCAAAGCATAGTAATGATCAGATGTGGTCCGATGCATCAAACATTTTCAACCGGTACGTAGATGTATACACTGAAAAGGCTGTTTGTGAACATAGACACGTGTGTCGGAGGCGCAAACGAAATATGGTTCAATTCTGTTACACGGTCTGCATGCTAATTCCAACTAACCAGAACCATTGTTCTGGAATTACTTAAGGAGGTGGTTTGGTGCGGCCACCATTCTACTACAAACTAAACCATCTTCTTCAAAATGATGCTTAATGGTCATAACGGAGCCGAAGAGGAGGCTTTCAAAGCTGTACAAAGAATCATGTGTAACTTTATTCTGGCTATCCGAGTCCGGATTGACAAAATTATGCCGTCTGTGACGTGTAAGATTTTGCAAAAGCTGTTTTACACTTCAAGAAAATGCTGGTGAACATGAACGCGAGCTCATGTCTCGGTCTTGCCCACCGGCCTGGAGAAACAGAGTAGAAGTAACTGGCGCACGACAGACACCTAAGTGCAAAGAGAGACTACATTGTCAAGTTATGGGCACCTACTTGACTCTCATCAACATATGATCATACGATTATGCATCCTTGCGCTCAGCGACTTCGTCAACCCTCTATATAACAGAATATTAAGATGATTTTATATGTCTGACAAGTTACCCGCCGAGTTCGAATTCAAGATAGACAACTTCATGTTGTGGATTATGCTCTTTTGCATCTCCAAGACTATGAGTTGTTACATGTCACGAAAATGACTTCGTCAATTCAGCAGGTTTGACCAGCTTTTGCTGAATTCTCTTGTTGCTGTCAGCAAATCGTTAACAGTGAGGATACAATCAATCTCAACATTTTCGTCATTTGTCACTTATTACGGTGAAGGATCAAGGTTCCTGCTCTACATCGAAGTCTTGGCAAATTTTGATTAATGAGCTAAGCACCAAAATTAACATGCTGATTGTTGAGTCTCCACAGACAGGTGGTCTGTCAGAATCTCCGAACTATCGCGGTAGGACATGATACTTATCCAAGATGCCATTAATAGTCGACTTTTGAATGTAGTGCACGACTCTTTAGACTTCACTCATCCGTCTATGAATGGTTTTCACCTGCTCGACGAGTTCCGCCAGCGACTAAGCACCGTATTGTTCATATATAGAAGGTGGTAGCTTAGTTATAATGAACGTAATGCCTTACCTTCAGTTGTCTCGTACGAGTGGGATCGTGATATGACATTAGCTAGCCCGTGTAGAGTACAAGACGTATTTGCATTCTCTTCAGGATTATACGCGTGTGACTAACACCTATTTTGGCTACGACCTCGTACACACAAATGTCTTTTTGACACCACACAAATTGGCCCAGCTTTAGTTGGGAAGGGCTGTAGATTCAATTTGATTTTCTCAAAGCAACGTAAAATGCGGTATCGCATATTTTATTTCAATGAGTTCAAGCAAAATACACCGAGTGCGCGACGTCATGGGTAGATAGTCAAGATAGATAAGAGCGATACACCGATGGCACAGTCAAGCAAAATATACCTTAATATGTATTGGATAATTATTTTTTTTACAGTGCTGAGAATTGAAATGTCTGCGGTATATCAGACTAAGCCGCGTCCACGCTACATCGAGCGTTCATGATCAGAAGGCGCATCCAAACCTGGAAATGACCGCCATGTAATCTTATTGAAGAGAGCCGACTTGCTGCCATAGCTAATAAAAATTGAGGAAGCCAACCGCGAGAAAATTGCCTTCTTGTGAATCTGCTTGATGAGCGAGGTAGCCCACTTTCATGTGGAATATTGACAGGGCTAGTGAACACGAACCGAAGTCGAGTTTATCGACTACCACGTTCAGTCCTTTCTTCTTTTCGTTCCGCTCGTCTCTATAACGAAGCTGTCCTAATTGTCACAGTGAAGCTAGTCGCCTTTCTTGATTGCCTCTGTCTCTTCTGCAAAAATACAGAAGCTGAAAAGCGCACCAATGTCGGGCGTATCAAGGGTTAGACTTA
>NW_020189977.1:113761-113879 GCF_900000015.1 Plasmopara halstedii | reverse complement strand
CAGCGAACTTCGACCACTAGACACGCCAATTGCAATTTCAGTTGCGAACGGTGGAAAACTCTTGGCGGCAGGGGTCGGCACAATTCGCGTAACGTTAGAGAATTTCAAGCTGATTCGC
>NW_020189977.1:113347-113751 GCF_900000015.1 Plasmopara halstedii | reverse complement strand
ACGGCGTGTAGCCGGTAGACGAATGCACTGCATTGTTCAGTGCAAACTCTACGAGTGGTATCATGGCGCTCCAGCGCCTCGGCGTCTCAGCGCAGACACTGTGAAGAACGTCTTCGACGACGCGATTCACCCTTTCGGTTTGACCATCGGTCTGCGGATGATCCGCTGTCGATATATCTAACTTGGTGCCGAGCGCCTCAAAGATAGTCAACCAAAATTTTTTCGTAAAACGGGGGTTTCTATCAGAGACAATCGACTCGGGGAGTCCGTGTTGACGGAAAACACGATCCACGAACAGCGTTGCTGTACCGACTCCGTCGATGGTGTCTGGCACCGCCGTCAAATGAACCATCTTGCTCAACCGGTCGATTAATACCACAACACCCGTGTTGCCCGCCGAATTG
>NW_020189977.1:102796-103129 GCF_900000015.1 Plasmopara halstedii | reverse complement strand
CGTGCAAAGCACGACGCAGGGATGGTACGTGAGAGCAAGTCTCCCCATTTGACACCCATGTTTTGTGGTCGGAAGCCGAACGGCAAGTGGCGTATCGTTCATGCTTACAATAAGCTTAACGCTGCCACCATTCCGGCACAAACGTCAATTCCTAGAAAGGATGTTCTTCAGAACAACATGGTGGGATGTACGAAGTACAGTGCTTTCGACTTGGTCGATGGGTATTACCGATTGCTCATGAGAACGAGTGAAATTCCGCTAACAGTGGTGAGCACTCCGAGCGGCATGCTGTGGGAGTGGCTGGTGATGTCCCAAGGGCTGTCAAATGCACCG
>NW_020189977.1:102091-102786 GCF_900000015.1 Plasmopara halstedii | reverse complement strand
GCAGAAGAGATTCTCTTTTTAGGGTGCTTTATTGGGAAGCGTGGCCTTCGAGCGGATCATGCTAAGGTCATGGCCATTGTAGATTGGACGGCTACAAAGAACCAGAAGGACTTGCGTAAGGGGCTTGTTCTCGCCAACTACTTGCACAAGTACAGCGTAAATTACGCAGAAATGACCCAGCCATTATCCAATCTCCTTAAAAAGGATGCGGAATGGTGTTGGAACACAGAACATCAGGAACCTTTTGAGGGGTCAAAGACAGACTCCTGCATGCACCAATACTGGCGCTGCCAGACCCTGATCGTCCTTTCAGAGTCGTCTGTGACGCTTCGGACTTTGCCATTTGCTGTGCACTGCTTCAAGCAGACGCCAAGGGGCGAGATCGGGTGATCGCGTTCGAATCTCGACAGCTCAAAGCTGCAAAGAATAACTACCCAGTTCATGACAAGGAGGTACTTGCGATGAAGTGTACACTTGTCAAGTTCAGGGTCCACCTGCTCGGCTCCAAGCCGTTTGTGATCTACATAGATCATGCACCATTACGCACTGCGACTTAGTCGCCCCACCTCTCGCAGAGGATGGCTAGATGGGTATTCTTCTCTGCGGAGTTTAACTCTGAGGTGAAGTATGAGCCGGGAAAGCAGAATGCTGTGGCTGACGCGTTGTCACGCAGACCAGACTATGTGCTTGCTCAT
>NW_020189977.1:101627-101931 GCF_900000015.1 Plasmopara halstedii | reverse complement strand
GCGGGTGATGAGATGTGTGTAGCGTTGCTACGGGCTCTAGGGAGCAAGGAGTTTGAAACTCGGACAAAAAATTGTCACAAAGACTGCGTGCACGATTGCACCGATTCTCGTTGGATAACGGGCTGCTGCACTATAGCACCGATTAATCGATTACACCACGAATTGTGTTTCCTCACGATGAGGAATTAAAATGCAGCATCCTCTATGAGGCGCACGACAAGCCACTCAGTGGTTATCTCGGTCGTGAGAAAACGTACAACTCTGTGAGTCACTACTATTGGTGGCTCAAGCTGTACAAATGGAT
>NW_020189977.1:100763-101617 GCF_900000015.1 Plasmopara halstedii | reverse complement strand
GCAGCTTACGGCATACAAATGTCCCGCCTTGCTCCAGCAAATTCATCGTATGTGGTTCGAAGATGTAGCGGCACAACGATCGTGCTAGTGGGTTTATATCACACGAACCGAGAAGTTTTTGCATCTTCGTGTGATTTGTCAGCCACTTCCGCCAATTCGTTCGAGCGATCGCTTGCACCGCCAATTCTGAAGCATAGACACTTTCGTACTTTAGATACGGTTCTTGGCTGTGGATGTGAATGAAAGTCCCAATCGGGTTCATCTCAGAGTACATAGTCACCAACATAATATAGTCATTGAGAGAAAAACTATGGCATGCCGACATCAGTAGATCTTGCGGGTCTGTTTGGATGTCTTGCAATACTAGACGAGGCACACCACCAAAATAGTTAAACCGATTCTCCCACACTTTGTTTGCATCTGGATATAAGGAAGCGATGGTACGAAGTTCTTCTTTTGTCCACAATGGCATGTAGAGTACATCTGGAGTTGGCACAAGCTTCTTGAACTCACTAATATAATTCCATCGCAGTGTGCTTACGAGCAAAACCGAGCATTCACGGATGGGAAATCCGGCAATCCTTGTTGGGTCCACCGAATCCATAAGACACCACAAATCATACGACCAGAATTGCCGATTGCCTGAAAAAGGCAATTTCCCGCACTCCATCATGGTGAAACCATCAAAGTAGATCGCTGGTTTTACGGTCATAAGCAGCACTCGTTTCTTCTCCTTTATCAACTTCCACATCACGTAGTATATAGACAATGAATTTCCTATCCCAGGCGTGCCAGTGATGACTGCATACTTGACCATGCCTGGGTCTGCATTTGATAGAGCTTGAGTAGCAATC
>NW_020189977.1:100560-100753 GCF_900000015.1 Plasmopara halstedii | reverse complement strand
CTCATTTGGCGGCGGTGCCAGACACCATCGACGGGGTCGGTACAGCAACGCTGTTTGTGGATCGTGTTCTCCGACAACACGGACTCGCAGAGTCGATTGTCTCTGATAGAGACCCCCCGTTTCACGGGAAAATTTTGGTCGACTATCTTCAAGGTGCTAGATACCAAGTTGGATACGTCGATAGCGGATCATT
>NW_020189977.1:100018-100550 GCF_900000015.1 Plasmopara halstedii | reverse complement strand
TTAGACTTGTATTCAAGTATGGCCTCATCCTTGGTATGGCATGGTTGGAACACCATGATCCATGGATTGATTAAATGTCAAAGACCCTAGGCATTACGCGCACGTCTCTTGGTGGAGCTTTGGAAAGTCATGAATAGGAAGCAAAAGCACTATTGGCGCGGGCACTGGACCGGGAAGGTCAACGTGCTAGAGATCGGAGTATCCAATTTGAACACCGATGGCGTATTGTACAGAAGTCCCTAGCATGGCTCGCGGGCTGAACGTGGAGGGGCACATAATCCACTTAGCACTGCTCACGTATCGAAGCAGTCGCTGCATGCCAAGATTGGCATGGTCGGACGGGGTCTGAGGCATTGAAAGCGATGCCCCAGTGATGCACGTGGAGTGGCACGTAATCCACTGAGCACTGCTCACGTTACGAAACAGATGGTGCATGTCAAGAGTGGCATGGTCGGACGAGGTACCGAGGCATCTTGGGCAACGCCCTTCAGATGCGCGTGGAGTGGCACGGTATCCACTGGACGAAGACTGC
>NW_020189977.1:99250-100008 GCF_900000015.1 Plasmopara halstedii | reverse complement strand
CAAACCGAAAGGGTGAATCGCGTCATCGAAGACGTTCTTCGCAGCGTCTGTGCTGAGATGCCGAGGCGCCGGAGCGCCATGTTGCCACTCGTGGAGTTTGCACTGAACAATGCAGTGCATTCGTCTACCGGCTACACGCCGTTCTACGGGAACGGGCTGATTCACCCTCGCGTCGATGACTTTATATCTACCAGACTGAGTGTCCTACGACATTTTCGCGATGCGATGGCTGAAAGCCAAGACCTGCAGAAAGAATATGCAGATGAAAAAGGAAGAGGCAAAGTGGAAAGCTTTAGGGGACCCGGATTCATTGAATTCAAAAACCTGCCTACACATGCAGCCTCTGCTATCTTCAGGAAGAAGCTTCGTCTACGGTTTATCGGACCGTTTAAGATTGTGGCCAAGCGGGGCCTAGCGTATACGCTGAACCTTCCACAACGGATGCGCATCCTCCCGGTGTTTTACGTGGGCTTGCTAAAGCCGTACCGGGATCTGGCGCAAGTGAACGCGTAAGCGTTGGCGCCGGAGCGGATCCCACGGGCCCGCGGACACCCAGAAATTGAACCAGCGACTGGTTCTGAGCACGGAGTGCAACAACCTTCATTTCCAATTGAGCCACGTTCCACCGTTGCCTGCAGCGATGCATTCACCTGCTCCAAGGCTAGGAGCCGCTCCGACAAAGAGCGGTAGTCCTCAAAGCGAGGCAACTTGCGCACGACGTACTTTCAATCGTCGATAGCGTCCGCACCGCGATATGC
>NW_020189977.1:98356-99240 GCF_900000015.1 Plasmopara halstedii | reverse complement strand
ACCAGACTGAGTGTCCTACGACACGTTCGCGATGCGATGGCTTAAAGCCAAGACCTGCGGAAAGAATATGCAGATGAATAAGGGAGAGGCAAAGTGGAAAGCTTTAAAGTCGGGAACCTAATTTTATCAAATTTCAAAAAGTTGCCTACGCATGCAGCCTCTGCTATCTTAGAACAAAGCTTCCTCCACGGTTTATCGACCGTTTAAGGTTGTGGCCAAGCGGGGTCTAGCGTACACCCTAAACCTTTCCCGCACCCACCCGGTGTTTTACGTGGGTTTGCTCAAGCCGTATTGGTATCCGGCGCATGTGAACGCGGAAGCGTTGGCGCCGTAGCGGATCCCACGGGCCCTCGGCCACCCAGAAACTGAACCAGCAACTGGTTCTGAGCACGGAGTTCCAATGGAGCCAAGCGCCCCATGGTTGCCTGCAGCGACGCATTCGCCTACTCCACGGCTAGGAGTCGTTCCGACAGAGCGCGATAGTCCTCAAGGCGAGGCAGCCGGCGAATGATGCGCTCCAAATCATCAATAGCGTCCGCACAGCGATATGCTACTTCAGCATGACGCTCAGTGGAGCTCCGACCACGAAGGATTTCATCCTCAAGGGTTCGAAGAGCATCGCGAATCACCGGACGGCGGTCGACCCGGTCGTCACCGCCCGCCACCGAATCTTCTCGATGAGAACGGTGACGTCCACTATCACGTGGTAAGTCTAGTGAGACGACGTCGTCACCAGGGTCAGACCCAATATCTTGTGAAGTGGCGGGGACATCCAGAATACCCCGACTCCAAAAACTCGTAGGAGTTTGAGACGCCACTTGAACAAGATTGCCCAGATGCCGTGGACGCTTTTGATCAGAAAGATCAGAACGCCCACCACCTCC
>NW_020189977.1:96552-96803 GCF_900000015.1 Plasmopara halstedii | reverse complement strand
CAATTGTATCACATCTCGCGAATATTTTCTATTTGTATCACCTTTTGCAATAAACCCTTTATATATTGCAGTAAATATAAAAATGGGCTGCTAAATGGGTATATTTGAGTTAATTTCGTGCATATTGCAAGTTATAAAACACCATCGTCTTTCACAAATCAATAAACATTTTAATTTAGGGTACTAATTTTTACATTTAAAATTGGCCATAATAAACGCAATTGTTAAATCACACAAAAATGTACCAAGGT
>NW_020189977.1:96375-96542 GCF_900000015.1 Plasmopara halstedii | reverse complement strand
AGTATTGGTGCATGCAGGAGGCTGTCTTTGACCCCGTCAAATGCCTCCTGATGTTCGGCGTTCCAATACCATTCCGCATCCTTTTTAAGGAGACTGGATAATGGCCGGGCCATTTCTGCGTAGTTTACGCTATACTTGTGCAAGTAATTAGCAAGCCCAAGCCACTA
>NW_020189977.1:95677-96365 GCF_900000015.1 Plasmopara halstedii | reverse complement strand
CCCCGTGGAAATGCTCAAGTTGTACACTTCCGCATAGCTGCCATTCTGTAGGCTGCTCAACAGTCTTGGGCTCCACCTTCAGCAGAAACTGCTCTTTCATTGCTGGACTTCCACTTAGATCAAGCTTCTGAGAGCGCCAATCGATCACCGGATTGAACTTGCGCAACCACGGATTACCAAGGATGATATCATGGTTCTCCGACAACGGCCATTCAGTAAACTCGAGGTCTTCGAGCACTTTGTTGTCAAACTTGATCGTTTCTCGGCAACGGAATACTTTGCGAACTGGCGTAGTTTTGCCGTCAAACCGCTCGGCGGATACTTCGGGTTCCTTTATCTTGTTTCTTGCCAGACCCGGTCGAATGATGTTATGATCGGCACCACTGTCGGTAAAAATCACCACGCGTTGGTTGCTGAGAATGCCGTTTACGCGCAGTAACTTACTGACCATTTCGTTGTTAGAATCTTTGACGTGAGCCACATTCATGCGCATAGTCTCCAAAACATCGAGCGATGACTGAGTTGTCCTCTCTTGCAGAGCAGAATTTTCGCTCGAAACTTTTCTTGCCATAAGCCATTACGTTGGCTGTTTTGCTGGCGCTTTCGGCCCTCACTGAGTCTATGTCCCGGTTTGCGACAATCGAAACACAAATTCCGTTTGCGACATTCGTCCTTTGAAACCATCCGG
>NW_020189977.1:95442-95667 GCF_900000015.1 Plasmopara halstedii | reverse complement strand
GTGTTCGCGTTTGCGTCAATGACGGCCGTCCGTATCAGTCTTTTGCTTCCGAATCGATGAAGAGCTGTTCGAAATCCTTCTTGACATTGGTAAGCGCAATAAGGCGCGACTGATTTTGGACGGGCAATACGGCTTGATGTCTCATCCCACGACGCTTTCAAGAAATATTGTGAAGATTCACAAGCTCGCGCAGTTGGATCTCGCTGCGCTGTTACGGACTCTGTG